>NC_138184.1:218253262-218749172 GCF_964194105.1 Spermophilus citellus
TTGAGCACTGAGCCCCATCCCCAGCCCTATTTTGTATTTTATTTAGAGACAGGGTCTCACTGAGTTGCTTAGGGCCTCACTAAGTTGCTGAGGCTGACTTTGAACTCGAAGTCCTCCTGCCTCAGCCTCCTGAGTTGCTGGGATTACAGGCATGTGCCATCACACCCTGCCAGTTTAGGTTCTTGATAGATAATATCAAGTTGCTTTCTAGAAAAGTTGAACCAGTTTATAGTCCTCTTCAGTTTCACCTGCAATGAGAATCCTTTTCCTCTAAATATATGCTAATTTGATTGATAAAGAGGAGTTACTCATTTTTGAAATTTTCATTTCTATGATCATGAGAAGGGCTGAATTTAAGAGACAGTTGTTATCCATTTGCATTTCTTCTTTTTAAAGTCTTCCCTTCCTTTGCTTTGTCCTTGATTCTCTGTCACCTTGCTTTTGCCATCTCTGAGTAAATGAGTCAGGCTTCAGTGTGCCCTTGACGTTTCCCTTCCCCATTGTCTCCTATTTAGTCCTTTTCCCACTCTTATAGATTTCCCCCTCAGAGATAAGGAGGTGCACAACTCTGGGTTAGAGGCATCAACCTTAACTGGTGTTGAGGAAATAAAGCCCAGCAGCTATTCCGATGTGTTCAGGAATGTTCAGGTGTTATGGCTCTTGAAGCTGTTTAACACTTTGGGAAACTCCATGAGGAATGAAACAGTGTCTTGTTTGCATCTGTACCTTCAGCCCCTAGAACAGAGCTGGTGCATACAGAAGGAGCTTAGTGTGTATTTGTTGTGTGAATGAACACAGCCTTCTGAAGGTTCCAGCTTCTTTGCCATGATTTGGGTCTCCTGACCCAGTGCCCCACCAGTGAGCTCAAGAAAAGAACAACAGGGTTGCCAAGGAAGTTTGAAATTAATCTACATTTTGCAATTTGTGCAAAAATGTAATTAGATTCCTTCTCTAGAGGTAATCCATTAATGTAATCAATGATTGCAGTTACTCAGTATGTAACCTTAAGAAAAATTGCAGATGCCTCGTACAAATAAACACTTACTTAGTAAAATAATCCCACACTCAGGGCCAGCCATTTCTCTATTTCTTTTTATAGTTGTCATGGCGTCTCCTCTGCAGCATTCCTGTTTAGGGGTAGAAGGGCTGTTCCCTGGAAGCTCAAAGGGCCCTTTCACATATGTGTCTGCAAGGTAGAGAGCTGCTGCTCCCTTCTGGGATCTGCAGAGGGGCGTGGCTCTCATGGTCAGGCAGTTCTGTGGCTGGCTGGTGCTTTAGATAATTGACCACATGATGGAGTCAGTATTGCTTTTCCTATATAACTTAACTCTTAATCTTAAAAAAGTGAAAGTATAAATTAACCATAATGAACTTGTATGAATTTAGGAGCTCAACTTCCTTACTTCCTCCATCTGTAACTTAAGTTTCTCTTTCTCTTTCTAGAAGCCTCTCCCTAGCTGTAGGGTGTTCGTGGACCTCCATTCACCCTCCCCTTAATGGCAAGCAGGTCCATACTCCACTAGGAACCCAAGCCCTCTGCTTCAACATCCAAGGGGACTCACCAGTCAGGGCCCAGCCTGGGGAGCAGGGGTGATAATGAAGCCTTTGTAGCCCAAATGAGAAAGATTGAGGAGTTCATCTGAGCATAGCTGTGAGCTGCCCTCCCTAATAACCAGAGAGGAATAGGTGATGTTGGTTCCTTTAGTTGGAAAATTCTTCTGTAACTGAGCAGGAGGGAGCTCATATTGATTCCTGGCTGGTAATCCTGAAGGAGTCTGTCAATTCTGAGATTGGGTCTTGTCTTCCATCCTTCTGTCTCCCAGGTAGAGTGGGGCACCTCCTGTGTGTTTGGCTATCTGCATATTTTCTACTTAAGGTACAATTATTTAATGCTGTGCTTATCCACCCTAGGGCAAGGAACATGTCTTATTCATTGTTTAATCCCAAGGTCTAATATGATGTCTGACACATAGTAGGCATAAGAGATGTTTCTTTAATTCGTTAAAAGAAATTAAAGAGTATGAGAATGTAGTTGATAGGTACAGGATTAGCTCAAAGCACAGTAGTACAGATCCAGGGAATTGCCAAAGGTAGAACTGATATTGCTGTTCTGAGGATGAATTTTCTCCATATTAACCCTGGGAATCTTTCTCCCAGTGGTGGAAAGCCACATGCGACCATAAGTTCTTCTTCCACTTTGGGCTGGTCTTTCTCAGGGGTTCCTATGGGTTTAAACACAGGCAGAATTTGGTCTGCCAGTCCAAATCAAGATCTTAAGCAGCCCAGGAATTTGCATTTTAACAAGTTTTGAAGACTCTTATGTGTTAGCTAAAGTTGGATAACTCCTGACTTAGGGCATGTCCTCCCTAGAAGCAGTGGGCCTCTATGATACTCCTAAAATTCCTCTTGCCCAGAGGCATCAAGAAGAGGTAACTGCTCTCTTTCTGTGGCCTGCTTCTTGCTGGTCTGTAGTTTTATGTAATGATCATGATACTCATGGCCGAGCAAAAAACATCAGGAAGATAATGTCTCTGTCTGTCCTCTGTTGCTTAAAACTTAAAGTACCAACATTCATACATAAATCATCTCATAAAGAGCACCCTGAGGCAAATCACATGCCATAAAGGGTGGGAAGAAGGAGAAATCATTTTCCTGAGGTTAGGATGACCCAGTGAGAGTTTGATGGGAGGTGGGTGTCAAATTGGGTGGTCCTTGAAGAATGGCTGGCAATTCCCAGGCAGATGTGGGAAACAAAAAATTCTCAGACTGATGTACAGCTCTAGTCAAGTCCTGGAGATGAGAAGGCTGGAAGGAGGGGTGCCTGAGGGGTAGGGAGGAGTCACCTGTGGCTAGAAAGGAGGATCAAAGCAGGGGTAGAATTCAGGCACACCAGACATTTCTCAAGTCAATATTTCCCAGGAGGATTGAATATCATTATCATATCCCAGAGCATGAACATGAACATGGTCCAGAACATGGTCCAGGGGCTTGACTGTCACTGTCCTCATACTTTGTTAATCAAATCCCAGTTCCCTTGTGTTTTCCTCATACTCCATGTCCTCAAAAATAGTTCTGTGGCATCTGTAGTCTTTTCTGTGTGTTGGAGCCATGCCTTGGAGAGAAAGAAGACAGAGAAGAGGAACAGTCTGGTCAGCTCCGCATTGTCTGTGCAGACGTGGGAGGTGAATGATCCAAATCAGTGGGTGATACAAAGGCACTTATATTTGGCTTTAAAACTCATGACATGATTGTGGCAGCGGGAGCAGCAGATTTACCTTCCTAATTAGGCAAATATTCAAATGAGTTGGCATCTCTAAACACATGCCACCAAACTCTAAGGCCATATAAAAGAAAATCAGATGATCAATTTTCATTTTAATCTTAATTACTTACATTAATACTAGTTAGAACATTCTAGAAGGTCAGAATTAAGTGATTCCCATCATGGTAGCCTTCTATGGCAAATGGACTTCTATCCAGACATCTTGTTTTTTAATATTTTATTTTTTTCTTGTAATTGGACAACACCTATTTTTTATTAATTTACTTTTCTGTGGTGCTGAGGATCAAACCCAGGGCCTCACATGTGCTAGGTGAGCACTCTACCATTGAGCCACAACCCCCCTCCCCATCCCCCTGCCAATCTGTACATCTTTATCATTGATTTTTCATAAAGCTGAGAATAACTGCTCCCAAATTTCAGAACCATTGAATTTATTATAGTAAAGAATATGTTATTATGTTAGTAATGGTTTCCTGGTTGGTGTAAGACTGCTTTCTCAAAGCATAATTTCTCTGGCCATGTTGCAGTGAACACAGTAGGCTAGGAAAAGTTGTTCATGTTTCTAATTCCCTTTTGAACTTCAGTTTCCAGTAAAGAACAGTCAGAGGTAAATTATGGCATGTACTCTAAGCCCATATGTAGACAGAACAGAATTTATAACCATCAATAAAAGCATTCATCTTTAAGTTATTAATTTAATCATGGAATTTTATAGCTGGAAGTGACATTTGAGATTATTTAATCTAACTTTATCATTTTAGTGATGAGGCCCAGAGAAAGTTAAGAAATTTGAAGATGAAGTGCTCAAAGTGTATTTGTAGGGCATGGGCTAGCCAAGGGGGAAAAATGTACATTGTTTACAAAAAAAATCCCAACAAACAGAAAAACAAAAATCCAGAAAGTCCTCTTGGATAATAGTTGTCCCTCTACATGTTTTAGTCACTGTACTTCATAGGAGTACATACATGATGGAGAGGATGTTCCTAGTCATTCCGTAACAATTCTTGACTGAGCTCTGAGAATTCCCAGCACTCCTAAGGCCTTGGGGTACAGTGAACAAGATGGGTGTGGTCCTTGCCCTTTGGATCTTATACTGATCCCCAGGTACACAGTGCTTTTCTGTTGGCTGTGGGCAGTGTGGTCTGACCCAGCTCAGCCTTTCCGGTCTTAGGTGTGTGATGTTTCTTAAGCTTTTCCTCTGTTTACTCTTCTAATAAGAGCAAACAGAAGCATGCAAGAGGGATTTTCTCCTCCCTGCTATCTCCAGCAAGAGCTGGGGCAAGAGAAGCAGCCAGAGCTGCTATGATGTTCCTCGATTCCAGCTTCTGGACAGGGTGGACGGCTTCCCTGATCTCAGGGTGGATTTGTACTGAGTGGGAGAGGAGGTAGGAAGGCTCCCCAGTCCCAGTTACAAATGTTTAGTGCAGACAAGCAGAGAAAGGGACAAATAGGAAAGAGGAGAAAGCAGGTATTTATGTGTGTATATGTGGGTGTGTGGGCTCCCAGGGTCCCTAAGAAGGGTCTCCAGAAGCCCTGAGTAGTAACCCCTGTGCCTGCTCCCTCCTAGACTGAGGGCCACAACAGATGCAGTGTTTGAAGGCTAGGGTGCCCTGGGGCACTGAGCACAATATTGGAAGATAACAACAGAGCCACACCAACTGCCTGAAGCCAGCATCTTCCCCAAAACATATGAAATCATTTAAAAGGAATTATCTCTATTCCTCCTCCTAGAACAATTGCAGCTCATGGGATGGGTGAGGAGCTGGGATGAAATAATCCAGAGGGAGGGAAGGCCAGACAGAAGCTGACCAGAAATGCCTTGGGAGTAAGAAGTCAATAAAAAACTATCAAAGTAGAAAAAAAAAAAAACAGTTCTTTTTTCCCCCTGATACTTTGATGGGGGGAAAGATTTTCTAAATTTAAGGAAGATGACAAAGGAAAAGACTGATAAATTTGTTTGCTTGTAAATTAAGAATTGTGCGGGCCAAAATTTAATGAAAAATAAAAGGCAAAGAAACAGGGAAAATACTTGCAACAAACAAGATAGAAAAATATTAACTTTCTGAATGTATTAAGTGGCCACGTAAATAAATACAGAGTTCAGTGACCAAATTCCTAAAGGGAATGAACAGGTTGCCAAGAGAAATTGACATTTCCAACAAACATGAAAAAAATTCAGTTTTACCAGGTAGTCTAATCTGCCAATTAATATATATTAATGATTTGTCTTTTTTTTCCTAGCAAAATTAGAAAACTCTCATTCCTTATTGGTGTGTTAGTGGGACATTAAATTGATAACCTTCCTTGAAATCAATTTGGCTATATTTATTGAGTCTTAGAATTTTCATACTCTTTGAGGAAGTAATTTCATTTAAGGGCCTTTATCCTAAGGAAAGCACCTGAAATACACAGAAAGTTTAATATTCAAATCATTCACTAAAAGTTGGTAATGATCTTAGTGCTCAAAAATGGAGGTAATAGTTAAATAAATTATGATTCAGTTATACAGTAGAGTGTGCTGTAACCATTAAATGTGATGTTTGTGCAGAAATTTTAGACATTTAAGAATGCTTACATATTGAATATTAATTGAAAGAAGCAGAATGCAAAATTGCATATAGAGTTAAATAACTAAAATTCTATAAAGAAATACATATACACATGCATGGGAAAGGGCTGCAAGGTAATAAACCAAAATGTTAACAGTTCTGAACAACTTTTAAGAGTTTGTTTGCATTTTTACCTGTAAGCAGGTGAGTCACTGCAATGAAACAACAAAACCAAATTCCTTGTTTTGAAGGGAAGGACAGGAGGAGGTAGAGAGCACAGTCAGGGCAGAGTTGGGGGTCAGGATGATTTGGGGGAGGGTCATACTCAGGAGCTGAGTTAGCAAATCATGTCACTGTCTTCAGGCTCCCAAGCCCCATGAGAGGGGCAGACATTGACAGGAGGAAGGTCTTAGCCTGACACCTAAGCATCAGGTCTGAGTCCAGACTACAATGGTCCTATTCTCTATCAAGCAACGGAGGCAGCAACGGAGGTGGACAGTATTGGGACAAGTGAGAATAGGATCCCTGAGGACCTGAGAAAACGTGCTGTCGGGGTTACCTGGAAGACAGTCTCTTGGGCTCACCTGGTCTGACAGTGTGTAATAAAAGACCACACATGTATAGGTCTCAACTGTGCTTCACCTGCACCCCAAGATCCTCCATACTTTAGAGAAAATATCAGGACTGAAGTGGACCAAGTAGGGAAGTAAAGTTCCAGTGAAGAAGAGCAAACACGGAATGACAGGGAACGCAGAAGAGTCACGCTTGGGAGAAAAATCTCTCCTGTCCGTGAAGCCACAGCAGGTGAACTGGACAGACTGCAGTAGAAACGCAGCTGGGCAGCCCCTGTGGAGGTGTGCCTGTGAGACGCATCTGACTTGGTCACTGTGTCCACGTAAGCTTGTGTTCCCACACAGCCTCCCTGTGACCAACAACGAGTGTGCCTAAGAATGCAGCCTGTGGTCAAAGAAGAGAATGAAAGTAATAGGCCCCCTTGGGATAGCCGGAGTTGACACCTTGGACTTATTATTAGCAAAGGGTTGTAAATAGGTACCAGGACCAGCTGCACAGGGAGTTAGCACTTGGGTATATTCCTTTCTCTGCTTTGCAGAGCAGGGACTGGCAAACGTATCACAGTCATCATCCCATCTCAGGGAGCCTGCAGGAGCTGGTAGCAGCTTGCTTTTTTGTGTGGTAGCTGGCCCAAATATCCTGACATCACTTCTGGGCCCCAAGGCTGAGTAGATAAAGTACCCTCTGTATGTGTGCCTGTGTCTCCCACACATGTGTACATGTGCGTACTCATTTTCTGTAATGTGTTCATCACATTTGGAGATATTAGGTGGGTTGGCCTGGAAGCAGACCTTGATACAGAGCACCACATGCAGGAGTATATTGGGGAGTTTCCCGAGGGTAGCAGGACCAGGAGAGAGAACGGCTGAGGGGCAATGGAATTGCAACGAAGACCACAGCCAGCCCTCCGGGGGCTCTGGAGCAGGCCTAGCCCTGAGTTTCCTGCATTGAGGCGAATGCCAGGGTGCTGCTTGGAAAGGTCTAACTTGGTGAAGCTGTCATCTTTGGCTGGGGGCAAACCTACAGTTCAGCAGTCCAGTTTCCAGAGGTGACAGAGTTTCTGACTAATTGCAAAACCAACACCTGGTGGCAACTGGACTTGATAATGTTAGTGTTGCACCTTAAAAAGTCCCAGGATGCTAGGATTAGGCTGCTCTTCTGTGGGTGACAGTATCCTCGACTTTCCCAAAGTAGAAAGTTAATGATTTTCCATGTTGTAAATGAGATAAGAATTCCTGTGATTACAAATTTGGGACAAAATTTTTAATTGATTGGATTGTATTTTCACCCCCAAGGAGAACACTATTAGAAGGCAGTTAAACTGTCCCTGCCTTTAGAAACACCAGGATGAGTTTTCCAGGCTCAAGCGCACAGCCCAGAGCACCATTGACCATCATTCATCCGAAGTAGTGCTCCCTTGTTCTCCACTGCTCTGGGTCTGTTTGTGTTCTTTTTGCTTCACTGTCTCTGTCTCTCTCCTCCTTTGGAAGTTGGGTGCTGGCCAAGCTGCACTTCTGGACTTTCTGCCTCAGCGGCTCTTCCTGGTGGGGCAGCCAGCAGAAGCCCTGACCAGGAGTGGAGAACACTGTCACTTCTGGGCTCCCTTTTGATCTGAAGAAGTTTCGTATTTCCTGGTTCCTCTTAGCCAGGAGCCAGCATTGCGTGTTCATTAGACTTTATTAGGCTCCTCAGCTACCAAGGCTCCAGCAAAACCTGGGGGCTGTGGTGATGTTGGTTTCTAGCAGACCTTTTAAGAGTAGCAACGCTGTCCAATAGAACATGTGAGCTCCAGATTTAACTGAAAATTTTCTAGCGGCCACATTAAAAGTAAAAAGGTATTACACTTAATAATGCATTTTATTCAACTCTCTATATAAAAGGGATTGGTTCAACAATTAATCAAGGTAAAAATTACTGGTGAGATCTATTACATTCTCTTTTGGTACAAAGTCTTCAAAATCTGGTGGTATTTTACATTTAAAGCACAGCTGAATTGGATGCAAATGTTTCATCAGACATGCTTGATCTGTATTTAGAGTTCATAAAACTTAACATTGGAAATGTAGATCTACATATCCAAGTTGTTCCAAAAGTATTTAAACGTTTTTCAATAACTATACTGAGTACCAAAAAAACCACACCAGTTTTCTTTAATATTCACATACATATTAATAAAACTAGTTTACCTTTTTAGAAGAATTGATTTGACACAGTAAAAAATAAAGTCATGCTCAGTGGGAAAAGATTTTATACTGCTTTAATTTTAAAATTTAAATTTATGTTTAATTAAAATTTTAAAAATTCACTTTCTCATTCATAGTTCAACTACTATATAGCCACATGGGACTTCTTTGGAATATTTTAAAGTAGTGTTAAATAGAAAAGAATAAACAGAACAGCACTTTTGATCTGCTAACAATATTTCTCTATATGATTAGTTTTAAGGAGTGTGTGTGTGTGTGTGTGTGTGTGTGTGTTCATATTTGCACTTCTGCTAGCAGCCTTTCTGAGTCCTTGTTTGTTTTTCTGTCTTTTTTTTATATATATATATTTTTTAGGTGTAGATGGACACAACACAATGCTTTCATTCTTTTGTGGTTCTGAGAATCGAACCCTGGTCCTGCCCATGCTAGGGGAGCGCTCTACCCCTGAGCCACAATCCCAGCCCAGGTTTCTGTCTCTTGATTGTGATGAATCTTGTAACCCACTTTCCTTTTCTCCCTCCCTCTCTCTCTCCCTTCCCCTCTTTCTCCCCTCCCCTCCCCTTCTCTTTCCTTCTCTCTCTCATTTTTTTTTTTGTGGTACTGGGGATTGAACCCAGGGGTGCTCTACCAGTGAGTGACACTTCAACTCTTTTAATTTTTAATTTAGACAGGGTCTTACTAAGTTGCTGAGGCTGGCCTCAACTTGCTGTCCTCCTGCCTGGGTCTCCAGAGCCTCTGGGATCACAGGCATGTGCCTTGTATCCAGCTTGCCGCCTTCCTTTTTTTTTTTTTTTTAAAGAGAGAGTGAGAGAGGAGAGAGAGAGAGAGAGAATTTTTAATATTTATTTTTTAGTTCTCGGCGGACACAACATCTTTGTTGGTATGTGGTGCTGAGGATCGAACCTGGGCCGCACGCATGCCAGGCGAGCGCGCTACCGCTTGAGCCACATCCCCAGCCCGCCGCCTTCCTTTCTGAGGTCACTTTCCCCTTCACCTTCCATTTAACCTTGCAGCTTCCTTTTCCTCCTTTCACATCTGGCTTTCTTCATGAACTAACCCCAGTCTGTATTTTTAAAAATGGTTCTTTTTTATATCAGATATACTTGATGCATTTTAAATGTTGAATTCCCAATACTGAACAAAGAGAGTCAGTTTAGACTTTTCACTCAGTCTAAAGTAGAATTTATACCACCTAAACAACCAAACGTGTGTGACCCTGGATTGATTTCCTTTGCTTTCGGGTCCCTGACAGATGAAGGGGAAAATGTCCCTGCTGTTGAATCTGGGGAGGTCAGCTGGGGACTCTGGCATTTTGCTGAGCGGGCTGCAGGGCTGTCACTTGTTTTGGTGTCAGACTCTAACAATTAGCTTCTGTTTGGAGATTTCCAAGATCCCGGGAGGCTCTGAGTTCTTGTTCTTGCAAGGGGTAGGAGGAAGTCACTTCTCCCTCTTCTTGGTGGGGTTATGGCTGCTCTGGGAGGTAGGAAAAAAGCATTTTAGCAGAGGAGGTGAGGTGCTATGAGGCTCAGGGAGAGTCAGCCAGGCTGGGTGGCATCACGGATGGCGGCTGGAGGTGGGGAGGGGTGGGAGGGAGGCAGAGGCCTAGGATAAGTTGGGCCAGTAGAGGTAGGACCCTGGGAAAGTGGCTGTCCCCACCAGGCCCCACCTTACTTTCTCCTTGTCAAGTCAAGTACACTGTGTACGTTTTCTCTACTGTGCTGGACTCAGATCCATGTGTCAGAACTGCCATTCCCATTGCCAGGAAGGCACCCAGGGAAGGAAACAGTAGTTAGTGAACTTCCATGTTCCATTTTCAGTTAACAAATAGTTCTAGTCTGTATGAGTCTGTTTGGCTTGATCTGCCAAGACCCAAACATGTATCTGCCATTAAGTGCCCACGTGTATTCAAGTTCTCTAGAATACCTGTTCCAGTTATGACCTGTTAATGCTGTTAGCTTTCCATAAAACTGGTAGGAGAGGCCAAAGTGGGGCTATAGATATTGGGGAAGCATTGTGTGCATGTGTGTGTGTGTGTGTGTGTGTGTGTGTGTGTGTGTGTGTATGTGTTTTCAGTACCAGAGATTGACTCTAGGAGTGTTTACCACTGATTTACATCTCTGGCCCTTTTAATTTTGACACAGGGTCTCCTAAGTTTGCTGAGGCTGGTCTTGAACTTGCAATCCTCCTGCCTCAGCCTCCCGAGTAGCTGGGGTAACAGGCATGCACTACTGTGCCTAGCCTGTGTGATTCCATCTCACTCAATTTACCAAGTATTTATCATTGCTTTATCCAAGCCTTTAGTTTTAGGCTCTTGTTCTGAACAGGTGTCACAATAGCCATCTTACCTAGGTCAGCTCTTTCACTATGTGCTAGAGTTGGTGAGTCCTTTTAAAAAAACAACAACACAGTGCCTGTTAACCAGAAGCTTGCCAGTATATACATATGTAAAATAACTCGCAATGTATATTTTCACAAAAGATTCTTTAAGAAATATCTTTGGGTACTAGCCCAAGGCAATATTTTATTAAGTTTCCAAATGATAATATGGTGAATAAAGGCCCCCAACATTCAGTGAAGGGAGACAAGAGACAATTTCAACTCAAGAGTTGAAATTGAGCCTTAAAGACGGTCATCATTGGGATAAATGGAGAAGGAGGAAGATAGCATTTTGAGTAAGAATAATATGGGCCCCTCATTGCTACACAAAATTACATATAAGAGGTTGTGAGGGGAATGGGAAAATAAACAAGGAGAGAAATGAATTACAGTAGATGGGGTAGAGAGAGAATTTGGGAGGGGAGGGGAGGGGGGATAGTAGGGGATAGGAAAGGTAGCAGAATACAACAATTACTAATAGGGCATTATGTAAAATTGTGGATGTATAACCGACGTGATTCTGCAATCTGCATTTGGGGTAAAATTGGGGGTTCATAACCCACTTCAATCTAATGTATGAAATATGATATCTCAAGAGCTTTGTAATGTTGTGAACAACCAATAAAAAAAAAAAGAATAATATGGGCTAACACTTTGGTTCTGGTTGGCCACAAAGGGCATGGAAAATAAAAGACACACATATTGAGTGAGCAAATGAATGACTCCAGACTTTCAAGTCTGGGGGACAGAAACAAGGGAGGCTGTTAGAAGGAGCAGTGAGAATAGAGATAATGAGTCAATTGGGGCAGGTAGGGCTTGTGATGATGAGGTTAGATGCTCTGGGCTCCTTAACTGGACTGTGATGAAGAACTGAGTGAGGGGAGTTGTAGAATAGAGGGGATCACAGAGTGAGGGCCAGAATGGCTTATGTGCACACAGGCTGCCCTGTGGGAAAGAGGTCAGCAAAGGGCACAAGAAGGATTGGCCAGAGAGGTTGGAGGAAAGGAAAGAAGCATCATGTAGAGGGGTCTGGCAGGACCAGTTCTCCATGTGGGCAGCTTTCCCCGAGAGGAAAACCAGAAGCATAGAAAGGCCCAAAGCAGAGCCCAGTTTGCTTCTGCAGGAGTAGGAAAGGACATTTGTGGATCAAGATGTGTTCATGTTATACTTACAGACAATCTTGCTCAGAGGCTGGATGTTAAACTTTTGCTATAGAGGTTGGGTCTTCTTTTGAGAACACTCTACAAAATAGAAAAATACCACACACACACAGACACACACACAAAAAAGTGTCTGAGAGCCTATTGAGTTTCTAGCAAGGAGAGAGATCATCAAGATCTCAGAATGGCTTCCTTTCCCCTTGGAGGATCCTCTTCTGCAAACTCTCATTTCTGTAATAATGCTCATATGTTTTCACTTGTCCTCAAGCTCGAGTGCAGCCATGTTGTGTATATAAGCCAGCTCTCGTGTTGGAGCTCCATGTGGTTTAGGAATGTCTATACATTTTCCCACTGAAATAGGGACAGAAGAATCAGCATGCGGTGAGCAGGTGTGCTTCCAGACCTTTCCTGTTTAAGTTACCTTTTTTTTTTTTTTTTTTGTCGCGGTGACCAAAAGACCTGACAAGAACAATATGAGAGGAGCAGTTTATTTGGGGGCTCATGGTCTCAGATATCTCAATCCACAGATGGCTGACCTCATTCTCCCAGACCTGGGGTGAGGCAGAATATTATGGTGGAAGAGTGTGGTGGAGGAAAGCGACTGGGGATTTGGCACCAGGAAGCAGAAAGAGACTAAGCTCAGTTCACAAAATATCTACCCCAAAGGTCCCACCCCCAGTGACCTGCCTCCTCCAGCCACACCCTACCTTCCTGAAGTCACCCCCCTGTTAATCCCTATCAGGGGATTAATGCACTGATTAGGTTAAAGCTCTCATAGCCCAATCATTTCACCTCTAACCTTTCTTGCATTGTCCCACACATGAGCTTTTGGGCAACACCTACTATCTAAATCATAACATTTCCCGAATCCCATGTTCTTTGCTTTGTAAAAATTATCCTCTGAATTTCATTATGATCCATGATAGAAAATACTATATGAACACAGATATAAATCTACTTGTCACATAGATAAGCACTATTTGGATCACACTCCAGAAACCATCACTAGAAAAGATTTTAGGGGTAAGGATAGAAATAATAATTTGGCAATTTTTTGTTTGTTTGTTTTCTGAATTCTGATTAAACCTATAATTTCTGGAGATATCTGTGGACTTAGTAATAGCATGTTTAGCTTAGGCCTAACACAATTAGATCCTGTCCAAATCTGTCTCTGGGGAAATGATTCTGAGTAAGAATCAGATCTCTTCCAAGTCCTGGACAGCTACTGAAGAAAACAGCAAATTGGGTTCATTTTTGTTGATATTCATCCCAATGGAGCTATGCTTATTTTAATTCAAATCAAATCATATTATCAAATATTTATTATTCCCTGAGTAAAATGGAATTGAAAAATTCTTGCAGGGTAATGACCCATTTCCCCACATTGATGCAAGTGGCAAATCTTTCACTCATAATTCTTTTCTTTCTTAGACTGTATGCATTGTGAGGTGATTTTGAAACTAGAAAAGGGTATTTGGAATGGTAGCCATTCTACAGGAAATTATAGGTAGGTAGATAATATCTTGAAGAAAGAATTTTGAAATAATTAATCCAGACATATAAGGCACTTTTGCTGGCGCCTACAAGCTAAGAATTCAGAGGAGGTTGAATATTATTAAGTGACACAGTGACCAGAGATGGCTTTCCAGAGGAGGTGGATCATGGTGTGGATCCTGTAGGGTTAAAACTTGAAAAGATATTGAGGGTTGGAAAGATGTGCATGTAGGCCAATGACCATCACCTCCATTACCAAGCATGGCTTCTTTATAGAGCTTGTTGCTCTCTGAAATAAACAGCTATTCATCTGCTTACTTCTTTTCAGATCCTCTTTGTTGCTAGAATGTGGGCACCATGAGGTCAGGGACCTTGTCTAATTCCCTGTGTGACCCTTCCCAGCATTTGGAACAAACCCTGGCAGATCACCTCCCTCTCCGCCTCCCTCTCAGGGATGTATCCATCCCTGTGAAATGCACATTTGCACATTTTGCACATAATGTAGATTGGCCAAGTACCCTTCGATTGTGTTGTGTTATCATAGCAGAAGGTCACAGACTGGGTAATTGATAAAGAAAACAAATGAATTTATTTTTCACAGTCCTGGAGGCTGGAAGTCCAGTATCAAAATGCCAGCATCTGGGGAGGCCCTTGGGCTGTGTTATCCCATGGTGTAAGAATGAGAGAGCATGTGCATACGCATGAGCACATAAAGGGGTGAGAGAGACAGGGGAAGGGAGACAGTGGAGAGAGCAAGTGCACTAGAAAGGGCTGAGCGTCTCAACAGACGCATTCTTGTAGTAAGGAAGCCACACCCGTGATAGTAACACGGGGGGGGGGGGGGGGCAGAGCTTAGTGCCCGATCACCTCTCACAGGTCCCATCTCTCATCAGGGCTGCCCTGGGGGGTTATATTTCCAACACATGAGCTCTGGAGGACACATCTACCCGAAGCACACCCCTGCACCCATACCCAGACCCATGAAAGACCCTGAAATGCCGTTAAGATCACATGTTCTGCTCAAGTGGTTTGAATTCCACTCTCTGGAGTGCTGTATCCTTCATTTCTCTCTCTGTCGTCTGGGGAAGGGTTTTTCTTTAGAATCTTTATTCTTTTTGTCAGTGAGAAAAGGGAAAGAGGATGGGAACATGCTTTATCTGCCTTTTTGTCTCCAGTGGAGAATGCACTGGAGGAGTGATTGGGAGAGAACTTCTAGCAGCTTCTCCAGAGGGGGGAGCAGCCAATACGAGGGTGTAATCAGAAGTGTTGTTGCTATGCTGTACAGGATGTCGAGTGAGATTTGAATTGCAGACAAATGACAAATAATCCTTTAGTATATGACTCAAGTATCCTTGGGACATAGATTTTTGGTTGTTATCTGAAATACAAGTTTACTGCATTTTCTTTTTTCTCCTCTAAATCTGGCAACCTTAATTTGGATCTCAGGACCCTCTGAAGGGTCTGCATCTGGCACCCCAGAGGCACCATCACATGTACTAACTCAGTCCTCTGTTGACATGCATGTGACAGTCTTCTGCCTTTCCTTCCTTTTGAACCCATTTCTATAGCACACTGCGAGTTGCTTCTTAGATCATGGGAATTTTACTGTGTGCACAGAGCTGGGATCTCTTCTTTAGTGGCTTTGGAGCTTCTTCTGAGATTTCTGAGTTGCATATAATGTTGGGTATCAGTGGTTCCTTGTAGAAAAAAGAGTAGAGAACAAACCAGGCCGGAAGGGCAAGAGAGGCTTGATGCTAGAAGGACAGAAGCAAGCCCAGTTCAGGAAAAGTGCAGGCTGGACACTGGTGCCAAACTCTGCACCTCTGGTGATCTCAGGGGAGGAGATGAGAAATGAGCCCCCTTGGGATGTGCCTGGCCAGGGGAAAATGGCAGGAGACTCCCACTTACAGTCCTTTCTCTGCTCTAAATGGGAAGTTCACCTTCTTCCATTCCAACAATTGTTGATAGCATTTTAGCTTTTCCCTGGAGACGCATTTCAGAATAGCAGAATTTTAAAAAGAAATTGCAGTGGCGGTATTAAATCTGAGACTTAACCTCCATCTAATATCATTATGATAATTCAGAGGCAGGCTCCAGTGGAAGTTATTAATTCAACATAGGTGTGTTAGTCAGCTTTTCACTTCTGTGGCGACTACCTGAGAAACTCAGTGGAAACGAGGAAAAGCTTTATTTTGGATCATGGTTTCAGTCCGTGGCCACTCGCTTTGGTTCTTTGAGGCAGAACATCATGGTAGAGAGCGCGTGGAGCAGGGCTGCTCACCTCATGGCAGGAGTCTGAGAAAAAAAGAGGACGCATGAGGAAGATCAACCCAGGGCACGCCCCCTGGGGCCTACTTACTCCAAGTAGGCCCACCTCCCACAGTCTCCATCACCTCCCAATAGTGCATTCAATTAGGAACCCATCAATCGATTACTCCATCGATGAGATCAGAATCCTCGTGATTCAATCACTCCCACAAGCCCCGCCCCTGGACATTGCTGTGTTAGGGAACCAAGCCTTCAGCACACGAGCCTTTCAGGGACATTTCAGGCTTTAACAATACATGTTCTAGGGCTGGGGCTGGGGCTCAGTGGTAGAGTGCTTGCCTAGCATGCATGAGACACTGGGTTTGACTCTCAGCACCACATATAAATAAATAAAATAAAAGTCCATCAGCAACTAAGAAACAAACAAACAAAAAAACAACACATGTTCTTTGCTTTAAGGAAGCAAAATTTAAACTTACCAGAACTCTCTTAGTTTTTCCTTTTCTTTTTTTTTTTTCTTTCTGTTGCTATGATAGAATACCTAAAATTAGATAATTTACAAAGAAAAGAGATTTGGGGCTGGGGTTGGGGCTCAGCGGTAGAGCACTCACCTCTCACGTGCGAGGCCCTGGGTTCGATCCTCAGCAACACATAAAAATAAATAAATAAAATAAAGGTATTGGGTCCAACTACAACTAAAAAATAAAAAAAAAGAGAGATTTATTTTGGCTTACAGTTCTGGAGGCTGAGGAGTTCAAGACCATGCGTTGGCATCTTCTCAGCTTCTAGTGAGGGCCTCGTGCTGCAGAAGGGCATGAGGCAGTGTGTGGACGAGTAAAACATGAGGGCTGGGATGGAGGGCAGCCTCCCTGTCCCTTATAGAAAAAGAGTGGAGCACAAGCCACGCTGAAAGGGCACGAGTAGCCATAGTCGCGGTAACTGGCCTAGTCCTGGGAGAGCGGAAACCCACTCATGGGAGAAACCCACTTCATGAGGGTTCACCCCCATGACCTTGACATCTCCCACTAGGCCTCACCCACACTGCCTCGTTGAGCAACAAGCCACAACATGAGTCGTGTTGGGCAGGGCCTACTCAAATCATCGCAGGAACCAATGCCACAGGAATTCTTTTTAAAGAAACAAAACTCCCCAAATTAAAGGCTTTTCAGGCCCAAACACTTAACAGTTGGTAAGATACTAGTAGTTACCATGCATTGAGCAACCACTGTATGTCTAGCATTTTACACTGGATCTGTTCATTGCCTTCAACCTTCTTAAGCACTCTGCAAGATGCTGCTGCTAGCTGGCCAGTGGTACACAACTTCTCTTGTGGAAACTGACTTTGAGGAGTCACTTGGACAAGTGAGCTTCCAAGCCACTTGCACAGCACGCATGTGCTTGTTTCCTGACTCTTCATACAAACCCTAGGAGGAGGTACTCTCATTACCATCCCATTTAATTGAAGAGAAAATTGAAAACCAGGGAAGTTAAATGACTTGCTAAGGTCACACAGCTGAGTGGCAGAGGAAGGATTTAAACTAAGCAGTCTAGCTCCAGAAATAGTGCTCTTTCCCACTGCAGTGTACCCCTGCTTGCGTAATTGGGACTGGACCAGAAGGTAATGTATCGCTAAGGAGGAAAAACGTGATGGAGTAGAGAGAGCCACTTCGTTCCAGAAACTCAAAGGAAAGTGTAGGATGAAGTGTTTGTCGCACTCGTGGGCAAAGTGGGAGCTCTGCCCTGGCCTTCCTTTAATCTCCTTGAGGCATCTTGACATTTATCACAATCAGCCTCTCCCAGCAAGAGGCTCCTGCTGAGCACCTGGCCGCACTGGGCTCTTCCCTCATCCCCCCTCCTCAAGATGTGAATCAGTTTTTCTGTCCTCATTACTTTTACTATTCCCACCAAGTGGAGCCCGTATCAGCCCCATCCCATCATTCCCGCCAGCCTTTTTCACATCCCACAGGGTCCAATATATCACACAGCACCTCACTCTAAAGCGTTTCTCAGAACTCCAAGCTCCCTTCCTGGACCTTGACTTTGCATTCACCTCTGTTTCCCTCAAGGCTCAGCTGGGTTCCATGGGACTTAGAACTCGGTTTAGCTTAACACACTTCCTTTAGGCAGGCTCTTGCCTAGGCCCCGAGGACACAGTGATGGGTAAGAGAAGCCCTTCATCTCAGAGGCTCACAGTCTAACTGGTATGAGGTCTTTGATTCCTTAGGGGGATGCAGTCTTTTTGGCAGAAACTTCTATACCAGAGGTGAAAACAAACAGATGATCAACCTGCCTACAAGAGTCAGAAAAGTGCCTTCAAAAACGGCAGACAGAAGGACCTGGGTAATGCACATGGACAGATGTGCAGAGAAACATAGAATATGTGCCTCTGAGGATGGGCCACAGAGAGGCCATGCACTGCACAGGGCTGAGGGGCACAAGAAGTGAGGAAAGAGCAAGGTGCTCTCAGGGCCTCCAGAGCTCCGCAGCTGCAAACGTCGCAATTAACACTTTTTGCCAGGACCTGCTGGGTGCATGATGCAGAGTCCCCAGGTGACTATGTTAGCCCTCAAGATTCCTGCACAAGTAAAAATTGTCAACCCATTAGGCCATAATTATTAAGTAAAATAATGACACCAATAACTCCATAGTAAACTGATAAGACAAAATTTGAGCTTTTATTACCCAGGTGTATTTTATCCGTCCTGCATTGTACTTAACTGTTTGTCATGGTGTGTCCTAACCCAGGGCCCTCTGTCCAAGCTTAACAGGCTGTCATTTCTTTAACTTAGTAGTAGCCTTGGCCTTTAAACTGTATTTTCTCTTTAGATACTCCCCTGCCTTTTCACCTGAGGTTTTCAATAGTACCTCACCAGTCACATAAGGGAAAACACATTTTAGTGTTCCTGGGGGACGAGGGAAATCATGTCTCTGAAATTGTATTCAACATTTGTCTCATCACTTATTTTTTTTTTCTCCTTAAAAGAGAGATTTCTCTCAGCTCTCTAATTGCTTCAGGTTTAAAACTATGGGATTCTACTACTTGGTAGTATACCTTCCCAAACTGCTTTGAGATAATAAGATAAATATTTTATTGTAAAATTATAGAACTGAAGTTGGAAATAATTAATGAGACAAGGGAAAAGCAGAAGGCCTTTTTGTTAGAGGTAAGGGGTGTGACCCTCTAGGCCATAGGAATCTTTCCCTGCTGTTTGGCAGGGGACAGTCACCAGTCCACAGATGAAAAGGGTGCAAGGTCCTGGGAGCTTTGTGATGGCAGGGGCTGTCTATGACATTTAGGACTGGACCTTTAGGCCCTTTCTGTCACTTTGGGGGTCTGAACCCTCTCTCCTACACACACAGCCTCAGGGGTGTACAGGAGACCAGATTTGCTGTTTTCAAAAGGACCATGGGTCACATGGAATTCTGGACTCTGATGGCTAAAGGGAAGCTAGTCAAGAGGTGAAAGTAGCTCTGGTGACAAAGTTGTTGAGATGCAAGAGATGAGACTTCCTTTGGCCAGTATTTCTGTGCTCATGGATTTGATATCTACCTAGATGTTGGAGCTGGTAAACAGACTGTTTCATAGATTGAAGGGCTGTCTGCTTAAAGCCTTGTGATAACTAAAGCCTTGTGATAGCTAAAGTGTCACTACTAATTATCCGTATCTCTTAGATATGGATACTCCTCAGATCTCCATCACTTCTAGGATAAACCGACTCACAGGATGTGAAAACTGAAAGAGACCATAGACACCATCTAGTATAGTCTCTTTCCTAAAAGTCTAGCTGTGTCGAGGGCTGTCCAGACTCAAGTCAATAGTGGTGAGCGGGACCCAAGCGTCTGGGCCCTCAGTCCAGGACTCTTTGTTGGTTTTGCTGCATTTGCCTCGGCTCTGTACTCTGTGTCTGGGGAGGCTGGACTGCCTTGCCTGATCTCCCCTCTGTGTGCCTTCCACTTGGTTTGGTCCTTGAGGGGCACCACCAGAGGACCAGAAGACAGGCAAAGGAGATGGTCATCTTTATCTGTGCCCCTCTGCTTAGTGTGGCAGTGCTGTGCTCCTGAGCGGGGGCCTCTACTGCAGCTTTGGTCTTGCCAGGCTTTGGGCACACGCCATTTCTCCTCTGTTCCTCAAGGCCAGAAGCAGGAACAGATCTTCCTTTTTACCAAAACCTGGGTACTTTGCCTTCCTTATTGATTCCTTTGATTCTGCACCAGTCTGCATGGCTTCTTCTTTAAATTCTTTCAGTTAACTCTCTGTACTTCATGATCCTAACTGACAATCGCTCTTCCTTCTCCAATAACACATTTATTAGCTGAGCTCCTATTTTTCTGTTTTCATTTCAGATACTTATTTTTCTTTCATTTTTGAAGACTCTCCAATGAACAGTGGTTCCCAAACTAGGAACCTATAATCCCACCCTGAACAGAAAAAAGGGCCTCCTTCTAGAATTAGACCTATCTTTGTACCCGAGCACAAAGTTTCAACTCTTCTGGTAAAGGAAATTATGCCTCCCTATTCCTGTTCCTTACTCTCTTCCCCCATTCCAAATTTTTATTTATGGTTGGCTTTTTGCTTTTCAAAAAGATTTCCAAAAGGGGGCTTACCTGGACTCTTAGGAAAATAGAAAAGAGTGTTCTCTATGGAAAAGAAGGACAGTTATTTAAGTTTTCTTTGTTTCTTCAGAAAGAAATAACCAGTTTCTCTCTTGCTTGGATGGCTTCTCAAGGTAGGTAATCCCACCAAAGCACAGAGGCAGTATGGGTGGGCAATAGGCAATGATATTTCTTTCTTTTCTTCTTCTTCTTCTTTTTTTTTTTTTTTTTTTTTTTTTGGTAGTGGAAATTGAACCCAGAGGCACTTACCCATTAAGCCACATCTTCAGCCCTTTTGTATATTTTATTTAGAGACAGAGTCTTGCTGAGTTGCTTAGGGCCTTGCTAAGGTTCTGAGCCTGTCTTTGAATTCACAGTCTTCCTGCTTCAGCCTCTCAGCCGCTGGGATTACAGGCATGCGCCACCGCCTCAGCCAAGCGAAGTCTTTTGGAGATAAGCCCCTACAGGTGATGTCAAGGAGACTGCCTGAGTACCAGGCACTCCATCACTGAGATGACTGCCACTGCCTGCAGGTACTACCTCGAGGTCCCCCAGAGAGGCCACTCAACTCCCCTTGTCTTTTTTCAAGCTTGTTTACTGCAAGCAGAATTGAAAAGGAGTGATATCGTGTAGTGATCTTCAGTAGGCACAGTCCTTAGATTCCAGAATCTAAGGAAAGGTGACCCAATTTTAACAGCAGCTGATAAATCACAATGTAGATTGACAAAATATATGAATCAGAGTGCAGTCTTTCTCCATATGAAACAATTTTTCACTTTATTATATGAAAAGTTTCTTATCTCCCTGAGTGTTTCAAACCACAGATTCTCAGTAGAGATGAGAGAAACTTAAAAGTTCGCCTATTAGGGTACACGGTCTTTTGAAATGCAACCCTGAAAGAAGAGAAGTAACTATGTGGTCAATGGGAAGACAGGATTTTATATACAAAGGCTTATTTTACACACAGTTTTCAGGAGCTTAATGTCAGGCTCTGCCTGCTTTTTTCATTTTTCTTTGCTCTTATCAGGGTCTCTAGTAGGAGGAGGACAATCTCAGAATAAAGAGCAGTTATAAAACTTTGCTCAATGGAAAAATCCAGCACATTGTTCTTATTATTTTTCTCCCCTGCCCCTACCCCCGGGGTGAGGGAAAACTTGATCATATACTTGCATGGATCTGAAGACTGGCATTTGGGGATTTAACTAAAGCAAAGGTTTTGAACAAACCAGTCATTGAGGAAGCTGGGATCTCTGCTGATATTACTTACATTTCCTCTGCCTGGGGATGAGATGGGCCAGCTCTTCATTCATTCATCCATCCACTTAGCCATTCATGTATTCATTCAGTGAATATTTAATAAGTACCTACCTGTTTTAGGGTTTATTCTGAATGTTGGGGATTCCGCTGTGAACAAAATAGACATTTTTAGCTTTCCTATGTTCCAATGGAAATAGAAGACCAAAATCAAGTAAAAAATTAATTAAAGGAGTAATGGGGTTCTGGAAAAAAAAACTAAAAGTTTATTCTCAATTGATAGAAAAACCTTCTCAGCTGAGTTGAGGGAAACCAAATGGGTTTTGATAGAAGAACCTTCCAGGTAGAGCAAAGAGCAAGGGCAAGGCCCTCAGGCAGGAGGTGCTTGGAATATGCAGTAACTCCAGGGAGACTAATGTGGCTGGAGTGCAGTGGCTGAAGGGAACAGAAGAAAGGAGCAGGTTTGTTGGGGTAGCCATGGTCAAGATCATGTAACCTTATGCCAAGGTCAGCCTTCATAAGCATTTCAATTGTGATGGGAAAGACCTGGAGAGTTTTGCATGAGGAGTTGACATCAATGCCTAAAAGTCCTACTCTGGATGGCACTAGAGCAGATTATGCTTAGTGAAGCTAGCCAATCCCTAAAAAACAAATACCAAATGTCTTCTTTGATATAATGAGAGCAACTATGAACAGAGCAGGGAGGAAGAGTAGGAAGAAAAGATTAACATTAAACAGAGATATGAGATGGGAGGGAAAGGGAGAGAAAAGGGAAATTGCATGGAAATGAAGGGAGACCCTCATTGCTATACAAAATTCCATATAAGAGGTTGTGAGGGGAATGGGAAAATAAACAAGGAGAGAAATGAATTACAGTAGATGGGGTAGAGAGCGAAGATGGGAGGGGAGGGGAGGGGGGATAGTAGGGGATAGGAAAGGTAGCAGAATACAACAATTACTAATAGGGCATTATGTAAAATTGTGGATGTGTAACCGACGTGATTCTGCAATCTGCATTTGGGGTAAAATTGGGGGTTCAAAACCCACTTCAATCTAATGTATGAAATATGATGTCAAGAGCTTTGTAATGTTGTGAACAACCAATGAAAAAAAAATTAAAAAAAAAAAGAAGAAAGAGGGATAGTCAGTTGGGAGCTACTGTACTTAGCCAGGTGAGAGACAGTGGTGATTTGGATCAGGCCATAGTGGAAATGCTAAAAAGAAATTGGATTGGGGATGCATTTTCAAGATATTGCTAACAGGATTGGATATGGGGTATGGAAAAAGGGATGCTAGTTTCTGAGATGTGCAACACTAAGAAATGCCTTTTTGACATCCAGATGAAGATTCTGAGTGTAGATGAGCCACACCGTGAGTCAGTAGTGTGGCATGGTATTTGGTAGTAGTACTGGTGCTGGTTGAGATCCCCTAGGAAGGGAGGTATTATGGTTTGGATATGAAATGTCCCCCCAAAACTCTTGTGTTAATGCAGGAGGAAAAACAATTAGATTATGAGAGCTATAAATGATTAGATTGTGGGAGCTGTCACCTAGCCAGTGGATTCATTGGTTTGAGGGATTGATAATCTGAATGGATTATTGGGTGGTAACTGTACACAGATAAACCTTTCTTCCTTTAGGTTGTTCTTGTTGGGTATTTTGTTTATAATGATGGAAAACTGACTGTCTCAGGAAGGTACCAACAGAAACAGTCCAGAGACTGAGATGCAGGACACCCCAACTTAGAGTCCCAGAAATGGGAAGAATCCAAGAAAAGGGACCAGGAAGGATCCAGTGATACAGGAGGAGAACCAGGACATTGATGGTGCAGAAGCCAAGGAAAGAAGGCATTTCAAGAAAGATGGAGGGGATGACTGTTTCAAATGGACAGAACCGCTGGGAAAGATGGAAATTCAGGACCAGAGAATTCAGCCCCAGTGAATACTCTCCTGATGACCATGGAAGTAAGCCCCACACTCCCTTGCTTCCTGGTACCACCTTCAGTTTCAGGGCACACTGTACTCCAAATACCTCTCGCTATAGAAGTTGACCAAACATGTGTAGGATTTGTGTTCCTGAATATCCAGGTTCAACTTACATGGTGTTTCTCAGGAATGTCTCTTGGGAGTTTGCTTCTTTGGAACAACCAAATGACTGTTGAAGTCTTAAAATCCTGTCCCCAGATCACTTTATAGTTATTCCAATTCTGATGCAAAAGCTCTTTCTTGGTTTCCCCTTTAGTCCCTCAGCTCCTGATAGGTGTGCTCTAGGAACAGCAAAGCCAGAGCTGGAGAAGCAAGTCCGCTGGGCAGGATGTTCTATCCGTGCCTAAGAAAGTTAGGGGAAGCCCTTGGTTCCAAGGCTTCTTGTCCTGTGCTGGGTTTGGGAGCCTGGTGGGTAGTATATCATTTTCCATATTTTTATTTTCAATATGTTTATGTCTTTGAATCTAAGGTATATCTTTTATAAACAATATATAGTTAGATCCTTTTAAAAATTTAGTCTGTATCTGCCTTTTGATTGCAATTTTTCATCAATTCACGTTTCATGTAAACATTGATGTGGTTGATTTATGGTTGCCATTGTGCTATTTCTTTTCTGTATGTCTCCTATCATTTTTCTTTCTCTGTCCGTCATTTTTGTCCCTTTTTGTGTGTGTGTGTGTTAAGTAGATTTTTTTTTTATTCTGGGGATTGGATCCAGGAGCACTTAACCACTGAACTGCATCCCTAGCCCTTTTTAATATTTTATTTAGAGAAAGGGTCTTGTTAAGTTGCTTAGGGCTTCTCTAAGTTGCTAAGGCTGGCTTTGAACTCAAGATCCTCCTGCCTCTGCCTCTCGAGTGGCTGGAATTATAGGCATGGGCCACCATGCCCAGCTAAGTAGATTTTTTTAATATTTATTTTTTTAGGTGTAGATGGACACAACACAATGCCTTTATTTTATTTTTTATATGGTGCTGAGGATCGAACCCAGGTCCCGCCCGTGCTAGGCGAGCGCTCTACCGCTGAGCCACAATCCCAGCCCCAAAGTAGATTTTTTTAATGTCCCATTTTAATTCCTTTCAAAAAACATTTCTGTATCTTCCTGTGTTATTTTATTAGTGGTTTCTCTAGAGATTACATTATGATCTTGAATTTATCATAATCTACATAAAATTAATACTGATTTAATTTTGGTAAAATGGAGGCACTTTGTGCCAATAAAACTCCATTTTTTCCTGTCTCCTTTGTTATTATTGTCATATATAGTCACATTTTTTAAACCCACTTAGTTTTTATTATTTAATAAATCTTATGCCTTTAAAACCTATTAAGAAAAGACAGACAATTAAAATAGCATTCATATTTACCTATGCATTTACCTTTATGTGCTCTTTTTTCTTAATGTGGATTCAAGTTATATTCAATAGTATCATTCCCTTTTAGTCAAGAGGACTTCTATTGTTTCCTGTAAGGCAGGGTTGATGCAGTGAAATCTTTGTTTAAATTATCTGGAAATGTCTTTATTTTGCCTTCAAGTTTGAAAGATAGTTTTGCTGGATATAGAATTCTTCATTAAAAGGTTGTATTTTTTTTTCATTTAGTATTTTGAATATGTCATTCCATTGCCTTCTGATCTCTGCTGTTTCTGATAAGAAGTTCACTGTTGATCAGATTATTGTTCCCTGTATATGATGAGTCATTTTTCTCTTGTTGCTTTCAAGATTTTATCTGTGACTTTCAGCACTTTGACTTTAATGAGTCTGATTGTGAACCTTCTTGTGTTTATCTGACTTGGAATTCATTGAGCATCTTGAATGTTGTGTTCAGTGTTTTCCATCAAATTTTTGAGGCTTTGGCCGTTAGTTCTTCAGATATTCTTTTCTGTTTCTTTCACTGGAACCCCCCTTACATGCGTGCTTGATGGTATCCCACCCATGTTTGAGGCTCTCTTCATTTATATTTATTTCCCTTTTTTAAAAAAAATATTTAGTTTTTAGTTATAGTTGGACACAATACCTTTATTTCACTTATTTATTTTTATGTGGTGATGAGGATTGAACCCAGGGTCTTGCACATGTGAGGCAAGCGTTCTACCTCTGAGCCACAACCCCAGCCCCAATATATTTATTTCTCTTGATCTTTAGATTGGATGTTTCTATTATCCTAATCTCTAAATTTGCTAATTCTTTCTCTGCCATCTCAAATATTCTTTACATTTTCTGGTGAAATTTCATTTGTTATTGTATCTTTCAATCCCAGAAACCCCTTTAGAAAATATTTTCTGTTGTTACTATCTGATGAGTCATAGTTGTCATATTTAAAAAATTTTCTTAGGCATGGTTTACATTTATTCTTTGAACACATTTAAAATAGTCACTTTGATCTGGTAATTCCAACATCTGAGGCTCCCTGGAGACACTTTACATTGACTATGTTTCCCCAAAGTATATGTCACATTTTCCTATTTTTTGCATGTCTCATGATTTTTGATGAAAACTAGAGAATTTGGAAAACGTAGCACCTCTGGGCTCTGGTTTTCCCCTGGAATAGTGGTTGTTGCTTTTTGTTTGTTTGGTAACTTGTCTGGGCTATCTGTCTCTCCCACAATATATAGCTGCTGATATCTCTTCTCATTTTTTTTTTACTTGAATTCTCACTTTAATTTTTAAATCTAGTTTTCTAGGGGTTGCCTCTGGATTGGCACAGCCTATTGATGAACCAAAGATTGATCAGAGTTTGTCCTCAACTCCTCGATGTGATAAAGCTTCCATCCTTTGCTAAAAATCAGCGTGTAGATTGGGGCATACACTTAAAGTTCAGTCAGTTTATGAGTCTCCACAGCTTTAACTTTCCCATAGGCCCTTTTGTGCCTCTTCTGTATGGGTACAGGCCTCACACTCAGCCAGGGATATGTAGACAGCTAGGCTCTCTCCGAATTCTCCTGAGCTCATGTGTAGGCTTGCAAATGCATACAGCCTTTTAGACCATGAGGGTTATATGGGCACATACTAAGAATCCACCATCAATGCTTTATTCTCTAGACCTCTTTGTTTTATTTCTAGCTTGATTTAATTGCTTGCCTCAACCAGGATAGCAACTTCAGGCTACCTTAAATATTGACTTTCCTCATTTGTCACCAAGATTACTATAGTTATGGACAATCTTCAAGGGATGGTGTGAGTGTGTGTGTGTGTGTGTGTGTGTGCATGTATGTGCATGTGTGTGCATGTATGTGCATGCTCGTTTCTTGTAACTCTATACCCCATAAAGTCAGTCACTTCCATCAGACAAACTGATGATTTTCCTATCTTGTCCTACTTTAATAGAAATGCTGCATCTTTGGATCTAGAGGCAGGAATGGGACCATCCCCAGGCCAACACCTGGCTGTCTCCCATGGTTCTGGTGTTGTTTTTTATTTTTATTCTTTTTAGTGATACATGAAAGTTGAGTATAATTTGACTTATTTATATAAACGTGGAGTATGTCTTATTCTAATCAGGATCCCAGTCTTGTGGTTATACATGATGTAGATTCATTGTGGTGTGTTCGTATATGTTCATAGGAAAGTTATGTCAGAATCATCCCACTGTCTTTCCTATTCCTGTCCTACCCACCTGCCCTTCATTTCCCCTTTATCTAATCCATTGAACTTCAATTCTTCCTCTCCCAAGCCCCCTTGTTGTGTGTTAGCATACACATATCAGAGAGAACATTCAATCTTTGTATTTTGGCCTTATTTCACTTAGCATAATAGTCTCCAGATCCATCTATTTTCTGGAAAATGTCATAAAGTCATTCTTTTTATTCCATTGTGTATATATGTCACATTTTCTTTATCCATTCATCTGTTGAAGGGCACCTAGATTGGTTCCATAGCTCAGCTGTTGAGAATTGAGCTGCTATAAACATTGATGTGGCAGCATCACTATAGTATGGTGATTTCAAGTCCTTTGGGTATAAACTGAAAAGTGGGATAACTGGGTCAAATGGTGGTTTCATTCCAAGTTTTCTGAGGAATCTCTATTTGCAGTCCCATTAGTAATGCATGAGTGAACCTTTTCCCCCATATCCTCACCAAATTTATTGTTACTTGTATTCTTGATAATTGACGTTCTGACTGGAGTGAGATGGAATCTCAGTATAGTTTTTTTTTTTTTTTGTACTGGGGATTTAACTCAGGGGCACTCGACCACTGAACCACATCCCCAGCCCATTTTGTATTTTATTTAGAGACAGGATCTCACTGAATTGCTTAGCACCTCGCTTTTGCTGAGGCTGGCTTTGAATATGTGATCCTCCTGCCTCAGCCTCCTGAGCCACTGGGATTATAGGCATGCTCCACTATGCCCAGCTCAGGGTAGTTTTAATTCACATTTCTCTAATTTCTAGAGGTATTGAACATTTTTTTGCATATGTTTGTTGACCATTCATATTTCTTCTTCTGTAAAGTGCCTGTTCAGTTCCTTTGCCCATTTGTTAATTGGGTTATTTATTTATTTATTTATTTATTTATTTTGGTGTTAAGTTTAATATATAAGTTCTTTATATATCCTGGAGATTAATGCTCTATCTGAGCTATAGGTGGTAAAGATTTTCTCCCATTCTGTAGGCTCTCTGTTCACATTCTTGATTGTTCCCTTTGCTGTGAAGAAGGTTTTTAGTTTGATACCATCCCACTTATTGATTCTTTAAAGTTTTTTTTTGTAGTTGCAGATGGACAAACTGCCTTTATTTGTTTTTATTTTTATGTGGTGCTGAGGATTGAACCTAGTGCCTCATGCATGCCAGGCAAGCACTGTGCTACCGCCCTAGCCCCGATTTATTGATTCTTGAATAAATGTGTTTTTTTTTAACTTGCTGTATGCCTTTCGTTGATGACCCAAATGCTCATACTGTTGCTGATGATCATTTTTTTCAACTGATTTTCCGGGGGAAAGGTTTGCTAAACTTCCTACTGACATTCATTCACCTTTTGGTCATCTTTGAATCTGCCTCGACCTCATCCTTAGGAAGCAAACAACAGGAAAAAAGAATCTTCTTTTTTTATGCTTCACAGGGAAACCTGGGTCCCATCTGGGGCATCACAGAATAAGTGTGTGTGTCTTCTAGAAATATTCATTCTGCTTGAAGATTTGGAGGGAAGAATTCAGTGAGTGGTAATACCTTTAAAAACATTATTTTTCAAACTAAACACAGACATAAAGTAGAATGCAAAATTCACAGAAATACTGCAACATTTCAGGTAAAACCATAAGACTTCTGAGAAATTTTACATATAATGGTTACACTGTAGGGGCCACTATAAATGTATAACTTCATTTCCAGGAGTATTTTCATTGAAAAATTACAGAAAAGCTATAGAGATTATATTTTAAAAAGTTAACAAAAGATCAGACAGGCTTTATAGTGAGAAAGCTTGGAATTTATTAAATTTTAAAAGATTATTTTTAATAATATAAATGCTTACCCTGGTTGAGATTTAGGTCATTGACAAAGAATTGTAAATTCTCCATGCAGTTATATTCTTATATTAAAAAAGAAATCCACATCTAAGAAGATTGCTTGAAGTAAAAAAAAAAAAAAAAAAAAAAAAAAACAGAGTTGGGGCCTAAATTGAGCATAATCATTTTGTTTGGGGCACAAAACTCGGTTTTATGGTGCTGGAGATGGAACCCAGGGCTTTACACATGCCAGGTAAACTTTCTACCTCTGAGCTTCACATACAGCCCACAGGCACAAGGTCTTTGAAAACTCCGTTTGAATGACTTGTTTATGAGTGTGTGGGGTGAGCTCTGCTGAGCAGTCATCTTCCTTCTCCCTATTGCTTCAAACTGGGCAACCTGACATGTTTAGTTTTCTTGATTGTCTCCCAAAACCATTTGAATTTGCTAGAATTCTAGGTGAGGACGAGGATGAAACAGAAGTTAGAATCTTTTCAGGAAAAGTGGCCTGTGGGGCATGGGAACTTTTGGTTGGTAGAAATGGGACTGGGCAAAGAAATCGTGGTGTGGACTGGAGTCTCCAGGGCAGGAATCTCCATCTCACGTTGTTCCAGAGCTAACACACCATCAGGACAGCGAGTCTGAGACCAAGAGAGTTTCTAGAGCGGCAAGTGAATGTGGTTATCATCAGGGATCCCAGAGACCCAGCTCCTGCTTGGTCCAGGCTGTCCCCATCACAACTCCCAGGAGTAGAAAGAGGCCGGTGAGGGCACGTGTTCAGGGCTGGAGTCCCAAGGTGAAAAGGCAGGGAGACAGAACGAGGGCTCGGTCCTTAACCCTTGCAGGTACCAGTGGCCTCTGTCATCTGTTCACAGTGGAGATGACCCACTATGTTGTCAGCTTTTGTTGCTGTGACAGAAACACATAGTAATGTAAGGGTCCGGCAAAGCGTCGGAGGAAGAGACCACCCAAGAGATTGGCTTCATGCAATTGGCATAAGGGGATTTATTGATTCAGCATGCTGAGGTTCCAGGCTCACTCAGGAAGATAGAGCAGCCCAGAGCCCAGAGCAGTGGTCAAACAGAGCTTAAGTATACTTTGCGGGGAGGGCGAGAGGGGGGGGCTTTGCATACATCAGAACAAATCACCATGAGGCACGGGAAAATTGAACAACAACTCTGAGACATGATTAGTACATTCATTGGCGGGGGGTTGGTTAGCAAGCTCCATCATGTAGGAGAGGTTGACTCCAATCTCCAGCCCCTTCAGAGGTTGAACTGACCCAGGAAGACCAAATCCCCTACTTCACATCAGATTGTTATACTCTAGTTCATGACTCAAGGTCCCCAGACAACCAGAGACACTCCTGTGAGGCATTTTCCTTTCAAGGACGTAGTGATGACTTCTCAGAAGCCCAGGGAAGAAGCCAAAATCTCTTGGGCAAAGTTAATGCTCTACACAGTCTCTCTCTGACTGCCTATATCTCCTTTGGGACTTCCTCCACCAGCTGCAGGCATGTGTTCTGTCAAGGCAGGGGGTTCTGGAGTTGGTAGAGTGGAGGTGGAGGTGAGAGAACCACAAATGAGGGAGGTGGGGAGTGAGGGAAAAGCTGTCGTTGGCAAGGAAGGGATCTCTGTGACGTGTTCTGCAATATTGTATATGAATGGAGCAGGAGATGTGAAACCCAATGCATTTGTTGGTAAGTGAAATACTGTTTTAGGTTGTGATTTATTCTTTCATTTTGTCCATCAAGTGGGTATTAAACCAAGGATAAATAATACCTTAACCTTCAGGGCTGAGCTAGTTTTGCCAAAAAGGCAAGATGAATTGGGGTCCATGAATTAGGTTAGAACTAACTTGCCCTGCAGTCAATGGAAGTTTTGCTTTCTGTAGACACACACACACACACACACACACACACACACACACACAGATAGATATCAAGGGCATGGGATGGAATGGGCTGTTTTGATTGAGCATGTCAATCATACTGTTAAAATTGTAAATAATGATGGCTGCCGTTTACAGAGTACTTCCAGGTGCTAAGCACTGTTAAGTACTTTACCAACATCATCACATTTAGTTGTTTCACTATCACTGATGGGTAGGTATTATGGACTGAGTTCTATGAATTGGAAAATTGGGCTGGACTGGTCCATCAATTAGCTGGAAGGTTTGCAGGTGAGGAAGCCAAGATTCAAACCCAGATCCTTGTGACTTTTATGTTTATACCTGAGGTGCTGCACGTCTTTATGATGGACATGGCAATAGAGATAAGCCTTTGACTTATGGTTTAGCACTTCTCAAAAATGTCTTCAAAGGGTAGTGCTTCAGCTAAGCCTGAGGCTGGGTGCACCAGGACCCTCAGGTTTTGGCACAGAAAGGCTTTGAAAGGACCACAATAAAGGGTGGAGTTGGGGAGGCTGAGTTTCATGGCTTCACAACAGTGGTGTAGACTTAACTGCAGGGGACACACTGGCTCACAGGGTAGGGTTGCCTACTTAGGCCTTTTCATCTACTGCAGGAAGAGACAGTGTATATTTGCTCCTGAGAAAAAAGATCTTGGTGGGATGGGACTTGCAGATGAAGAATATACAATGGTCATTACCCTAGGTGCATGTATGACTGCAGATATGGTACGACTCTGCATTGTGTACAACCAGAAAAATGAAAAGTTGTGCTCCATTTGTGTACAGTGAATCAAAATGCATTCTGCTGTCATGGATAACTAATTAGAACAAATTAAAAAACACAGAGAAAAAAAATATACAATAGAGGTGGGAATAAACAGTGTTGGAATTCTCAAATTGTGCCCCCTGATGGCAAGACAGGGGTCTTGTTACTGGTCTGTCTCAAGCATCTAGCACAATGCAAGGCACTATGGATGTTTAATGAATGTTTGCTGAATAAATGAATGCGTAGCTATGTAGGGCAGTTAGCTGCAGGCATATCTTTTCTGGGATTGGGTCGGATGAAGACTAAAGCAGCAGAATCAGCTTTTCCACCCCTCAGTATGTTTTCAAAAGGCTCCCAAATACTTTCAGATAATTCTTGACATTTTTGTGGCACTTTATAGTTTTAGGGTGCTTTCATCGAAATGATTTCATTTGATTCTTACAACATCTGTGGGAGCTGAATTTTATTGTATCCATTTCATATCATTAGATGAGGCTTGAGGTTCACAGGTATTAGGTGAGGGCTTGCAGAAGGCCACATAATGTGGAGGACAAAGATGTTGTGACCACAGACCCAGTGCTCTTTCTAGGGCCCCAGAGATGGTGGCAGGTACAGGTTATGATAGTGTTCCTCCAACTTTGAACATGGTTGTTGTTATGGCCAATGACTCTTCTTTCCTGACTGTAGGAGTACTTTGATTGGAAGGGTGTTGTTGGGATAAAAGGTCTGGGTTTCCCCCAGCTGAGGATTCTTTTCTGGTTGGACTAAAGCTCACCAGAATGCCTTGGTCCTGAATGTGGTGCCTGCTGGGGGTTGGGGCCCCTTGTGAGCTTGTCCTGGGGAGTCTGTGGCTCCTCCATCCCATGCAGTTCATCCTGTTCCATAACCCAGTCTACTGTGGAATGTGGCCAGGGCTCATGATGGTGGAGACCTTGACCACAGAGGCTCTTTGAGGACTAGATGAGATAAAGTATCCCACAGGCTCTCTTAAGTTCCTTAAGAAAGTACTGGAACTTGAAACCCCAGGGGTACTCTAGCCTTGAGTGGCCTCTTTTATGGTGTGACTCATCTGGGCTTTCTTCTGTGGAGAGGATCATTTCATTCATCTTCCTAGCAGCCTTCTGAGGCTGCCTGGACCACATTTGGTAACTGTTTTCCTGACCAGTAGGGGGCGCATCTGAGAGTAGACTCCTCTTCAATCACCCGCACTGTGGAGTAGAGAGAGGAAACTTGTTTGGGGTTTCCATCAATTCTCCAGGTGTACTCCTTTCTGAGTAAATGTTGAATACTCAGAGCTGTTCATGAAAACCCTGCATCAACACAGTATTCCTTGTGGGTTCGCTCTTCGTACTCCTATTGTAGAGGGGCAATTGGAGGGAGGTTCTTACTGGTCTTCCGTAAGTGAAGGCCTGGAAATTTCTAGTGGGCGAGGGGCTGCTTTTGCTGATTGAGAAGAGGTCTTGCACCATGGGTCACAATTCCTCTGTAAGCCACTGCTGCCAGGCCAGGAGACTTGGGACTGGTGATGAATGGGACAGGGCGAAGGCCTTAAGAGGTGGATACTATTTACAAGACAGTCTTTGAGAAAGTACTGCGTTTTTGTTCATTGATGATGTCTAAATTGTCAACTACAGGGGAAATTTGTCTATGAACTGTGATACAGGAGCCCGAGTTAGGGTTATTTAAATTTTGTAGCACACACAGTGTTTTCTGAAGGTGTGGCTAGCCCGGGCGTTCTCTCCAGAATGCTGTCCACAAGTCCATGGCCCCTGCCTCTCATCTCACTGAACCCAGGTGATGCTCCTGGGAGCTTTATCCCTGGCCAGGGTAACAGGAGCAGGACCCCAGGTATGTCACCTGCCTTTCCTTGCTCCCCAAAGTGGTGAGTACAGAGTGGAAGGGCAACAGAAAAAATTCCACCTTGATATTTGACCTGGAGTAGAGGTGTGGTCAACCCAGGTCAAAGCGGCCAGGAAGGGAACCCTTTTCTGTCACTTCCCTTGACCTTTTCATCTGGCTTCTGGTCCCTCCACTTACCTCAGATGTCTATGCCAAAGGTTTCCCCATCTTTCTGAATAAGGAGTTGAATTATTTATTAAATTCATTCACACTAAAGTAAGAGGGTGATTCCTGTCTACCTAAAGTATTACGTAGTGATTTCCACTCACAGTATAGTTCTTGCTTTTTAAAAGAACTGAAAAAGAGAAGACAGTGCTTAACTCAAAATAAGGACCAGCCCCCCGTGGGTTTGGAGGCCATGGAGATGGGAAGACATTTAGGTGACCCTCATTAGCCCACCCTATTGTCACTTCCCCTCAGCCTCCTGTCCTTCATGCTGGGTTGGCCCTGGTTTGGAACCAACCTCCTCTAGGGCTCAGGCCTAAAGGTGGGCCTCCACGCTTTCACTGACAGTCGCATCAGGCTGGAAGCCGAGCCCATCTGCAGAGATGCTGGAGTGGTGACAAAGCCCAGAGACAGGCTTTGCTGGCACTGCCATGCTGTTCCCTGGGCTTGGCCAACTTTCCTGCTCCAGCATTTGGGATATCCTTATATTTAATTCATGTCACATCCTTGACTGGATGAAGCTTTTCTGTAGGGACCACCTACACTTTACTGGCCTTTTCTTTACTCCTCACCTATCTGTGGCAGGCAAAGGAGGGGCCAGGCTGATAGCCATCTCCTCCTTGGCCCTAGCTGGTGCTTGTACTTGGTACATGCTTAGTACACAGTCTCAAAGTTGACCCTGAAAGTGAGTGTCCCCGATGAGGAAGCACAAGGCTGATTTCGCCCCATTTCAGGTGCTGCCTGCCACACCACTGTTTCTGTGGAGCTACAGAATTGCTTTGGACTCAGCTTTTTCACTTGTCAACAATATGAAACCAGTGTCAATATGAAACTAGACTTTCATGGTAGGGCAGGTTCATCTAGGCATCAGTGGCTTTATGTCCTTTGAGAAGAGCACTGTGGTACCTGAAGTACTATAAGAATTGTGTGGCTTTAGGATCTAGCAGCCAGAGTAAAACCATTGGGAAGGCACCTGGTTCAACCTGTGAGTTTTGCATGGACAGTCTGTGACTCTGGGAGGCATGTGGTTCAGGCTCTAGAAAAAGGAGACCCTGTTACAAAAAGAAGCAGCATTCAGAGATTTTCTTTGGGTAGATTTCTCTTTGATGCTGAAGATTCATGCAGTTTAGCAACAGATATATTCAACAGAAATATTCAGATACCTTGAGCACATTCCTGTCTGTCAGACGTGTGCACCAGGGGTCGTTTCACTACTCTCAATGATTTTCTTGTTGCTATTATTGCCAGCCTTACTTGAAGCATCATTTCTAATTAAAACATGGACTTTTTCAGAAACACTGCACAATTCAAGTGGAAGCTTATTCAAAATGACACAGAAAGGCAAGTTGTCTTTATAAGCTTTCTAGAAACCAAAGCCACAACTCCTGCTGGCCCTCGGTGCGGAATGTTCCCTCCTGCTCAGGAACCTTGCCATTGCATCTCTAGTTTCAGAAAAGAAGATGTCACCACACTTTGGCAACTTGGCTACCTGCTCAGCCCAAGCATGGTCAGCCCCTCAGCCCCTGCCTGTGCTTCCTGGGCTTCTGATTCTCTCCATTTCTGTACGTTTCTGCCATACCCTCTTTATCACTGAGGCTCTTGGCCCTGGTCAACAGGCAGCTACATCGCAGGCTTTCTTGCTTCCCTCGCTCTAAGCTAGACACAGCAGATATGGGCTCTTGAAGCCTCCCCTTGAAGGGACAGCTGTCTCCTCAGCTTGCCCTTTGCCCTTTGTATCAGAGAGGGTCCTGCCCCTGCAGTGGCTGTGGATGCAACAAGCTGCTGTGTCTTGTTCCCTGAGTGTCTTTCCTGTGATCCTGTGTCTCTGCCAGAGGCTGGGGCTGGGGTGAGGAGGTCTGTGCTCCCCACCTTCCTGCATTTTCTCCCAGTCATCTTTGCTTTCAATAACTCTGGTTTCCTGTGGACTCCTGAGATGGGGAGTGAAGAGTGGTGCTCGCAGGGCACCTTTTCCAGGGGTCTCTCTGGGCTGGTTTCCTCCTGACGTTCCTCTTGCAAGCTCCTTTGGTTTAAAGAGTGTAGTGGTTGAGGATCAGGGCAAGAATGAATGGACTCCGCTGGCAGGTGGCCCCAGTGCAAGGCAAGTCATATGGTGTTGACCGGGACCCCTCTCCCTGTGTCATTCCCTCTCGTTCATTTCCATGACGGGCACCCCATAGCTCTGTGCCCATTTACTCTCTCTGGCCATAAAGTGGTTATTGTAAAACAAGGTCCTCTGTTATTGATCTTGACTCCGGCATAGAGTTCAACCCGAGTATAACAAGAGTTAATATTTCCTGAGGGCTCCCTCAGTTCCAAGTGTGGGGAAACCAGGTACTGCATTTGCATTATCTCCCTGATGCTCCAGGATTCTGTGAGCGAGGTTCCTCTAGAGTCTCACTTTTATAGGGAGAAGAGAAGGCCCCGAGAGGTCAAGAAACCCAAGGTCACATAGAACCTAGGTGTCAGCATTTAAATTTGCTCTCCCACCATGCAGACTGCCCTGTGCTGCCTCGCCATCATGTTCTTGTACACGTTGTCCCTTGCTTGATGTAGCTGCCTTCTCTCTGCACTTCACAGCTCAGCTCAAATCCCACCCCTTCCATCAAGACCTCAGATAGAAGTCAGCTCTTCTGTGGACTCTGTAGAGCACGTAGCTCCGACTACTTGCCATTCACAGCCCGATGTTGTAGTTCATTTCCACGTCTCTGTTTCCAGTTGGGGAGCATGTTTTCAGAGGCCAATTTCAATTTTTGCATCTCCCACAGTGATGACTATACATTCTCCTGTGGTATACGTCCAACAAATCTTGGTTTCTGATTATGTTACTTTAAGTTTGGGCCATTACCTGTGAAGGCAGGAGTCCATCTCACTGGATTGATGTTGTGTGAAGCAATTTGAGAGTTTTGCTAACATAACTCACTTTTCCAATCCCTCTTTATTTAATAAGTAATTTGGCTCTAAAACAAAGAAGGAATAATATGTGGCTAATTCTATGAAATGATCCATTGGAAATAAGAAAAATGGTTAAGTCTGCTCAAGTCAAAACTACAAATAACACCCAGTCTCAACTGTACTGTTTTTTAAAAATATTTTTTAGTTGTTGATGGATCTTTATTTTATTCATTTATTTATATGTGGAACTGAGAATCAAACCCAGTGCTTCACACATGTGAGGCAAGCACTCTGCCACTGAGCCACAACCCCAGCCCTTCAACTATACTATTTAACAGGAAAAAAACCAAAATCCCCATTTTGAAGCCTTCCTTGGATTGTTCCACCTGAGGTTCTGAGAGCCCCAGTGCTGGGGATTATATAAGTAGGTATAATATATTTTCTGCTTCAAACCCAGAGATTTTGAGATCTCCCTTCTGTCCATCAGCCAGTGGGCTCTCCCCTTGCCACCGACCCTGGGCAGCATATGCATCTTTAAAAACGATTTTCAGATAAAGTAACAGCATCTTGTATTTCAGCCATATTGGAAAAGAGTATGGAGGGTCCTTGAAAAATTAAAAATAGGAGTGTTATAGACCTAGTAATCTCACTTCTGTATCCAAAGGAAATAAAGTCAGTATCTCAGAGAGATATCCTTATGCCCGTCTTCACTGCAGCATTATTTACAATAGCAAATATGCAGTGGAGACAACCTGTGTGTCTGGGAACAAATGAACAGATAATGAAAATGTGGACTATTATTCAGCCATAAAAAAAGAAAATTCTGCCATTCATGAAAGCATGGATGAACCTGGATGGCATTAGGCAAAGTGAAATAAGCCAGACACAGAAAGGCACTTATATTCAGAATCAAAAAAGATGACAAACTCATATAAGTGGAGAGTAGAATGGCCGTCACCAGAGGCTGGGGAGCCCGAGAAGTGGGCAGACGCTGATCAAAGGGTACATGCTTTCATTAGAAAATGAGCAAACTCTGGTGCACTGATGTACAGAGGGGTGGTAGTGGGTGTGTAAGTTAGTTTGGTTGTGATAATCACTACACAATGTACACGTTGCCAAGCCATCACATTGTGCACCTTGAATATATACAGTCTTTATTGTCAATTAAATTAGAAAAAACACTACAGAAACATTTTCAAACTCTTGGGATCCTTGGGACATAATAAGTGAGTGAGAAATAGAGGCATTTTTGAAAATACATTAAGGCAAATGAACGACTGACTTAAGACATAATTAAAAACCCAAACAAAGCAGTATTCTAGAAATAACAGAACAGGGATTATTAGCCATCTAAACTGATACTATTTCAGTATGTTGAGCGGTAATTATAATTATGTTTTCGTTCCCTCATTAGTTCCAGTTATAAGCAAGCAAGTAGGTCTGCCAAAATTCCTGTGCCCGGTCTGTCCTAGGAACTGTGAAGGGTCCCAAGAAACTTCTAGCCAAGAACGGTGCCTCTCCCAAGAGAAGGCAAGTTCAAAGCAACATTGGAATAAGTAAAGGTACACATGACTAAAGTTTTTATGACATATGCAACAAAGCCTCCAGATTACTTTGTTGTAATGGAATGTTGAAAAATTGAGTAGTTTGCCATGAAATACCCCACTTGTCTATGGAAGCTTTAGATGAAGGGGACTGATTTCCAGCCTGTCCTATGAAATACTAATTGGTGAGAATCTTTGAACTCTGTAGGGGAAGGATGTGAGTACCAACTTCATCTTCCACAGGGGGCACTCACGGGCGGCCTTCATTGAAGAATTGTTAGTGATGCAGATGGGTGCCATCTTACAATGGTTCAGCATGATTGTTAGACTTTACGATGGTGCAAAACCATACAACCATTCTTTTTAACTTTCAGCACAGCATTCAATATGTTACACAAGCTAATCAACACTTTATTATAAAATAGGCTTTGTATTAAGTGATTTTCTCCATCTATAGGCTGATGTAAGTGTTCTCAGTGTGTTTGAGTTAGACCATGCTGCTCTATGGTGTTTGGTAGGTTAGGCATGTTAAGTGCATTTTCAACTTATGATGGATTTGTGGGGACATACCCCATCATGAGTCCAAGAGCGACTGTAGTTGTAAACCCCAATTCTTAGTTCTGTTCTCTTTACCTTTCATTTGCATACTCAAGGTCCCTTCTAGATATAAGACTCTATGGTTTCTTTAATTCCCTGTGAGGTTCATGGGGGAAAAATGCCATATTTTGAGTCCAGGGAAAGCACTACATACTTACATCCATAGTTATTTGTTGTACAGAGTTCATTATACTCAATCAATGACAGCATGTTCCTCAAGGCCATCGGCTGATGTGTGGAAACAGTATTGTTGCAGGGAACAATTATTTGTGATGGTCCAGAGACTTCTTCCTCTACAATGGATGTGTTCATGGACAGCTGCACGTTAACCACATATGAGCACATCAAGTCATATTTCAAATACACTAAAGGGGTCTGCCGCAGTCTGGCTGGGCACAAATCAGGAGACACTCAAGCAGGAACAAACTTTATTTCTGAACTCCACCAGCACACTCCCCGGGAACTCTCCCGAACGCCACCCATGCGGCTCCTCCTGAAACACACCACACACCACCCGGAACTCCCACCACTGGAACTTCACCAACCCAAGCCAACTCTTCAGGAATCCCCAAGAGAGCTCAACCGGAACTCAACGGGAACTCGAGAGAACTCAAAAGTCATCATCTTAATGGCTCGCTGGCGTGGCCTCTTAACCACTACTTCTGACAAAAATGCCATGTGTCATCCCAACTCAGCTGTGGCCCTCAACAGGGGTCTTTCATAAAAATAAATTCCATGGCAAATCCTCTTGTACAGAGAGAATTCCATTTTAAAGTAAGTGATTTGTCCTCTGTTTTGATTAACTAAATGTTCACCTGTGCTGTTTCTTCACATGAACTGTGCTGGAGAGGCTGAGAGAACATGGGGCGGTGCTGTGGTCAGGCTCAGTGAGGTGGGTTTGAGGAAGGGAGGGTCACACAGGGAGGGCAGGGCATAGGTGGGCGGAGGCGGCCTCCACCCTAGGGCATCTGAGTCCTATGGAGACAAGCAGGAGTCCCAGCTGCAGTATGTGGGTAGGAAGGGTAGGTGGCACACGGGTTCAGGTCTAGCTCCTGGGACACAGGTGTGAGTCTTCACAAGTTGAACATCCTGAACAGAAGGATACTAGGATAAAAGTGGAACTCGATGAACCAACAAATATCTATTGTCTGTCACCATGCTGAACATTTATGCTTATTCCTACTATAAAAGTATATAAGATGCTACCTCAAGAACCTTATAATCTAGTTGGAGAGCTGAGATAGGAAGATGGGAGAGTTAGATGAGAAGGGAAGACACTGAGTTTGCAGAATAACAATGAGAAACACAATAGGGGTAAATGTGAAAGACCTGCTCTTGGATTAAGAGAGTCAGTCTTGGGAGCATCAAAGAACTTCAGTTAACTACTTTTTCCTAGGAGCTGGAGTGTGAACTAATTTCCAGAAAAGCAAGTACAAACTATCTCAAGCTTCAGAATAAAGGCTGGTACCCAGGATAGGAGGGCCCAGGAGCCCTGGCATTCCACACAGCTGAGTCCATCTGGTCCCTGGCACGGTTCTGGCCCAGGGTACCATAAGAGAATAAAGCTTGAAATGCCCCTTGAGGGGCGTGGCCAGGGAAGTGCAGGATTTCCGAAATCATGTAGGATGATTTCTTCCACAAACCTTTCCCAAGCATCTCCACTGTAACCGGTGCTGTGGAATGTGTTAGGGTTCAGACAGAGGCTTACCGTCCTTGAGGAAACTCCAGGAGGAGCCTAGTGAGTCTGGAAAACAGCACTTAAGGGCAAAATTCAAAAACAACTATGCAGCAGGAAAGTTCCAAAGGGTAAAATAGGGGCTGAAAAGTGGACACTAAAGCGAGGCAGACCTGACCCCCAAATAAGGAGAACCTTTGTGACAGAGCAGTCAAGGGCTTTGGCCTCCCCATCTGCACAATAGTCTTGTAATGGGAAGGGAACGAAATTAAATGAGGGAAAAGCATGTATGAGTGCTGTGTAACCTTAAAACTTCTTACTAAGGCAAGATTTTGTTGCTAATGGGCAGAGTGAGGCCACACAGCAGTGGACCCTTACTATGGTGGGGCCAGAGAATGGCCACGGTGAGTAGCTCAGAATTGCTGATCAGGCAGGCTGGGGCCGGTTTGAGAGGACTTCTCCTCTGGTCCAAACCAAAATGAAAAAATAGGAGGAGGAGGAAAGCAGGAGGCAGCAAGAGAGTCAACTTTAATTCACTTATTCTGAGATCATCTTTCAGGTGGTTTTTATTTTTTATTTTTTGGTATGAGAATGTCCTTTGATGGGATGGCATTAATGAGTTGAGTTGTATCTTTAAAACCATGTTACTTATTGGGAGACTGTATTGGCAATCTTTCATGGGATTCTATAGGTCTGGGAAGTTTAAAAATTGGGAAATAGTGTGATTGGTTCTCTTTCTGACTTGAAGGCTGTCATAGATTTTAAATCAGAGCCAAATGAGTGGTAGAAAGAACAACTGCTGTGGAAATTCATAGAGGGGAGAGATGGCCACTCCAATCCCAGGCAACAGGACATGTTCCCTTAAAGAGATTGAGGCAGTGGGGCTGGGGTTGTGGCTTAGCGGTAGAGCGCTTGCCTAGCACCTGCCGAGGCCCTGGGTTCGATCCTAAGCACCACATTAAAAAAAATAAGTAAAATAAAGGTATGTGTCCAACTACAACTAAAAAATAAATATTAAAAAGAAAAAAGGTTGAAGCAGAGATGTGCACTCTAACTCGGAAGGGAGGCTGCTCTGGGCCTCTACAGTGGGGAGGCCTCAGCAGTGTGCTGCTAGGGAGACCTGCAGCCTGAGTCTCACAAGAGTAACCAACTTACCAATAGTCCCTGGGGCTGGGGAAGCTGGCTGTGAGCAAATAGCAGGGTCACCTCTTCTTGGGTGGCCGTCTTTCAGCCACTGAAGGATTCCCATTTGCATATACACCACCATGGCTTTGTTCTCATTTGATTCCCTTCTGAGATCCTGGAAGTCAACACTCAGATGGATCTTGCGAGATACATAGGGTTTTCTTGGTTGCAAGTGACAGAAACCAGTTTTGGGTAAACTCAGTCAAGTCACAGCTCCCTTTCCACAGCATGGGAGAGGAAGGTGGAGGGTGTCTGGGCCCTTGCCCACCACTGTCCTGGGCTTATCCTGGAGCAGAACTCTCAGTGCTGGCTGGAGTCCAGTGCCTTGTCCAGTGCCTTTCCCTCCACTATGGTGCTGCCTGCTGAGGAGGGCAGGCCAGCTGTCCTCTCTCCTTTGTTCTGTGCATTTGTGTCAGAGATGAGGAGAAAGGAATCCCCCATGTTGGGAGAGGGGGAAGGGTCTGGTGTGACCAAAGGATCCTTGACCTGTATTTCATGTTTGGGGAAGTTCCTGTGCAGGCAGCATTGATCTGGTGGACTTCCTGCTGGCTGAGGCCAGTAATGAAAGCATGATGTTTTTCATTAATGAGTTGAAAGAAACAAGCTGGTTCTTGCTGACACTAGCAGGCCAGGGACAGGGCTGTGTCTCTGGGCACCCGGCACCCAACTCCATTCCCTGAGGCAGTTGTCCCTGAGCAGGGACTCGCTCTCCAGAAGACACTCTTTCCAGAAAAGACACTTCTTCCTCCCAGCAGAGGTCTGGACTCCTCGGGACCAGGTGGGATCTGGAATTGGCATTTGTGCTCTGTGCCCCGGGCCTCAGGTGCCTGTCACAGGTGGTTTGTTGGCCATGCGGGGAGGATGCGTGTCTTGCTTGGTGTTTTTCTGTGTTCCTCCCAGCATTCTCATCTTCCCTTCATTTTGACAAGGAATGGTTAAAGGTACCGAGAGAGCTCTCTCCCAGTGTCTAGGAGTGAATGCTTTTGCAGAGGGAAGCACAATCCTTTGATGAGGAGCCTGCTTTTGTTCGCTGTCTACCGTCTCCTGGGGAAGGGATACTGGGGTTTGTGAAAACTCTGTAAAGGGCTTTTTTTGGGGGGATTCAAGGCACCCTGTTACTGCGGGAGCCTGTGATAACTCCAGCTATTAGTATTACTTTATTTTAAGTCTCAGTTTTAAAATAGCTGCAGGGCTGCACCGGGAATAAAAATGAATTAGAAAGAAAATCACTGAGTGGAATTTAAATAGCGCCTCAGGGACAGGCTTGTTCTTCTGGTGCCATCAGTTAGGCCCACAAGGCTTTTCTTCCTCCTGCAGGCCCTGCCGAGTGCCACTCACGTGAGCAGACACAGGGCTTCTGTCATCTTTTCTTCTTTGGGGTTTAAAAATACCTCTGTGGAGGGATACTTGTCTGTCCTCACAGTCATTTATCATGGCTCTGGCTGGGTACTGAGCAGCTTACACGCACCATCTGCCTGTAAGAGACCGAAGACTTCAGGGCTTGACACCGGGCACACAGTCGGTCCCACATGATCCCCCGCCTGCAAGCCTAATGTAAAGGTGGGAGAACAAGCACAGCAAGGTCAAGCGTGGTTCCTGGTGGCCATGCTGGGGAATCACTCTGGAGCTGAGCCTTCCACCACCAGTCTGAGTTTGCCAGTGGAGAAGAGGGTGAAGGGTGCCGCTGGAAGAAGGAACTGCATGTGTTCAGGGGAAGGACATGGCATTGTGGAGGGCTAGTGGAATGGGAGGAAAATGTGGGGGAGTCTTAGGAAATGCCACGTGGGAGCCTGGTGGGGCTAAATCAAGAGCAGATTTTTTGGATACATGGAATCAACTTGGATGTTATTCTGTAGGTGAAAAAGAAATTACGATTGGATTTGCTTTGGCAAATGACCATTTTGCCAGTGGAATGGGGGTGGTATTGAAGATGTGTAGGGTTAACAAGGAAATCTATTCGACAAAGATGGCAGCAGTCTAGGTGAGCAGTGAGAGAGTTTTGGATGAAGTTGGGTCACCAAAGATGAGATGCCTTAGAGGTACAAGAAAATGAGACACTGTAGATCTAGAAGGCGTAGTCAGAGGAATAAGAGAAAGGACCAGGCACCAAGGGAGGAGGAAATTTAAAGAAGGAAATGGTTGTAAATCTTGAAAATTAGCCATGGGTTTACCAGTTACGAGGCCTCTATAAGCTTGCCCTGAAGGACAGTTTTCAAACATCTATTGGGGTTGGGAGAAGCACATCGCTGTGGCTGACCAGAGATGAAGGGAGGAAGCTATGATTACTCAACCAGGAAGAATAGATTGTGGAATTATACCACCTGCCTATAGTCAATGGGGCTTTCCGTCTTTATGCTCTTTGCCCATTATTTCCGCGCCATATTCTTGAAGGTGAAAGACAACTCTGAAGATGCAGAGTCAGATAGATCTGGAATAGAGGAAAATAATTGGAAAATTCGTTAATTATCATCCCATTAGCAATTCTGTTACCTGAGTTCAAATGGTAGTTTACAACACCAATTTAAGCCTTATCAGATAAGAGGTATTGACTTAGCATGAGTCCCTGGAGAAGGAGGCTAGTGAAATTCAAACATACTTGTGAATGTAAATTCAAACCCATGTAGGACTGTAATCAAGGCACAGCCTTTTAAGTCAAGGAACACTTAAAAATGCAGGAACAGTGGACAGCAGATAGTCTAAATGTTTTCTCATTGTACATTCTTCTTCCTGAATTGAATGGAGATGAGAAAGGAGGAAAGGAAATGACCATGAAGAACTCGAATAATAGGTTAACATATCGTGTGCTTAGGTGGTGCTGGACATTGTGCTAAGTACAGTTTGTGAACAATCTCATCCAATGCTTCCTATAGCTTATGAAGGAGGGACTGTTATTATCTCGATTTTGGCACTGGGGAGCTTGGAGGCTGGTTCAGAGGATGTCTTGACCCCTGGCCTCAGGCAGACCTTGACCATGTCAGAAGAGCCAGGCTTAAATTCAAATTAAATATAGTGACCCTCTGCTTATTTATCAGCAAATGGTGGAGGTTGGTTCAAAACACCACAGAAAAGCTCTTTGGCTGTAAAATTCAACAACTTTTTCTTTCTGTGCTTGCCTTTGTACCTGACCCGGGAACCCAGCTAATGTGCCTTTTGACCAGTGGGACTAAAGGTGATCATACCAGTCTCCCAAACTGGGGAAACAGAAGGAAAGTTTCAGGGCACAGATGTCCACTGTTTGGGAGTTGCTTTCCTGGCCTGAGGTAGAGAAAGAGGGACCTAAGTCATGGGTTCCCTCTCCTTAAATATTTCCTACATTGCCTCTTGCAGTGAGGAGGGCCATTTCCCCAGCAGGGATGCTGTGCTGCTATTAATTTTCCATCCATTTGTCTAGAAACCTTTTTTTCTTATTATTCACCTTTTAATTTTTTATCTTTCACTTTTATTATGTCTCATGTCAAAAGATAAATGTCTGACATGTTTTTATTCTTCCCAAAAACATTTTCTCTGGGACCAGAATGATCTTGACATTGCAAAATTTCTATGTCTAGATCATCTTCCTAAGAGTCAAAGGGCTTTATCTGGAATGCCCAAGAACCCTTCGAAGTATTGAGCCAAGAAGGACCTGACAGCAGAATCTGATTATTGAAAAATGGCAATTGTGGATGTGTTGGAGACAACAATGACTCAGCAGAAGAACTGTTACCTCGAGCGGGATCCAACTTCATTCAGTCGAATTACATAATAATTACGGCTACTGCTGCCGCTTTTTATGAGTTCTGGTGTACTAGGCACTGAGCTGCACAGATGATTCTCGCAACACAGGGGCAACACAGAGTCTTAAAGAAACAGTGACTCTTGCAAGCTGCTACAGTTAGGAGAGCTCAGCTGTTGGTAGTGAGCTGAGCAATATGGATTTGAACTTGTCTCCATACTTGGAGATGTTCGATCTCCTCTTAATGTTTTTACATAGATTCTTCATGGCTTTACCTAAACCTCCCTTAAATTTTCATTTCAGTTTCACCATCTCTCAGAGTCATGAGTTTTGTTGTTGTTGTTAATTGTTTCTTTCTAACTGCCCTCAATTTGTCTGTTTTAAGATTTGAGAGTTAATGCCTCAGTCTGGTATTCTGGAATTTGGTCTATGCTGTCCCCCCACAGCCCTTTCCAAGACTTTTTTGATTTTAGCTGTCCTTTTCTTGATCTTTCTGATCCTATTGTTTTTAGCAAGAATTGAGCATGAAAGCTGTATTTATCATAGAATGCCATGGTTTTTTTCCAAAATGTCCTAGGACAGAATAATACAAGGTACAGTATGAGGTCAGGGAGGCTTGTTAGATAAGGAAATGATCACTAAATACTACTCTCTGTTCCCATCCAATATGAAGGGTGAGTCAGACCATTGGCTGTAAGGCTGGGCTGTCCAGTATTATCTCAAGGCTATCAGGGTGGTTGGGACTTTGTGATTCCAGGGGCAACATGGCTGTATGCAGGGATTTTGTTGGGTGCCAGGCTGGTTGGGAATAGTTCAGAGGGCAAAGTTCAAGGTCAGTCAAGAAAGATGGATCACATTGGAGATAAGGATTCTAAGGCTCACAGTTTTTGGGGGGACTGGCTGTGAAATGAAAGTTCAAGTCTGCCAGGTTAGAACAGAACCTATGCAGCATCTTCTCCCTGCCCCATCTTTTTAAAACTGCATTGTTTATTTGTGTATCACCAGTTTTCTGAATAATGCATAGCAAGTTGGATTTTTGTAAATCAAATGGTTTATATAAGACATTTAAAAGGTAAGCAGCAATGTCTATATTGTCTTTGATGATTATGGAACATATTTAAGCACATTTTTTCACTTTGTAGTCCTAAACTATTGAATATTAGCTCAGAAGGGATGCTTAATAGTCATGTAAGTATATGATGCTTTTGCTTGTTTCACAGAGGGTGGCCCCCCAAAAGTTAAATGCTTAGACTGATTCACATCAATGTAGATGTAGAACCAGGACCCGACTTTTCTTCCTAGTCTGGCGTTTTCCTGGTATTTTATGCCCTGATCCCAACAATTGATACACCTGTGAAACTATCGCCATCTCTCCTAGCTGGTGACCTAATGCTGGGTTCACAAAATCTGACTATTCCAATAGCTTAAGAAAACGACAAAGAAAGCACACAAACACACAGAAGTACCTCTTTAATTACCCAGGGATGGCTCTGAGACCTTAAGGGTCTATGGAAACAGATGGAGCCACTGAATTCTTTATTCTTATATAGGGGACACATAAGGGGAGTTTCCTTGGAACATTCTATCCCAAAAAGGGCAAAGGGGTAGAATTACAGAGGAACAGGTGAGTGTAACTCAGCCCCAGTGGGTGTCACCTACACCTGGAGCCAAGACTTATTATCTGAGCTGGGGTAACGCCCAAGTTACTGTGACCTGGCTCTACCCTGCCAGACTGAAGGCAATAATTGTTCAGAACCTGGTGTATCAGGACTTAAAGGTGTCTGCATCCAGGGCAGCTCCTGACATGAAACTTCTCTGCTCAATATGATGACTTGGCAGAGCCCTCTGGAGAGAACTGTTGAGTGGTAGAAGAGGCCTGGCCTTAGTATTGCTGGAAGACAGGGAGGACGGCTTCCCAGGACCCTTCCCACCATGAGCTGATGACTGTCCACATCACCTGCCCAGCCAAGAGGGAACATCCTTACTCCAAGTCCCCAAGGGTGAGAGGCCCCTGAGTCTTCCCAGAGCAGTGCCCCAGACAGACAAACACATGAGATGTGTGACCCTGAGCTACAGCTCAAGAGAGGCTGGAGAGGGGCTGGGGTTGTGGCTCAGCGATAGAACACTTGCCTAGCATGTGCAAGGTTTGATCCTCAGCACCACATAAAAATTAATAAATAAAATAAAGGTATTGTGTCTAACTACAACTAAAAAATAAATATTAAAAAAAGAGAGAAGCTGGAGAGTCCTCCAGAGTGTATTGTGTTAGTACTTGCTTTGTCCTATAATTGGTCTGTACTGCATGTTGCTCTCAGTAATCAGGCCAACATTGGAGGCTAAGAATACCAGGATTTTTAATGAAATTTACTCAAACTTTAATTAAAAATAATCATAGAGTTAGGTGGATTCATGGAGGTTATGTGTTACATCTGACTATTAGAAAGTCCTTGAAGTGTTTGTTTACTACAGTTGTATACCAACCCTTTCTGAGGATCCTCCAGAGAAACTTCTTGTGGGTTCGGTCTTGGGAATAATTTTGCTTCTTTGTTTCTGTCTTTCCTCCTTCCTTCTGTAATTCCTCCCTTAGCTTCTGCTTTACTTCCTATCTCCTTTTCTAAATTTTGTAGATGGTGTAGAATCAAATTGATCAGGTTTCTCTTTTGTTGATGCTTGATTGAGTACTTAGAGCCAAATTAGTGGTCCATCTTTAGCAAATGAATAGAATCCACTTTAAAAAGTGGATACAGCTCTATGCTGCACATTTTAATATCAGTCTTAATTTATCACACTGTTTTTATACCTCTCCTTTCCTCTGTTTCCCCTTTTTTCTTTCTCATGTATTTGTAACTTGCAATGTCCTGGTGGATTTTGGGTGTCCCTCTAATCAACCTTCAGTCCTTTTTGGAATGAGATGGGGCATCAGTGAGCAAACAGCAATCCAGTTGCCTCTCCCTCTTAAAATCTTGAAATGAGGTAACGTAGCCCAATTGAGGAGTCCCGGGGGCTTGTTAATCAACAGCATCTCTTATAGCTTGGAGCTTTAGAAGATGTTTTGAGCTCCTCCTCTGCCCACCTGATGGGGACAACAGCTGATCCTCCTCAGTCGGCTGGCATCTCTTTGGAAACGTCCCCAGACATGGACCTGTGAGCACTCCTTCCTTCGAAGCTGGGGCTGGGCTTCGTCGGGGCCTGAGTGGTGAACTCATTTAAGGAAGCCAACTGTTTTCTTATTATCTTCTCAGTCTTTTGCGCTTCACTTATTTCTTTATGATGTTTACTTTACCTTCCTCCCTCTCCAGATCATTTTCCTAAGGAAAGGCAAACAAAATGGGAATTTTGCCTTCTTATTGCCATCTGTGAACATTAAATTATCTTCCCTGAGCAGTGGATTCATCTTTTCTTGCTTGTTTCTCTTTCAAACGTAGCTCAAATAGTCCTTTTAAAAATTGTCTAGCACTTTTTAAAAAATTTTAAAAATATTTTCTTAGTTGTAGATGGATACAATACCTTTCTTGATTTTTATGTGATGCTGAAGATTGACCCCAGTGCCTCACCTGTGCTAGGCAAGGGCTCTACCACTAAGCTCCAGCCCTAGCCCCGTCTAGCACTTTTTGAGCCCTGGGCTCCACTGACAGACACCCTAGGCCCCTGCCGTGGAGCCTGTGGTTCCTGGAGCTGTGTGCTCTGTGGCTGGGCCCCTCCTCCCCATGTTTGCACTGGTCTCTTTAATGCTCTGGCTCTGGAGACAGCTGTCTGGGTGACTGTGTGGCCTCCTTTAGATGTCTCCCACTCTTTCTTTTCTGGGATTGTTTGTGATTATTCTGCTGGGATTTTACCTTTTGTAGTTGTGCTCTTTCTCGCACGGGTGGTTTACTTGTTGGGCTGTGTAGCCATGGTCCCTCCTCTTTCTCACCAACAATGTTCTCAACACATTTTTTAAAAGTCCAGGTGCCTGCCCGGGATGCTGCACCATCCTTTATTCTTTGGTGCAGCGTGTGTTTTGCTTGCTGGCTTGTTACCTGCTGCCTGCATAGATAAGCAGAGCCTCCCTGTCCAGGAAGAAACGAAAAAAAAAAAAAAAGAGATTTAAAATGAAAGAAAAGAAGAGAGGTGGAAAGAAAGAAACCTCCTTTGATTGTCTTATTCCCTCCAGCGACTGTCCCACTTCTCCCCTTCCTTTCAAGTTTACACGCATGTGGCTTGATGTTCCTGCCATCTGTCATCTGTTCCCCCTCCACTCTCTCCTTGGTCCTTTGCAGACTGACTTCTGGCCTCCCAAGGTCTTTAAAGCCAGGATCTCCAGTGTGGTTCTGCCAAAGAGCTGCTTCCCAGGCTCTGCGGGCAAATGAGACCCCCTGGCCTCCCTGTGTGCAGGCTGACTTTGGCTCCTTCCTTACCTTGCCTCTGCTCCAGTGCCTGGTCTTACCTGACCACTGACCCAGCTGTTCATCCAACCTTTCCTCAAACTCCCCCCACCCCCATCAGACTGACATATCTGGGCCCTCTGGGCTAACGGCCTTGGCTCTCCTCCCAGTTCTGTTTTCGCTTCTTTCCCAATTAAGCTCAATGCATCTGCAGATAACCCTGAAAAATTCTCCTGACTGCCTGGATCTTCCTCCCAAGTACAGACCGCTCCTTGCACATACCACCCTTGCCTAAGTATCTTCCACTGTTTTTGTTATCTGAAGTAACAAGGGCAAAGCCTTTGCTCTTAACTCTGGTTGGAGAGCACATGCCTTCTGCAAGGCGCAGGGAAGAGGAGCAACGGGCTTGAGGGGACAAGTTCTAAGTCAGAGCATCTGGGTTCGAGTCCTGGCCCCGCCACCATCCTAGGAGCTTATTCAGGTTATGTCAGGTTATGGAGAACCCACAGCCTCTTCCTCTGGGCTCATTGAGATGAATCTGTGGAAACGCTCAGCTCAGTGCCTGGCACATACCATGACCTGGACTTTGGGAGCAGTCACAGAGCTCACACAACCTGGCTTCCAGTGCAAAGACAGCAGCAGATCTCAGTGGGATGAGGACCAGGATGGAGCAGTTCAAGAAAGGGGCTGGGTTTGTTCCTATGCTTCCTGAGGACTCACCTCTGCCCTGCTCTGTCTGTCTATGTGCTATCCCACCGTGGACTGCCTCTGCCCCAGAGCTCCTGAGCTTCTGCACTCAGTGAGCAGCTGACCAGCCAACAATCAGATGCCTGGGAGAAAGTGAAAAGCTTTTGGTTCAGCCTTTGACACCTGTTCATCCCAGTCCAGAAAGATGTGCCACTGCCCAGGTGTGAAAAATGCATACCTTCCTCCCTCTCTCACACACACGTCCACACCCCCACTCACTCTAATTCATCCCCTCTCCTAAGTCAGCTCAAGTCTGTAGCCACCTTTCTCCCATCTCATCCCAACCACAAGATACTGTTCCTCCTTCTGTTCTTCAACCTTGCCCCTTCTACCCTTCCTTGTCACTGTTATTTATTGTCTCAGTAGACTGACAGCCCTTGGAAGGCAGGAGCTTCCATCGCCAGTTTCTGCTCATGGCTGATGGCTATGGATGATGACCACATCCTCCTGTACGCAGTGTCCCTTCCCAAGCTATTACTATATTCCAAGATAAAATGGTCACTTAGGAGATTCCTGCCACTTAAGCAGTGCCAGCTGCTCTTCCTTGATGTCAGAATTGTGTCATGAGTAGCAGTTTCCCTAATTGCTTTCTCTACCTTTTGAGAGATAAAATTGTCAGCAGGATGAGGAAGGGATCTGTTTGATGTTCTCCCTGTAATAGAGCTGGGCCTCCAGGAGATAGCGGGATTCTTGATATCACTGCTGTAGCTGGATTCGGCGAACATTTTGCTGTCTATATTGGGAAAGTGTTATTTATCTCCTACAGCTGGAAAGGCTGGAGGAGTGTTTTGCACTCGATTGCCTCAACCAAAGCGACTCTGGTCATATCGCCTATTTTAGGGGACCCTCTGGGAAATCTTTTCATGATCCCGAGGCCTTCTGACATCACCGTGTAGCAGACTTTCCTTTCTTATGAGAAGCAGCTGGAATTAACAGACGGTACCTATTGTCTGTTATTCTTAAAGTAGGTTAAACCAAGATTCGTGCCCCCTTTAATGGAAGGAAAACTGGGCAGAACCACGTTGAGTGAGAACACATCATGGCCGCAAGGTTCCTTTTAAAGCTCTCTTTGTTCAGTAATCATGCTGGCTTCCTTTCTTTGTTGAGAAAAATGTGCCACACACTGTCCAGAATGAGGAAGAAAATTGACATTAAGGGCTCACGATTCCTGCCCCCAGAGGAGGTAATAAAAGAGGCAAGAGCACCTCACTCGCTTTCCTTGGCTTCCTCCAGCACCAAACAGAGCAAGAACCAGGCCTGTGCCCAGAATTGTAGAGATTATCTAAGAATCCCACCCCCAGTTACTTGGAAATCAGGAACTTTTGGCAAAGTTTCTTTTTTTGGGGGGGGGGTGCTGAAATTTTCATCTCATTACAATGAAAGAAAAAATCTCTCTTGTCCAGTCCATTGTAAGGCATAGCTAGCATTTTGGCAACTCACCTGTCACTTCCATTGGTCCTCACCCAAAGGTGCCCCCTGGGGTTCTACACCCTAGTTTGTGTATCTCACAGAAATATTTTTTTCCCCTCAAATATCAAAGCCCTGCCTGTTCTTTTCCCTTTCATATTGGCTCTCTATTATTTCATCTTGGAAACAGACCACAACTCTGCTTGATTTGTCAGGTACAAACGGCCACCCTGTGCCTCTCCATAGGGAGCATCGGAGCTCCCTGCTGTACCTGTCCCCCCTGGGGCACTAATGAGCTTCCTTCTACCTGTGCAAGAATTTTCCTAACAGCTCTGGAGCACAAGAACACCATTTTTATTTAGAAGATCCAAAATATTGATGCCTCTGGAACAGAGCTGCAAAGTTATTGGACTTCTCCTCCTTCCCTTGACCTACTGTGTCATATTCTTTGACATTATCCCCTCTTATCTTTGGTTTTATTCTAATTTCTCCAAAATATCTTTTCACCGTCATCTTGTCTAGAAGCCCTTTATCTTGTCTAATAAGCCAGACTGTAAAGAATCCTTCCTCAAGTGACTTTCATCTTTGGGAACAGAGAAAGGAGCATGTCCTCCCAAGCTCATATCCCCAGGCAGGACAACAAGAAGGCACCGGCACATGCCCTGAAAGTCACAGATGAGTGCCCGTGTGCTCGCATCACTAATGAACCAATGTCCTTCCTGGCAGCTTCTCTGTATTTCATCTTTAAATACCACCCCCAGCCCCTGCTGGCCCCTCAAGTTTGCTTTCAGATCTTCTTTTTATTGAGTTCTCTGAACACTGTTTATGGGAAGGGTCGAGACTGCAATACTGGCATTGCCAGGGTCACGGCAAAAAGAGTAAGTGAAACAGTGTTCCAGAGACCTGTAGGTCCATCTCATCCCCAGTGATTGTTCTAGTTTTGGAGGCAAGACTGGGGAGCTCCCAAATCACTCTTATCTATCTGTGGAGGAGCCCTTATCTCAGGGGGTGAAACAAACTTGAAATATCAGCAGAGACCTTAGACTGAATGCCTGTGCCCTCAACATGCCTGAACTCAGTCTATCATACTGGGGTCCACTAGGAAAAGTCCCGTTTGTGGGCTCTTCTGCCTTTCCCAGGCACCTGCAGACCTGAGCATCCTCCAGGCACTCACCTGATTGCATTTCCCACTAGAGAACACACCCACTCAGAATATGGGCTCTGACATTCCATTCATTGAGATAACCTGCTTTTCTATTAAGACCCCTGATTGCCTTGTTGGCTGCGGTTGATGTCTATTTATATTTTCTGTGCAAATAAATAAAGGAAGAAAAAAAGAAAAAGACCACTTGGGTGGAAGGACTGAGGAGCTTAGGCATAATCACTGCATCTGCCGCCCCTGATGATGAGGGTGAAGTGGAATGGTGTTGAAGAGAGGGGTACAGGCAGTGGAAATGGGAAGGAAGGAAAGCAGGTTGAGACCATGGGGAGAGAGGAGGGTGTCAGCCCTATCAGATTCAGTCTCTAGCTGGGCATTTGCCAAAACTGCTTGATGTGGTTTTGCATAATGGACAGTGAAGGTTCTCTTTGCTTCTCCCTAATTTTGTTATTGGGAGAGCAAAGGAAGCAGTTTTATTTGTTAACAGCAGGAAGGTTTTATGTGTAACGCTTGTCAAGTTACATACCTGTATCTAGCCCCATGCCTGGCATGTAGAAGCCAGGAGGAAGAGTCTTGATAAATCTATAATAATACCTGACATCTCATTACTGTATTGAGGTTTTCAGGCTTAGGGTGTAAGGTTGTTATGTGGTTTCTTTTTTAACTTTTTGATTTGGAAGGTGTCAAGTTTTTTTCTGTCTGACATTTCTAAAAGGTCTGAAGTCAGTGGAAGAGGCTGCGTGGTGGTGGGAGGGCAGAGGATGTATATATCAGAAGACCTGGACGCGAGTCCTACCAGTTTGCCACTTGGTAGAGACCTTGGGAGACCTTGGGCATGTTTAATTCTCTTTGTAAACTATGGGTTATGGTCTTACCCACCCCCAGGATGCTCTAAAGATCCTCACAGGAGTGATGAGGAAACTGGTTTACAAGTAGTAGCTGCGATGACTACCAACAATAAAGGTGCAGTTTCCGGGTCCCTGAGTTTACCTCCCAACCTTGCTGATCTCATCTACTTGAACCCAGAGAAGGGAACATAGCCCTTTTGAGGAAGTCATGCCTTTTATTTTAAGACCCAGAGCAAGAAGGAGCAGGAAGCCATCTGTCCCTCTGACAGCCTCTGGAGCTCACAGGTCTGGCTGGACATGGCAGCAGGTAAGGGTGTTTAACAGAAAGAAACAAAAAGAGGCAGTTAAAAGTGACTGACTCAGGCTCAGGAAGAGCATCCCCATCTCAACTACTACAGCTTTCAAAACCAGGTGAACTAAACAAAGGCTCTCAGTTAAATATTTTGTAAGTGAGGACAACACACTGAGTCCAGGGATTCCTCCTTGATAGACCCAGTGGTCCCCCAAGCTTCCAGCTGGATTCAACAGAAAACAACTTGGTTTCTGTAGGGACAGAGGCTCTTACATGCTTCTCCCACTGGCGGTCAGATTCCTTAAGAGAATGTAGAGAAGGGAATGAGAGAAAACCCATCCCAAACATCACTCACTTCCTCTCAGTTCTCTCTTATGGAGACTCATTGAGAACCCCTTATCAAAACCTGGCCTTTCTTCTTTCACTTGTTCTAAATCCTGGCAAGATGTACCCTCACCAGAGACAGAGTAGTCCTCTATGAACAGACGTCAATCAGGGCAGTCACCTATGAACAGATGTCAGTCAAACATGGACCCTTTTCAATCTGCCCCAATTGGTGGAACTCCACTTGAACACCTATTTTTGCAGTCTTACTACCACATGATGCAGGAACTGTTTCAGCCCTGCCTCCTTGATACAGGTCTGAAATGATAGGGTGAAAGTGGTCTTTGCTTTTGTGGAGGTCACACAGTCTGCAGGAGCTACCCGCCTGGGAACCTGCCATGGAGATGTGGGCATCTGCAACTGCAGTGGCTGGATGGTACTAGACATGGGTAGAAAAAGCAAATAGATCCCAAGAACCTAAATACAGATTGGGAGGGGAAACAGGGGTTGCAGAAGATGTTGTGCCTTTGTGGGGTGAATCTTCATTCCCTCATCATAGCTATGGATTGTCAATTGAGTTATCTGGCTTGGAAAGGTGTGCAGAGAGGTGAAGAAGGAAGACCCTCAGGGCAGGCCCACAGGAAGAAGGGACGTCCAACCTGGAGCCTCTGACCACGATGTGTTTCTCTTGGCTTGTCTGGGTATTAACTGTTTCTTGGCCTGCTGTGATTTCCTCCACTCCCACCTCCACAAAGAAGATGACTGGCATCTGTGAGCACATTTAGCTCAGGGGCTGGTGGGGCCCAGATGCTTAAGGGTTATTATGAGGCACTGCGAAGAGGCCAAAGCGGCAGCTACCTGCCGAGCTGTGGTTGGTGAGCAGGGAGTGTTTTCTTAGCAAACAGACTTGGCCTTGCCTTTGGTTTCTGCAGGGGGCCAATTCTTCTGCTCATTCACTTTATCTTGTGTCAAGAGAAGCAATTCACAAAGCACAAGGCCAAGAGCAGGGAATGAAATTAGAGTGGGTATTTTGGCTGCCAAACCCGAGGCAGGCGGAAGAGCCGAGAGGGAATACAAGCTCAGAAGAGAGGCTAACCTTTGTCCCACATTTCCAGAAATCTGAAGATGGTCCAGCCGCAGCCCTGGTACCATTAACCTCCGGATGCTAATGGTGGCTAGTTTGCATTCCTGTTAACCTTTCCTGGCTTGGCGTCTGCCACTGACAGCAACACACACATGTCTCTTCTAGTCGAGGTTTCCAAAGACAGAAAAAATGAAATGTAACAAAACCCTATACGTTTGTGCTGTAGCCAAAGGTGAAGGGGAACTCTTGACTTGTCTTTAGGGGCAAGGGGTTTGGGAAAGAGGATTGATCCTTTTCTGCATAAATTAACATTTCTTATGAGTCTGTGGTATGCCAGGCATAGTACTAGGCTGGGGAGACAGAGACGAAAAGAAATGGCCCCTACTCTCAGGAGTCCCTGGGCAGAGTGGGTGTGGCAGGAGAACCAGCCTCTTGAGGGCATACAGATTATTTAAAAAAAAAAAATAGAATCATAAACACTTGGGATTCTGGCTGACTTTTGAAAAACTTCTTATTTTGAGATTATTTTAGATTCACATACAGTTGCAAGAAAAGCCACAGAGAAATCCCTTATGCCCTCACTCAGTTTCCCCAAGGGTGACATCCTGGGTCACTGTAGTACTATCCGGCAGACCTTTCAGTGTATTCAAGTGTCCTTTCTCTGTGCTGTCTCCCCTCCCTACTTTTCTTTCCTCCTTTCAAGTGAATCTTCCTCACTTCAGTACCGCAGGATTTTACACTGCAGTTCTCTGCAGTAAGGAATGAAAGTCGTGGGATTAGTCAACACGTTGATATTACCTTGGGGACTTTTGTGTCCCGAGTGCGGGTCTGAAGAGGGGAAGGCTACAACGGAGGCTCTCAGCCCTGACTGCTTTCTCAGCATTTACATGTGCACCACGCTGCATCACCAGGGAGCTGAGAATTACTGGCTTAAGAGGAGTCTGAGGAATAGGGACTATTATAATGGCAGTAACATGACTGAGCCTTTGCTGTGGCCCCTCTGCCTGGGCTTTGTAGGTATCGCTGTATCTTATTCTCAAGACAACTCTATACTTCTGTCACCATCCCCCACAGAGGCTGAGAGGTTAAGTGACACAGCTGCTAATAGCAGAGCCAAGATTTTCTAACCAGACAACCCTGTCTTTAACCTCCCCTTCAACAAAGGAGCGAATGGATAATGGTGGACTTTCAAGAGCAGTGCTGTGGGGGCAATGTCAGAACGGGGACTCTGGTGTCCTCAATGCCCATGCCTGCCCTCTTCCCTCGGGGCCTGGTATCTTTGTGGAAACATTTTAGTAGGCACTCTGAGAAAGCCCTGGGCAGGGAGGAGAGGTCTAGAGTCGTAATGGGTATAGACTAATATGGGGTAGAATTCGCCAGGGGTGGAAGCTTCTTGAATCTGTGTGACTGCATCTCCAGTAGCTCTTATCTCACTAATCTGGTATTTCTGGTGATCTGAAGAGGGACTGGGACGAAATAAGCTTTTCTGGACTGATTGGAGGGGAGGGCTCCAGTCAACAAGTCCAAGTGGAGACAGGGAAGCAGCTCCTCGGAAGCACCGGGTAGCATCCATCTGCAGACGTGCGAAGCCCGTGGCCATGTCAAGGGAGCAGGTCACTAGAGACTGATGAAGTCGAGAAAGATGCCGAGAGCCCACCTCATTTGACAAGCCCTCCTCCCAGTTGTCCTCCTCCCAGCAAGGACAAATTCACACCTGAATTTTGTAGGCGCGGCTGGGCTTTTGTCTTCAGGAGGTGAGAATAGGAAGCTGTTTCTGGGTGGAGTGGGTGAGAGAAATGTCACTGGAAAAGACTGAATTTGGGGAAAATGACTGCTGTATTTGTGGATAAGACACAGCGTCTTATCCCCAGCCTCTTTGTCCTAGAGAACAAGCCTCTTTATGTTCATGACAGTGGTCTTTTGCATTAACCATTTTACTGGAAAGTTTTCAAAATGTGGCTCCTTACACCCAAGGCCTCCCCCGAGGCAGGACTGGAAGCTCACCTCCCAAATCCCTCGGCTTCCCCGGGGGACTTTACATGTCCTCCTTCCCCAGGCCGCCCTTGGTCAGGCCTGGTCCTTCCTTCTTCTAGCTGGGTCTTTCCCTCAAGGCTTCTCCCTGCTCCAAGAATAGGACGACCCCCGCCTGATCTTGCCCTTTGAGTCAGAATTTCTACTGAGGGGAGGAAAGGAGGAGAAATGAAGGTGTCCTTCTCTTCTGTCCTTTCTTGGCCACACACCTGGAGGTCAGAAATTCAGTGGCTTCTTTTGTGTGTTTTAAATTCACTGTCAACACTGAGCAGATTTCACATTGTCATGAGGGAGCTATGCCATCAACATAGACAAAATATGTTGGTGTCTTTCCACAACGTCAGAATTTTTTGAATAACAATAAATCCCCAAACTACACCACTTTTGGTGGTTGCAATTCATGGAGTACTCACGGGTCACCTGATGGTCATAAGTAGGGCAATCAGGAGTTTTTCTGTTTAATTCCAATCTTAATTTCTAACATTGATAACATTCAAGTCACACATCATACTTCACACAAAGATATGTGAGGTCACAGAAAGACTAAGAAAGGGTTAAGATGGCTGCAGGAGTACAGGATGCTGTGCTAAAAGCACAGGGGAGAGAGAGAGAGAGAGAGAGATGAGTGCACACAGTTGGAGAGTCACCGTAGGTGGTCAGATAAGGGTTTTAATGAATCAGTTCCACAAAGTTGTCAAGAGAGTCCAGACAGATGGCAGTTTCAGAGTGTCAGCTTGGAGAACCAGTTTGAAGTGTCAGCTTGGGGTGGCCTATGTGTTGTCATCATGTTCTGGAGGATGATAGTGTTCTGTGTTCTTGTTCCTGACGGGATTCATTGCTGTGGGGATTTTCCTGGGCAAGGCTTGTGACAGGTGACCTGGTTATAGAGCTGGTGTGTCCAGTCTTGGAGGGACTCCTCCCTTTATGGGTCTTAGGTTAGGGGATTGTGTCTGGTGAGGTTGATAAGCTCCCGCGTCTGGTGTTATCGATTTCTGCCTTATGGTTGTGCTGGGCAGATGGTGGTTGTTTATTTATACAAACAAAGTGTACAGTCACTCTACCTTGGCACTTGTACTCAACATGGAGTAACCTATGGCAACTACTGCCATAAGACTGACAATAACAGAATGGACTGATTCAGGGTTAGACACAGCCCGAAAACTACTCTCTGTACATCACAGAGTAACCTAGAGCAGGGCACAGCCTGCTGTCTACACACATGAAAGTCTCACTCTTCATGGAGCCAATAGGAAGAGCCAAGTGCAGGCTGCTCCCTATGGGATGCACTTCCCCCCTTTGGTCAGGGTCTCGGGACCTCGGCCTCTGTTGCTCTCCTCACCTGCCTCACTTGGCAAGCGTGGAAGCCAAAAGAGAGGTGGCTGGTCCAGTGGGTTTCACTGAGCTGCTCTCAGGGCATATCCTCAGGGTCTCGTATACTCTCTTGATCAAGTAATGACGGTCTCAGGTGGGAAGGCTATTTTTATCTGGCAAGCTCTCAGTGTGGGAGAGATGAGTGAGAAACAGTGTGGGCCGCGCACCTGGTCCACTAGAGTGAGGCTAGGCTCCTTCACGTCCAGTCTACTGAATCTCTGATGAACCATCAGAGAGGAGTAAGGACTGTCACCCTGGCTGTCCTCAAGGTTGTCGTTGTCGTCGTTGTCCTCCTCCTTCTCCTCCTCCATCACCACCACCATCACTACCACCTTGTTTCTGGGAACTTTCCATACCTCACCATGTGCACATAACAGTTCATTCTGGGGCCTGGTGCTAGGGATGTCTTGGAGGTGGTGGGAAAAGTTTTTATTTTCACATTGACCATAGTAGTTGACCCACACAGGACAGCACAGGGTTCCGGTGGGTATCCTGCTCCTTCTAGCTCTCCCACTCTATCCTGGGCCCCCAACTGCTCCGCACCTCACCATGCCCCGCACTCCTTCTTTTCTTTCTCTGCCTATCTCTGTTCGCTCCTGTCCTTGATTTCATACCTGGCTGTCTTTCTAGAGAACTCCTCAGCTGGCCCTACTTTTCCTGAGGACCCCCCCATCCCTCTTTGGCTTCCATTCTACTGGCACCTTTCCTGCAAGGTGTGCTCCAACTGTGGAGGGACACTTGACTCACGGGATGCTTTGTTCCGGATTCTTCTGTGTACTGCGGCACCGACTCTGAGATCCAGGCACAGAGAGAGAGGACGTTAGAGAGACTGCTCCACAGCCCAGGCAGTGAGCTTATACCTGAAAAATCTGGCAGTGTTTGGAGGAAATTGGGATTTAATTAGCGTTTCCTTTTATGCCGCTGTCAATATGCTTCTGTTACATTTATGGGGTTGTGTGGGTATCCTCTGGTGACTAATTACATGAAATTTCTCTTCTTTGTTAAACTCTGATAAACATGAACAATATATAAAGTTGAAACTGGCTCTGTTGCCAAAAGTGAGTTCTTTAATTTGAATAGGGACTTTTTTTTTCTCTCTTTAAGGAGATGGTAGTTTTGTGTGTTCGTGTTTTACCACCAGGTGGGTGATATTCATAATTTCCCCCCCTCTTATAGGAGATAGCAATGAGTCATCAAACATATTCTCCCTTTTAAATTTTTTGTTCAGGTCCAGAAAGGTTGCAATGAAAAAAAAAAAAAGAAAACCACAAATGGGAACTTATATTTAGATTGTTCCTGTTGTGCCTAATTCTCCAGCCTTGGGCTGAGTGTGTTTAATTAGCCCAGGAGCAGGTTGTAGGAGTGTGTAAAGGTTAGGGGCAGCTCTGCTCCTTGCTGCATGGGAAGTATTGGCCCCTTTTCCTGGGGCATAGGGGACCTGTGTGTGCTCTCACATGTCCTCCAAATTCACCTGCTACCAAGACTGCTGGGAAGCACCAGCCCAGAAAGAGAAGTAAAGTGCACACCAGGGAGTCCTTGCCCCACAGAGAAGGGAGGCCGGAGCTGAGTGTACAGGACGCAGCCGGTGCTCAAACAATGGCTGGGTCCAAGGCTGTGGTGACAATGAGGAAGAAGTCTTGGTAGGGGCTGGGCTGGGGCTCAGTGGTGGAGCACTTGCATGTGTAAAACACTGGGTTTAATCCTCAGCACCTCATAAAAATAAGTAAATAAAATAAAGGTGTTGTGTCCCTCTACAACTAAAAAAATAAATTAAAAAAAGAAGTCTTGGCAGGGTTGCCAGGGGCTGGGGGTAGGAGGCATACTCATTTAATGAGTATAGAGTTTCAGTTTGGGGAAGTGAAAAAGGTTTGGAGCAAGATGGTAGTGATGGTTGTGCTGCACTGTGACTGTATTTAATGCCATTCATCTGTTAAATGTTATAAATATTTTACTATAATGAAAACAATTTTATAACTTCTAGGCATTCATTTAAAAAGGCAGAAATTCAAATGAATGCATGAACAAAATGTTGTCTACCTGTCCAAACAATGGAATATTAGTCAGCCTTCAAAAGGAGATTCTGATCCATGCTCCAACATGGATAAACGTTGAAGATGTGATAATAAATAAGTTGATCATAAAAGAACAGATATTGTATGATTCCTCTTAAAGGAGGTTCCTAGGTTAGTCAAATTCATAGACACAGAAAGTATAATGTTGAGTGCCAGGAACTCCATGGAGGGAGAAGGGAGAGTTACTATTTGGGTGCAGAGTTTCAGTGTAGGTAGATGAAGAAGTTCTGGAGCTGGATGGTGGTGATAGTCGCACAATAATGTGACCGCACTTAAAGCCACTGATCTGCACACTTAAAAATGGTTAAGGTGGAAAATTTTATGTCATGTGTACTTTACCACAATAGAAAAAAAAAAAAACCTGGCAGATTGCAAGCTATCAACAAAGCTGTGTACTGTCCCAGTCCAGCGCTCTTTCGATTAGTGTTAACTACCGTCCTGGGAACCCAGTGCACACAGGAGCTAGGAAGGACTCTCCTGTCTTGACAGATGCCCACCATCACTGCATGCCAGAGAGCAAAAGGCAACCTGATAGAGACCTGACCTCTGGGCTTGAAAGACACCACACAAACGCCAGCTTGGAAAGGGATTAATGATTTAAATGGTCTGAGCGAAAGAAAATGCTATTAGTGCTAGCTTGGCTTACTGAGGAGGGTCCATTAATTCACATATAGGAGTTCCAGGGGGAGAGATGCTGTCCTAATTATGTCTTGGGTAATTTGGTCATTTAAATGGCTAACCAATTTGCAATGAGGTTCTTCCTCGAGGTATTGCATCTTTATTCCGCCCTGTTCCCTCCTGCCAGGAGCCAGGCTGCTCTTTGCATGTGTGCGTGGTCATGGGGATGTTAGCTAGCCTTTGCCCATTGCTACCCTTCCTCCTTTCTCTTCCATCATGTGACCTTGTAGCTTTTCTGTGGGATTGGAATCGTGTCTAGCTGGAAGAATCGCCCATGTTAGCAGGATTCTTGTAGCCTCCAGAAGCTACAAGGCCAAACACCATGTTTGCAGGGTCTTCCATGAGGAGTTATGATGGGTCAGGGCCAATTGTCCTTCAGTTAAGGGGAGATTCAGAACCTGTCCAGACTGCATCCTTGTGAGATGCCTCCTGTGTGAGCTTGGTCCACACCACCAGCCCATGTCCTGCTGCCCTCTGGAGATGGCCTCCCCACACTCCATGGGCTCTGAGCTCGTCGGGACCCTGCTGTGCACCAAAGTCCACCCTGAAGGGGCCTCATTCATTCATTGAGGAGCCCCCGGCTGCCCTTGCTGCCGTTTAGCCCAGGCCATTCAAGATGTGCAGCTCGTCTGTGGTGAGGGGAGAGCTTTAGGATCAACGATCCTGCTTTTTCCTCCGTCAGTCCCCCATCACCTGATGGGAGAAAAGACCTTGAAAGTCTTGGGGTGAGAAAATGGGACGTTCTTTCTAAAGCCAGGGTGGTGGTGGAGGGGACAAAGTATATATTGTCGAGTTCTCCTTTAATAGTAATAACAGACCAAAGCTATTACTTATTACATTCCAAGAACTAAGTAAGCCCTCTGACCCTATTACTCCTTTTGATCCTTACAGTTCCCCTATGAAGGTGGGGAACATTGTCTCCATTTGACAGATGAGAGAAATGAGGGGTCTGGTGACTTCTCTCAGATCACACAGCCCAGTAAATCACAGACACAAGATTCCAATCAGATTTTGGGGTGTAAATGTCCATATTCTTCCAGCAGGGCACAGCTGCTCATGGACTGGGGTTTATTGTAAGACCTAAACACTGCCTTTAGTCCAATTTACCAGTGAGGCCCAATGATGTGGTTACTAGTTTTGTTTAAATGTTGCACACTTTCCCACCCATGAGATTTTTCACACTTGGACGTATTGGTGATTAAAGATGGAGGTGGAGGAGCATGGAAAGGCAGGTGATTGAGTGGCAGGTGAGTAGAGTCCCCACAGGATGGCAAGACCCTTGTTCTGAACCAAAGCTAGGCTCTCTGGGGACAAAGGCAGTGAATTTGCTCCACCAGCTCTGTGCACTGTTCCCCATCCCCCCTTCATCTTCCTGCCTTCTGTCCACCACACATGGACATTCCCAAAGCAAAGCTGTATTCTGAACTGCCTCTCCTGCACACCCTCCTCTCCAGGGCCCTCATGCACTACTTGGCTTCTGCCACCACAGCCACCACCGTGACCAGTACCATCTGGGCGACTCATTTCCATATGAGCAGCCCCACCCCTGGTCTCCAGACCTGCTCCGTGCTCCCTGTGGGGCAGTCAGTCCCCGTCTCCCCGGCTACCTTGCTCTAGCACCTGGGCCTTCCTGTCCAGTCCTCTTCAGCACCTCTTCCTCCTACCTTCCTGTCTAACATGTTGCAAGTCCTATGACTTCTACTTTTTCAGTGTCACTAGCATCCTCCCTTCCTTTTATGCACTCGGCATCTCTGCCGCAGACCTCCCCAGTCCCCCGGGCTTTTCACATCATGAGCATCCCTGGGTCCTGATTTGTGGCCGTGTTCAGCAGATGAGAAGAATAACTTATCTGGTCTCCTGCCACCCCTCTTTTCACTCCACATTTTCCTATCCCATTGCCAGATTGATGCTCCTAAAGTAGAACCCAGATCACACAAGCTCTGTTAAAAGTGGTTTATGGTCTGGCACATTTGGGGCTTTTCAAACTATGATCCTCAATCACTTCAGTCTCATGTTCTGTTATCACTTCACTAAAACCCAACATAGAAGGAGCAGTAAGAGCCTTTGTAGTGATCCTAGGAATCGTAGTAAAGCAGCAGCAGTACAAGCAGTGGCTGGTGGTCGTAGGACATTTTCTGTGGCCGAGCATTGCTGCAAGAGCTTTTTAGATGAGTTCATTGAACTCTCATAACTGGTGAGTAGGTGCTGCTCTGTAAATCCTTCCCTTGCCCGTGCACTCCACGCTCTCTGCTTTCCTTCGCAGGAGCCTTTTCTCCTATTCTTCCCCTGTCCATCTGTCCCCTGGACCTCTCCAGTGTAAACTTGACCCTTTCCTTGGGGCTGTCACAGGCTCCCTGTCCTTCTGCTGTGTTTCCAGTGCCTTCCTACCAGAGGGGCTCACTTTGTTTCTGCTTCTCTCTCATGGTGCTCATCATATTCACCCGATGTTGCAGGCATGTGTGCATGTGGGTTAGGTTTTCTGGTTTCTTGGAGAAGCAGGGACTATCACCTCTGGATCTGCACCCTCCTGCCCCCAGCATCTAGCAAGTATTTGCAAATAGTAGGCGCTGGATGTATTTAGTCAGTTGGATTGAGGTTAATAGGACACATTCCAGATTCCTTGGCTGTGGTTAATGCCATTTCCATAGCCTAGTCCCTCTAGCTGAAAGGCTAGATAAACCCAATCAACTTGGAAGAATAAAGATGCCAAGCTGAGACAGAGTCCTCTCTCTCACTGGCTCATCAGTATTCAGTGATTATCTGTGCTCTTTAGAAGCCGCACATGGGAGGGGCCTGGTGGAGGGATGCCCTTTGCTGGAAGGGAAGCAGAGGATGGATGTGTTTTTGTGGCTGTGCTAATAACACACATGGGACCGGAAGGTACAAGTTCATGCCACAAGTAGCAGGGAAGAAATTCTGTATCTAGAAAAGGTGTCCTCAACATGAGCATGTCCTTCCTGTGCTGTGTACTTAGTTTTGAGAATCAAGCAGTATTAACACAGTTCATTCTTGAAAGTATATTAGCTTCAAGTGGGAAGGGGTTGGAGGCAAAAGTACAAGATTGGGGGTCCCTGACCTCCCAGAGCCTGTGCCTTTCCCTTAGTCTCTCTGGTCCCCTTAATTTAGCTGTTCCTGTCCACCTTGGCTTCCTCTACAAGCCTCATCTTTGTTGCACTCTAATCTCTTTGTGCCATCCCTTTTATACAGCCACCGTGACGCAGGTCCTGGATTCCCCAGTTTAAACCATATTCTTACCTGTGCCTCAGGGCTGGGCCTTCAAGCCATAGATCAACTTCTGCCTCTTCCAGGAAGCTCTCCTTGACTTCTCCAGTTATTTCACTTCTCTTTTCCAAATTTCTGCCAAATGTGTGTCTGTAACACACAGTTTTTACCCTCAGTGATATTCTCTTATGCTATTATTCATTGTCAGGTATGGGTCTTGTCTGCTATGTGGACTGGGATTTTCAGGGGACAATGGCCTCACTACATATTTCTTCTCTGGCCCAGTAGCTCTTTGGACCAATTGAAACTATATACCATAGATCTTTTTTTCCTTTCAGATATTGATTAATTTGTTAAGTAGTGGAAAATTGGAGATGTCAGTATCTTTTTTTTTTAACCTGATTCATTCTGAACGATAATGCTTATACTATAGCTTGGTTTAGCTGACTATTGAAATCTTATTTTCCTACAGTTAAGAGAGCAGTATTTTTGTTTTTAAAGGCTAAATGGATTGATTTAGCAAGCATTAACTAACTGGCTATTATTTGTGTAACAAATAATTCCTACAGGGCTTATTTTAGCAACTTGTCAAAGGTGTTAGTCCATGACTGGGGCCCAGGTACCCCACATGGCAGTGTGGCACCCTGGCAGGAGAATCTTGACACGCGGTTCTCACTCACAGGATCTTCTGGATCCATTTCTCCTCAGTAGGGATCAGTAGGGATCCTCTCTTATACTTCCTGCCCCCATCGTGCAGACACTGACGGGCACTTATACACCAGAATCTAGCATTTCAGAGGCAGAACTGGAGCACCGTTCTGATTGACAGGTGTGGGCTGTTCCTCCTGTTCTTTGACAGTCCTCAGAGGGGCCAGATTTGCCTTCCTGAAAAATGGGATAATGGGATGCAGGGAAACATTGCTCTCCATTTCTTCTTCATTTTCTAGGAATCCCACCCCATTTTCAGTGGTTGGTGGTGGGGGGAGGGGCTAACTGTATTCCAGCCCTGAGGAAGGGCTCCAGCTGCACTAGCACTTAGTCCTCGTGGTGAATGCAAGCACAGCAAGGTCTTGGGGTTTGGTGGCATTGATGGGAACAGGAGGACCCCCTGGAGCGGATGATCATTGCAGGGATCCTTGAATGATTGACACAAGTGTGGAGGCTGTGAGTCCTTTACGGGGCATGACTTAACTTTGTAGATCAGATGTTTTGTATAAAGCACTTTCACTTGGGGTATTTTCTGGAGTCTTTATAACATTCTATGATAGAGATCCAATTTGCATCTTCATTTGGAGTTGACGAAACTAGGGATGAGTGGGGTAAATAACTTGTCCCTAGTTACACATCAAATAAATGTCAGAGGCAGAACCAAGACTTGAAATCAGATTCTCTGATTCTAAAACCCACACTCCTTCCGTTTTCCTTTTATGGAGTAGAACTCCAGCAGAAAGAAAGAATTCTAACTCCTCAGACTTATGGACCAGGCAGGCAGAGGAGACAAATCTGGTTTCCCAGGTAGGGCGGGAAGAGATAGGAAACACTGGAAATGTGTTGGAGATTTTCCACCCACAGTTGTCAAATCTGTTTTTGTTAAACTCGAAGAGCCCTTTATTTTTAACACCGTTTTATGTGGAATCCCATTGTAAAGTGGATAAGTGGGGAGCTGCTCTGGTTGAAGGTGGAAGGTAGGGCCTTGAACCCCCTCCTACTCACTCTGTAGCAGCTCCCCCCAAAATGACATGGACACCATGCCTCCAGCCAACCTTGTTATTTTTAAGAAGACAGAACTGAGTCCCAGTGAGGGTGTGTGACCTGCCCAAGGCTGGGCAGTGAGGAGGGGTAGGAGTGGAGTGAACACTCAGTCCTCTGAGGGGCCAGATTGTGATTGGTCACCTTTCTCATCTACATCCCACAAAAGTAACATTCCAGACCAGCCTGAGAGCACAAGTAAAACCAACATGGTGGAAAGACATCAGGGCTCAGGGGAGAACTGAGAGAATGGAGCAGGCGACTTTTCTAGAGGAAAGGAACCAGAGCTTCAGCTTGAAATAGGCGAGGCTTCGTTTTGCTGTCAGGAAGGGAAAGGGCTGCAGCTCACAATTTTGGTTTTCACTATCATAACAATGATATATTTGCATTTTAAAATAACTAGGAAATATAGAAAAAAATTAAAGAGGAAAATAAATCACCCATATTTCCACAACCAAGACACATACTGCCAAAGCTTGGCACGCCTCATCTCTTTCCATTATTTTTCCAATAAGTAATGTGGATATTCCTAAGTGGAATCAAATTGTTCTGTATGTTGTTTCATGCTATGCCTTTTGTTTATAACACTATAGCGTGGGCATTCTCCATTCTCACCAATATATTGCCAAAAATATTGCTCAGTGTGTTGATGTACTCCTGTAATCCCAGAGGCTTGGGAGGCTGAGGCAGAAGGATCACGAGTTCAAAGCCAGCCTCAGCAATTTAGTGAGTCCCTAAGCAACTCAGAGAGACCCTGTCCATCTTTTCTCTGATAAGTGGACACTAATCCATAATGGAGCGGGTATGGGATAAGTGGAGGAACTTTGGTTTGGCCAAAGGGGAGGGAGGGGAGAGGAGCGGGTGGGGATAGGAAAGATGGTGGAATAAGATGGACATCATTACCCTAGGTACGTGTATGATTGCATGAATGGTGTGACCCTACTTTGTATACAACCAGAGAAGTGAAAAATTGTGCTCCATTTGTGTATAATGAAAAATATGGCTGGGGATGTGTCTTAGTTTAGTGCCCCTGGGTTCAATCTCTGTTACCAGACACACACATACACACACACACACACACACACACACACACACACACACCATCCCTCGCATTACAGAAGTAGTATGTATTTATTGTAGGAGTTTGGATACTATGGTCAAGCATTAAGAAGAAAATAAAAAAATCACTGATAATCTCAGTATCCAGAAATAACTTCTGCTAGCATTTTTAGTGAATATTATTCTAATCTTTATTCCTCTACTCATATGTAGGCACTCTTAATATGATTATATTATTTATGCTTGCATATTTTCCAGTGTGATAGATTAGGAATAGATATTAATTTTATCTTCTTTCATTACTTGATAAACTAAAAAACTGTCGATTATTTATTATTCTTTTGTGAATTACCTGTCCATGTTTGCTCATTTCTTACCGATTTCTTGTTGATTTATAAATGTTCTTTGTAGATTAAATACATGAATCTTCCCTCTTTGCATCTATGTGAAAATATTGAACATATAATTAAAGTCTATAATTTATCTAACTATTCCACTATAGTATATTTAAATTACTTACAATTTTTTCACTATTACAAATAATGTTACATATAACATGTTTGCACATAAATCTTATCTACCTCATTTTTTGAGGATGAACTCAGAGAAATGGGATTATTGGGTTACTATAGGCCAGAAGTATACGTAAATTTCTTTTTCTCCAAATTTTTAGCCTGAGTATTATCTTTGAATGTCTGTTCAATCTATAATAAAAAAATTATGGACTCTTATTTTAAAGATTCTTTTTCCTATTTTATCTTTTAGTATCTGAGTGCTTTGTGAATTGGCTCTGGATATTTTAATAGCCTGGGAGGTATCAATTATTCTGTTGTTGGATTTTTAATTGATTTATTAAAATTTAAAAAATAGAAATTTAGGTTATTAACATTGTAATATTTGCTATAAATTTGTTTCTCAACGTATACCATGTCTTAATTTTTCATTTGATTTTTTTATTTGCTATTTTAGATCATGTGGTCAAATCCATTCTCTAAGTGATTTTCGACTCTTTGATTTATGTTTTGAAAAGTATTTCTCTTGATGATATTTGACTGGTTTAATTTTGTTCACTTAGCTTTGAAGCCCAATGGTAGTATGTTTTCCAAGGTAGGACAGTGCTAGGAAGATTTTTTTTTGAGAGTGAGGACCAGGTTTGAGCAATCATCAGAGGGCATCTTGAACTGGCGGGGAGGCTGAATTGGGGGTGGAGGCAGGAGAAAAATATGAATTTGGGGGTGAGGGAACATTAGCTGAATGTAATGAGGACTTAGGCAGAGGAGAGGAGGCATGCTTGTGCAACTGGACATTCAGAATCAAGTGATGAGTCCCCAGAGGATGTACCAATCTTCACAGATGAAGTACAACTGGAAACCTTGGTTGAAAGATGACTGCTTGGCTTTTTGCCATCCCTCCAATTGTATTTATTCCCACCCCTTCAGTGACCTTTGACATGCTGGGGACTCCACTCCTTGGTATTTATCTTCACCTGGGCCTCTCTTCTGAAACTGAGGTGAACATATCCAACAACTAACAGGTTGCTGTCTCATCCCTCACGCAGCACGGTCTAAAATGGCCACATCATCTTCTTGTGTCCCCCCACCCAAAGTCCACCTGCCCCTCTTCCAGGGATTCTTCACTTAGTAAGCTTGCTAACAAGGTGCACCTGAGCACCACTTTTAGAAAGGTAAGTGTAGAAGAAATGGATTCACACCTCAGTGAGAAACAGAGTAAACATGAAGGTGTTCTGTGGCTGAGGATGAGTAAGTACTAGATTCCCAGGAAAGCTAAAATAGGACAGACGATGTTCTCTGAGTTGGGAAATAAAGCTCTGGATATTTTAATAGCCTGGGAGGTATTTAGGAGACAGGTTTCTGAAGATTCTTCCAGGGTAAGGATTCTGTAAATAACCTGCCCCATCTTCAGCTTGCAAATTCAGTCTCCAAAGGTCACCTCTTCCAAAACAGGTTCTAAATTTGCTTTTATGATTTGCATTCTTAAGAAGATGCACCTGCAGATCATGTAGGGCAACAACTAGCAGCAGAATTTAAATCCTTTCCTGGTGGCCCTTGGAGGGTGACAAATGCAGTTGCTAAGGCAGGTGGATGCCTCTTAGGGAGAAGCTCCTCAAACATCTCAATTGAGCAGAATTGGCTCTTAATTGTGTTTTTTTTTTAAACAGAAAACACAACTGGTTGATCTGACTGGCGCCATAGTATCATAAAACTTCAAGTAAAAGTAGTTTTAACCAGGTTAGTCTAGTTTAATCTTTGAGAGAGAGAAAAAAAAAATAAAGCACAGAAGCTTCATATCCACTTTGAGATATTGGAGTCATTAAAAAAATCAGAAAAAGTGAAAGAATATCATATTTCATGCTAGCACTTAATGAGTAGGAAAGGACCTTGTTGTAGTTACTAAGGGATGGGATAGAAGATTTTGCTGTGATGTCTTCTTTTCTGTCCTCATCATGCTGTTTCTGGAAACCACTGAGCTCATCAGACCTAAATAAATAAATAAATAAATAAATATTTCCCCTTTTCCTCATGGCTTCCCCTGGAAGTCAGGCTCTTTCTTGCCCACATGCCTCTTGTCCTTCCCCCAAATAATTATCTGTCTCCTTCTACTTGGTGGAGTTCAATCCTGCTAGGATACTGTCAGGCTCAACTTCTAGTCTAAGTGCTTCCTCATAATCCCCCTACACCTCCTGCAAGTTTGTGGGAATCAACTCCCAAGCATTTTCTTTCCAGGTAACTTTATGAATCTTTGGCGTTGAGGACACTAATTCATACACAACTACTAAAAATGTTTGTATCCGAAAGGAGGTTTGGGCTCCAAACATGACTGACCTTGGCTAAATGCTTTGTTCCATTCTCTGAGCTTCTGCTGCCCTCCACAGTTACAGCTGTTGCCACCGAGTTCATTCTGCAAATTGATCGCCTGAAAGCAGCATGTCACTGTGCCTTTAAGTGGGCAAATACAGGCCTTCTAGACATTTTTATGCTTTAAGATGGGTCTGCATTTGTACTTTCTTCATTATTCATTCATATCTTTGGGGAGGGGTCTTCTTTCACAAAGCTATAGAGGCACATTTGGCTTTGGATCCCCCTGATGAGACAAAGGCATCACTAAGTGCAGAAATCACTGATTGAAATCCTGTTCCTCATAGGGAGCAGACAGGAACCAGATAGAGCTTCCATTAAACGATGCCAGTGAGATCTGCAAGCAATGAGGTGAAAACAAAGAAAGCAAAAACTTTTGGCTGCCTGTGGCACGGGCCTTTTAGCCTCTGTCTCCACCAAGTGTCACCGTCACCCACCTCTCTTTCATTGAGTTGCAGCAGCCAGAGGTTCTTTGCTGGGAAGCCCAGGAGACTCCTTTTCTCCTGTTCTTGGAACTGTTCAACCCTTGCCGACTGGAATCTGCATTGCAGGGCAGGAAGGGCAGCCCGCTGGCTCCGCTCACACAATGGCAGGCTTCAGGTCTTTAGCACACCGTTGGTACCATGGGGTATTTTTCTGCTTGTGAGATCCAAGGCTGCCCTTGTAGGAAGGGGCAGAGCCAGGCTCTTTTTTTTTTTTGTCTGTATCCCACTGGGGGCTGCAAAGTGTTCTTCCCCATGGTGCTGGGATGGGACTCTCGCTTCTGTCCTCACTAGTCTTACTGAGTTGACATACTCTGTGAACCCAATGGCTTCCTGTATCCTTTTTCTTGGGCATCCTTGCTCAGCCTCTGGCTCAGCAATGCTTGATACTGCTGCCGTGACCATCCACTCCTATCTGATCTTGCTTTCCTTCTACCTCAGTGACTGCCCTTTCTCTGTCTCCATCCATGGTTCTTGGGTCTCTTCCCTTTTCCTAGATGCTTAGTTAGTCCTTAATGCTGACTGTCCTTCCTCTGGAATCTCAGTCACCATAATGGCCAGGCTACTAGCTCTCCAGATATTCTCCATCTACACTTCATTCTTAAGAAGTCCCAGCAGATATGGATCAGCTGCTTGATGGCTGGGTCTGCCCCGATATCACATTGTTATCTTGGACCTCGTCTTCCTGAAATTGAAGTTCCTGAAATTCAAGTCACTCTCCATCCACACCTGATCCTTCTTCCTAATGCTTCTCAATCTCAAAATCTAAGGCTCATTTTTGCCACTTGGGTTCTATTTGGGGGCATATAATTTATCAGTTGCCCAGGCCTGAAAGTTTTTTTTTCCTAAATGTTCCTCCAGTCTTTTCCCATGTTTCTTGCTTTGTCTCAGTCCAGTTACACCTGAAGATTTGCTGTTGCCCATGAGCTGGTCTTGCTGCCAGTTTTTGATCCGTTCATCGATTCAGTACACCTCTCAGATTAATTCCCGGAGAATACCTCTTTCCTCTACCAGATCCTGTGCACGAATGCTTTCCCATTGTCAACAGCCTAAAGTCTGCAACTTTCAGGTTGTCATTAAAGAATTCCCTCTCCAGGCCAGTGTGAGTCCATGCATCCAACGTGAGTGACAAACGTGCCCAGAACATAAAAAAGCACTCCTGCCCCCCCCCCACATGCCTGTGTTGGTTTCCTTATCCAGAACCTTCTTGCTCTCCCCATTTCAAATTTTACCCCTTGTTCAAGGTCTAGGTTAGGATCTACTTTTATCACAAAACTTCTATAAATATTCCAGCCTTAAGGAACTCCATCCCCATCATGTAAATGCTCATATTCTGCACTAACACTCAATCATATACTTCTTTATGTCTACTATGTTGTTTTTATTGATATTTCCACTTTATTTATGGATTTATAATTTTTTTCTTTTCATGGCATGTTTTATTACTCTGACACAATTATCAGCTCCTTGAGGGCAGGAGCTGTCCATTTTCTTCTTGTGCTTTGCTACATTTTCAGGATTAAAGCTTAGCACGTAGGATTCACTAGGCTCTGGAATGCACAGTGACATTTAAGGTTACTCTATTTTAATCAAGGAGATCTATTTTTAAAATAATATTGTATTTTTCTCTACAAAATTATTTCTTAACCTATCTACCCCCCAACTTGCCATTAATATGTAAAAATAAAATTTTACTCATCAAAAAATGTTCTGTTTATTATTTGTGAGCTTGATTATGGATGATTGACAGCTGAGATACACTAATGTGATCCTTGTTTTTAAAGACATGTTGTCATTTCTTCTTCCCTAATGAGCCTGAGAGGAATGCTCAGGGTGCATTATTGCTTGTGGTCACATGTTTGAACCCCAGAGAAGGAAGGAAATAGCCATACTGCCTGCAGCAGCTGCTAAATGTAATTCAGACCCAACTTGAACCCAGGGACTTACATTAAAGGATTTTTAAAGAGAGATTGGCTGGCTGATAAGACTGGGCTTGATTTAACAATTCACCATCTTTTCTGAGGGAGAAATTGGTATTCATCAAACTTAGAAAAACTTATTCATCAGTTCTTTTTTCCTAACTCCTTGCAGATGGTCATTTCCTTTGTGTCTTAAAAATCAACTGAGTTGATGTGTTTATAAAACTGGCTGATGTCATTAATTTTGTGTCACCTTATTTTTGGAAGTGACATTTCTAACCCCTCCTCCATTTCTGGATGGCATTCTACTTGTGCACATATAGCAGTAACAGGTCCGGGGGCCATGGCCCTACAGTTCTGGTTTGGGTGTTGATTACATTTTTATCATCTCAGATGTATCAGGGAAGATCCTCTAACTTTCCTTTCTTACCTTTAATACAAGAGACAGAGATTACTGTTGGCCTTGCATCTCTCTGGAAACTTGGCTTTGTTCTATGTCCCATGGCAATGGGGAGAAACTTGTTAAAGCTGTCTGTGGCCCAGCCAGTTGCAGAAGTTCCCATCCCTTTGCTTTCTTGTAAAGCACCACTGTAAAGAACTGTAAAGCACCATTGTACTTGAAAGTGGCATTTAGTTGCACAGCTATTACTGAAGACATCAGAGGGAGGGGACTTCTTTTTTCTTGGGAGAAGAGTGGGAGGATGCCTTCTTTTGAGTGGGAACAAGGAAATGAGAGTGTTTCATGCTGGAGCAGAGAACAGCTTTCCGTGGGGGCTAATGCTACCCCTTCTACCTTCCACACCTGGCTGCAGGTGAGTCCATGAGAATGGCAGAATGGCAGACCTTTTCTAACTGGTGAGGAGGCAAGAAGGGCAGACGAAAGCTGGATGTGTAATTAGCGTGAATAACTTAACACAGGTGGCAAGGGCACAGGAGCTGGAGAAAAAAATCCTGGGACTTGGGAGCTGCTTGGGAGGATTTTGAATGCCCAGATGACCTTTAGTCTGGAGCTGAGATTCCTGGGATGTCTGCCCAGGAATGATCAGATGCCAAGATGAAGAGCCTGGTGTGACTAAGGGAGAGGTGCTTTAACAGACTTCAGCATAAAGCTGATTGGAAACTCTAGAACCATGACCCAGTCCTTGGAGTTCTTTCATTTCAAGATGTGACTCAGAGTGAGTTAAAATGGAATATTTTACCAGAATTGAGGGGTAAAATTTGTTTGGGGCTGCCAACAATTAGGATTAGTGATAAATATCAGATTGCAGTTGCTGTACCTTAAGCAAATAAAAATCTAGCAACTGTGATAGCTGAATAGCTTGTTATAGCTGCAGGATGTGATTTTTATTAACACCCATAAGTGTAAAATGCAAAAGCATTTACCTACTACTGAAGATTTATTTGAAAAAATATTTATTTGTAATTATTTTATTAGATTTTGATACTAAAAAGTGAGGATAGGTATTTGGTGGATAGACTTATTTTAAGTTTAATCAAATCACCTCTTAATTGAATATGTTTCTTTTCAGACTTTGTGGTCATGGCTGCAGGGATGTTATGTGATGAGCAGCCACCTATCCATGTATCTGTCCATTTATTCATCCACCTAGTAATGATTCACTGAGCTTACAATATGACAATCCCTATATACATGGTACACGAGTTTACTAAATGTTTGGTCTGTACATATAATAGATGATAATGGCTGGCTATCTTTTCTTACAACTCATTTTAAGGATGAGAATGGGGCTGAAAAATCAATTGGATGTTTTAATGCTGAAAGACTTGGGTGTCTACGTATCCAAGCCAGCTTGAATTCATTCAGTGGAGGAAAAAAGCCCAAGTGTGTGGACTCACAATACCATGCGAGTTTTCCTTTCAACTTCATTTCTTTGAATATGTGCTTTATCTGATTTAAAAAATTTCACCCACACTTAGGGCAGACATGACATGTCACTCGGTGAGAAATAGAGTTGTACTGGGCATAAAAATATTCCTCTTCTCCACACTTGATCTTAGCCAAAAGGCCGAGAAGCGATAATATTCCTCTTCTCTTCAAGCCTGTGCCATGTTGCCCAGTTGTTTGACCACTAAGTCTATGCCCGCTTCAAAAGCCTGGACAGGACACCTAGAACTTTGCTATGTGAAGTCTGTCTGATCAGCGGTTCATCTCAATCTTTCAATATGTTATCTTATAAGGAGCAACATAACAGTTCCATCACATATGCTGAGAATACTTGTGCATCATTTACTGTCAAACATTGTTAAACTGCTAGAAATCAATTTTTGGAAAAGGGCTAAATGAATGTGTATTTCCCATGCTATCTTAATTCAGTTAAAGACATCTTTTTTTTTTAAAACCATATGTGCCAGAAATGCTTACCTTGGATCCAAGCTTGAATATGAGACATTTCTGCCAAAAAATGAACAATTTTACCAAGTTTTAAGCAATTGGAAAAAAAAAGTGACTGTGATGGTTGGAGAGAATTGTCAAATACTGCAAAATGTGATTCTGGCTGACTCCAAAAAAGCAGAATGGAAAGCAGAGGCTTAGGAATAGCATAAAATTAAGAGATTTGATAGTGAATCACAGTATTTAGAATAAGGATACAGAGGAGTCACTCTAGAAATAAATTGACTTTTGAAACTGTGTTCCAAAGAGCAATGGTTTGGTTTATATTAGATTTTCTCTGAGAAGATAGTGCCTCTCTGACACACTGGACAGCGTTGCCCTGGAAGCTTCTGGCCATTTTTAGCTCTGAGCTTGGGCCCACAGACAGAAGACTCCACCAGGTTTGCATTTTTGAACTGGAAAAGTCAAAAGAGCACCGGCGGCTGGAGTGAGAAACAGGCCTCAGAATTCCCAAGCCTTGAGCATTCAAAGGTCATGCCTTTCTCCAGGCCCGAGTGGCTGCTCTGTTCTACCTTGGCCCCTCTGGTTGCTGTCTCCTGCAGCCTAGGGAAAGCCTCACTCCTGGAAACGTAGCCCACTTCCATCCTATACTAATCCTGGAAGGCCTCGCTGACTCAATCATCGCAATTTATGTGCTCGTTCATTCATCTAGCACGTTGCTAAAAATACTTTTTATTAAATATTTTGAATATTACCCTGTATTTAATCTCCAAAATACCCTATGTATGACAGAGGTATTCTCAGAATTGTCCCCATTTCACAGAGAAAGAGCTGAAACAGAGAGAGATTAAGTAACTTGCTCCAGGTCACACAGCTGGTAAGTAGCCTGGGCATTCTGATCAACTCTGGCTCTTAATCCCTGGGATATGGCATGAGTGAGTTAGCGGGATAAGGACTAGCCCTTTCTTAGGATGCTTTTTACTTACTTCTCTTCTAGCCAACCTGGGGCAGCTCCAGGAGTCCTTGATCGTGAATAGACTTCACTCAAGGTCATTGGTGGGACCTTGTCCCATTCACATGCTTCTGAGGAACATGTGGTTCTTGGAAGTAGGCTGCTCTCTATCAAGGACCCTGTGGCCCTTGACACCACACTGAAGCCTGTGCCATCACCTGGATGAGGCTCGGCATCTGGAGATGGCCAAGACGAGGTTACCAGGGAGGTAACAGACTGGCTAGGGACCTGAGTGACCGGGGTTAGGCCAGCTGTCTCTTCATCTCATGTGCTCGCACCCCCTGCAGTGTCACAGGCACTCAATAAATGTAACTCACTTATTATTCTTTATTAACAACCGTAATAGTGACAAACAACAACCCCAAGGAATTTGTCTTCAGTGGTAATGAGAGGTGCAGTGAGAGTAGAATCCTGAGGGTCTGGGATCTAAAAGCTTTGCAGAGGATGAGGATTCTAGAAAGCCGAGAAGAACAGGGGACAGTCAAGGCAGGACAATATGAGAACAAGGCTCCGAGGTGACAGAGTGCATGAGGTATCTGGCCATCCCAGTTCCCCCCACCTGCCTAAAACAGGTCCTCAACTGAGGTTGGGGGGGCAGGTAAGGGAGCTGCAGGTGTAGCTCAGTGGTAGAGTGTGTGCCTGGCATGTTGAGCCCTGGGTCCCCTCCCCAGGCTGCGTGGGGAGAGGTGGGGGGATGGCAGGGGGAGTGAAAGCAGGTGGCTGAGAAAGGAGGGCTCTTCCCTGTGAGGGCGCCTCGCCCCACACCCTGTACTCCCCTCTTCTATTGTACTTTGAGGTTTGGGACTAAGGACATTTTAGGCAGTGAGCTAGACTTCTGGCTTTTACAGGTCCTGATTTTTAAAATTCTCTTTTGTATTTTACCATTTCCTTACATGCCCTTTTGTTAAGGGAAGGAGGTAAATCGTGCTTTGGAATTCTGAAGAACAAGCTGTCAAATAGCTTCTGGAAGGTTGAACTGAAATGGTCTGAATGGTGCTTTTTATGGGATGTTAGGTTTCGTCAGACTCTCAGCAGGTAGCTAATCCTTGCTAACGTTAGAGAGAAAGCCCCTTAAGAAATTCTGTTTAAAAATTCATTGTTGGCCGGGCGCACAGTGGTGCATGCCTGTAATCCCAGCAGCTCAGGAGGCTGAGGTAGGAGGATTGTGAGTTCAAAGCCAGCCTCAGCATTTTAGGGAGGCCCTAAGCAACTTAGCAAGACCATCTCTCTAAATAAAATATAAAAAGGGCTACGGATATGGCTCACTGGTTAAGCACCCCTGGGCTCAATCCCCAGTACCAAAACACAAAACAAAACCAAACAAAAGCTGCCTGTTGTAGAAAATCCAATGCAGAAAAAAATTTTAAAAAAGCAAAACTCTTCTACAATTCTTCTTTTTCTTGATTGATCTGTTTTTCCCTTCTCTCCCTCTCTCATACAAACATCTCTATCTCCTGTCATCTATTCATCCAATCAAATACACACACAAATGGAGTTTTGTAGTAAACATATAAGTTGCATATGTATGTCACATGTATGTAATATTTCAAACTTCTTATTTGACTTAATATATTGTGATGATCTTTCTGCAATAGTGAGTAAATTCTACATCATTATTTTAAGGGCTTCATTGTGTATTTTTAAATGGCTGCATCATTATTTATCTAACCAATTTCTTGTTCATAGACCTTTAAGCTGTTTCTAATTTTCTTCCAATTACATTTTGTCATTTCCTTGTAATTAACAGTTGGACTGCTGACTACTCTACTTTCAGTGTTTATATATTTAACTAGTGTTTATCGAATGCCAGATATTGGGCTAGGCACTAGAGCAGCGATCCATTCATCCACAGAAGAAGACAGAAATCTCAAATCCAAAGTTGATCATGGCATAGACAAGGAACAAGATAATAAATAAAAGATACAGTATGCTGGGTAGTGAGTGATAAAGGCTAAGCAGGACAAAAAGTGTGAAAAAGGATATGAAGTATTGGGTGGGGTGGTCAGAGAAAGGTGGTCAGGAAAGGCCTCAGCAAGAGGGGAACTTTGGGATATTGATATGAGGGAGCCATCTGTGGAAATATCAGGAGACAAGAGTTCCAGGCAGAAGGACCAGCAAGTGCAAAGGCCCTGGGGGCATTGAGGTGCTGGCATGTTCAAGAAACTGCCTGGAGGTCAGGGACAGAGTGAGCTATTGCTTGGTGGGAGATGATATAAGAGAGGAAGGGAGGAGGCAGGTCATTTAGACCCTTGTTCCTAGAAGGAAAGCCACTGGAAGGTTCTGATTGGAGGAGTCATATGAGTTATATTTTTACAGGCTCATGGTGTGAAGACAGGGTAAGCTCAGAGGCAGACAGGCTGGAGGCTACTGAGATATTCCAGGTAGCAGGACGTGGTGGCTTGGGTTACGGTGATGGCAGGGTACATGTTAAGAAGTGGTAGGATACAAAATACATGTGTGAAGATGTGAATTTGGTGTCAACACACCTTATGTATAATCAGAGATATGATAAATTGTGGTATAAAGGTGTATTAAGAATTGTAATGCAAAAGTAAATAAATCAATTAATTAAAAATAAAAAAAGAAGAAGAAGTGGTAGGACTTTAGATATACGTGGACTCCACAAGATTTGCTGCCAGGTTGGAGGTGGAGTGCGTGAGAGGAGCCAAGGAGAGGATACCAGGGTTTTGTCCTGAGCACCTGAGGATAGAGCTGCCATTAACAGAGATGGGGACAAATACTCCAACAGCGAGGGCAGGGGTTGGTTTTAGTCCACTTTCGTGGATGACAGCACAACAGAGTTGGTGAGTTATAAAGAAAAGAGGGTTATTTTGGCTCCCAGTGCTGGTCAGAGGTGGACTGGCTGTAGCTGGAGATGACCGTATGGCTGACAGAGTCTTGGGATGGTGCTGGGCATCCCGTGGGAGTCTGGGCACTTGTACACAGGTGCATATATGTGTGTGCACGTGTGCACACCCTGGTCGGTCTCACTTCTTATAAAGGCATCATCGTTCAGTCAGAGGGCCTTGATCTGGATGACGTTATCCAATCCTAATGGCTTTCCAAAGGCCCCTGAACACCAGAGTTCCCTTAAGTTTCTATCCCCACCACCGTGAGATCCAGAGGGGGCCATCCATGTTCCTACCACAGCTGGAGGGGCGTTGGGAGCTGCGTTTCAGACTGAAGGACGTTGGAGATGCAGTGTGCCTTGGAACTATTTCTCCTTACAGCTGTGTCTCATTTAAGTCACAGGTTGGCTCCCAGTTTTGAGAAACGCAACTGTTTGATTTTAAGGGAATTCCTCATCATAGTTTTAAATCAGAGTATAACATCTCTTTCAAGAACCATTTGCTACTTTTGTGTGTGTGTACACATCTTGTTTTAGCCATAAATCTGTTTACCATAGATTACATTTTTGGACAGCTACCTCTGCAGATTCTTTATAACTACGTCTATTTACATAAAAACAGGGCCTTTTGTTTCTGAAATGATGATTAGCTCTTTGCCATATTCTCCCATTGAAGTCCTAATCCACTCTTTGTGGGAGTATAGTGGTTGCTCTCCAGGATGATTAGGACGTCACAGTTGGGATTAGGATTTCCAGGTGGAGAATGAGTGCAAGAGGCAGATGGTCATTTTTCTCAGAAATAAAAAGTTGCCTCCTACCTGTGCTCCCTGAGAAGGAGGCCAGGAAATGTGGGATCTGTAAATGAAACTGCTTCCGAGGAGCCTGCTGTCCTAAAGGTTTCATTAGGCATCAGAAAGGCCCTTAAACTTAGCTGTCGGTGGCCCTGATGTGACTGGTGTATGGGGAAGATTGTGAAAAGAAAGCTACACTTGCATCTTAGGGAACAGATGCAGGTGAAATGCCTGAGGGAACCCTAAATAGGTTCTATAAATCTCAAGTCATTTCCCACCCCCAGATTATGAACGCATCTTCAGGAAGAAATGTCCCAGCATTTCTGGGTTAACTCTTCACTTCCTTGTTGACGACAGCAGACACAGCCTGCCACACTGAGGGCATCCCAAGGACCCTAGAAAAGTCCTTGCTCATCCTCCCACCGTCCCCAGGGATCCAAGGCCTGGGTTTGCAGCTTGGCCTTCTCTTGTCAATGGTGGCACTTCTGTTTTAGCTGGATCCTGTGGAAACTGGGTTTGTACTCGGACTTCATGAGCATCGCAGCTCACGCCGGCTGAACTGACGGAGCCCAGAGAAGGGAAACGCAGCCCGGACTTCCTGGGAAGCCCACGGAGGATCTTTTTCTATGTGCTGAGTCCATGTTCTCAGACTCGGAAAAACCACATCAGAAGCCCCTTTCTCTGTGTCCCCTAGTGAATGATGTTCAAGCCAAGTATCTTTTCCACCCGGGATGGTTTGCATTCAGATAGATGACTTTGGTTAGTCATGGAAGACTGCCTGGGAAAATAATGTCTGCCTCTCCAGGGACCTCGGCCGTCGACACACAGACATGTAAAGGCTCGTAGGTTCAAGTCTAGGGTTGACTGAGGCGCTCTTCGCTTTTTTATGTCTAGGCACCTTTGCTAATCCAACAAAAACTGTCAGCCACTGCAGAAACTACACTCAGCATTACTAATACAGCCAGGAAGTCCACACATTTCTTGAAGTCCATCCATGAACAATCCTATTTTTGTAATATTCAGTAATTTTTTTTTCATTTGATGAATATTTATTGTATCTATCAATGTATTCAGCACCGTCCTAGGTTCTAGGTATATAGCAAGGAACAAAGGAACCATGTGTTTATATTTACATATTAATACAGTGGTTGAAAATCTGAATAGGAACTCAGGTAATTTGATTTTCCTTTCTTATTTTTTTCTTCTTTTAATCTTGCTTTCCCATTTTTCTAAACCAAATGCACATTGCTTGTATTAGAGAAACACAATAAAATAGACAAAATTCGTGGTTCATTTCTTGAGAATAATATACAATGACAAATTTTCCTTGGAAAGCAGGAATGATTCAAAATGAATTTGTATTTTATCATTCATGATAATATAGAGGTATTCTGATAAATAAAGAGCCAGGGATGTGCTGGACACATTGCTTATTCAGTTTGGGCAATGGTTTGTAGTGCTCATGGATAGATGCCTTGTAGTAGTCAAGGCTTTCTGGGAACTGAATGTCCCTAGATTAGGAATGGTGCCCCTAGATCAGGGCTTGGAAAACGTGGCTTAAAGACTAAATTCCAATTATGTAAATAGATTTATTGGAACACAGCCATGTCCATTCACGTAATATTGTTTTTGATTGTTTATACCCTGCAAAAGAAGAGTTGAATAGTTACAGCAGAGATGCTTTGGCTCTCAAACCTTGAAACATTTACCTATTGAGCCCTTTACAACCAAGTGTGCTGAGCCCTGTGCTAGAGTAGCTCTGTCCAGGAGCTTGTTCTGCCACAATGGAACCCTGCCTATCTGTGCTGTCCAACAGGGTAGCCTCCTGCCACATGTAGCCACTGAACCCTTGAAATGTGGTTCATGGGACTGAGGAACTGACATTTTAACTTAATTTTATTAATACATATTTGAATATAAATAGCCTCGTGTGGCAACTGACTACTCTATTGGGTAATAACTCCAGGCCAGACCCTGAAACTCATTGGGCTTGTCTTCCTGTTTTCTGTGCCATTATTTAATCTGGATACTCTTCTCTGGATCCTCCCCAAACTCTCTGGATTGGAACATCATTCTATTGTTGTAACTATAAGTAAATTGGGTAGATTGTGGCCTCTTTTTATGACATACAGAATTCATAAAGTTTTCTACTCAGAATCTCACCATGGGAAGGATTTATTGAATGTTGAACAGAGGATAAGGAAAGAGGTAAAATCCATTTTAACAAATTAATAAGCTTTATTTTTTAGAGCAGCTTTAGGTTGGCAACAAAACTGAGCAGAAGGCACAGAGGACTCTCATATAACCTCTCTACCCACACAAGCACAGCCTCCCCACTATCCACATCACCCACCAGAGAGGTGTATTTGTTAAAGATGACACTGACACACCATTGTCACTCAAAGTCCAGAGCCGACTTTGGGTTCCCTCTTGGTGTTGTGCATGCTATAGATTTTGAAAAATGTAGAGAGACATATTTCAATCCCCCTTGGGATGGGAAGGACAAGATGTGTGCTGTGGTTTGAATGGTCCTCCGAAGTTCCTGTGTTGAAAATGACCCCCAGTGTGGAGATGTTGGGAGCTGGAAGCATTAAGAGGTGCTTAGGTCATGAGGGCTCTCCCTGTATGAATATATTAATGCTATGTCCTCAGGAGTGGGTTTCTCACAGAAGGTCAAGTGCAGTCCCCCTTTCTCTTTTTGCCCTTCTCTCATGGGGTGATGCAGCCAGAAACCTTGGGAGCTGCTTCATAGTTTCCAGAACCACAAGCCAATAAATTCCTGTTTAATGTAAACTGCCTACTCTGTAATATTTTGTTATAGCAGCATGAAACAGACTAAGACAATGTGTAACTCAATCACCAAACTTTGATTTATAGGTAAGGTTCACAATGCCTTACAAAATCATAACTAAAAGTACAGCTTTGGGGCTAGAACTGGGAAGGCAGGTGGAAGCTGAGGATAATAGAGGAGGTGCTGAAAAAGAGAAGAGAATGAAGAAAAACATTTATTTACTTTTTTGGGGGGGTGGATACTGGGGATTGAACTCAAGGGCACTCAGCCACTGAGCCACATCTCCAGCCTTATTTTGTATTTTATTTAGAGACAGGGTCTCACTGAGTTGCTTAGTGCCTTCCTTTTGCTGAGGCTGGCTTTGAACTCTCAATCCTCCTCCTCAGCCTTCCAAGCTGCTGGGATTACAGACATGTGCCACTGCACCCGGCTACTTAACAATGTTGATACCCTCTCCTTAGCTGGAAGCTGGAGGTGGGCAGTGAACATATGTGGATAGGAACTTCATACTCTTAAGGCATCCTCTGCCCACTATGTGCACACACGATTGTCAAGGATAAGATCTGGGCTCATTCTACTTGTCTTGGGTGCTTTCTTGATAGACATCCCTTAGATCTAACAGAGAGCCATGGTTTTCTTGGAAGCCATATATTTCTAGGTGTGCTTACTGTTCTTGTTAGAGCTCACAGAGCTTTTATTTCCAAACTGATTACGCTTTCAGTACTACTCACCCTAAACAACACCTTGAATCAGTAGGCTGTTTCCTTTGAATCTGACCTCTTCCAGTTTGTCTGCATGTAACCCAAGGTTGAGGCACCATTTACTATTTGCCACGACACACATAATGTGGCTTTGCCGTAGGATCACCATTTTAGGCAACATGCTGTAATTTTTTGTCTTTTAAAAAAGACCAAATTTTAAACTCAAAGTCTCAGATATCGGTAATGATCTCATATCATCTAGCCCAGCTACTCCTTCCTTCTGATATCTAATTATTAATGCAGCATACTGGAAGGGCATTGTAAGAATCTCAGTGCCCTTCAGGAATGATCTTAAATTTTGTTATATTACTACTAGAGATCTTGGTGGTATATTACTCAGTGTCTTTAGTGCATTTGCACCTGAAATGAGGTATAAGCAAAATGAAACTGGCATAGGAGATAGGTGATCTGTAAAAGTGCAATAACTTAACTGCAGCTATTTCTGTCATGGAATTTTTACGAAACTCATACATCCTAAATTATGAACATAATTGGGCCCAAATGTTGGTAGCCATTAATGTGTACAGTTTTATTTTTAATAGAAGATAGTCTATTAACGATGTAGTTCTGGTTGAAACAGCTTTTAAACCAGCACCACATTTGTATTGTGTAATCCACATGAACTTTTAAGTGAGAGTTAATAACACCTTGGAGAGACACTGAAGGGAGCCATCTCCCCCGGGCTCCTTCCTATGCCCTGGGACATGGAGCCCATATGCTCCTTACCCCTGGCAGCAGCCAACCAGCTTGCGGAATGGAAGACTGAATCCTTCACAGATGACCAAGTATGAACAAAAAGACAACTGTGCATCTTCCCTGGGCCTCATGTCATTCATAAGTGGGTCTGCCATGAGCCCTTCGGTTTCGCACTCATTTTTCTTTCCCAAGTGGAGAAGGAAAGGGTGAGCTTGCTTCTGATGGAGATTGTGCAGTATATGTTTCTCTCTCTGCTGATCTTATTTCTTCTGGAGATATGGGTGACATGCTGCAGAGATGGAGAGGGATGCCATTTGGGGATTCTGTCCATGGTTCTTGCCATTGGCATCTTACGTCTAATTCTTTTTTTTTTTTTTTTTTAATAGAGAATCTCAGAAGAGACTATGAGACACAGAATCTACTGATAGGAAGAGAAACAAATGGGCTTTGTTTTGTTGTCCCTGGGGGAGACTAGAGGTCAGAGAGAGAGTTCCAAGCCCATAGAAACCAGGAAATGTGATAGGAAAGCTCTGGCCTGCGAGGCAACAAACCTGGGCCACTAAGATGTTATTGGGCCACTCAAGCCCACTGGGTCTAAGCCAGGAATAAAAGAAGAGGTGTACTGAGTTTCACTGAGTTCTCACACTCTGCTTTGTGAACTGCTCTGTCTTCAACCTGTGCTGTATCTTCCTGAGACCCCTGATATAAAGTTTGTGTTCTGCTCAGGAGGAGAGATTGAAGCTCTTGCCATGAATTTTCTTTGACATAGACCAAAGAGCCTGGCCATCGTGATTTACCATCCTCAGGTTAAATGATCCAGGCCAAAGATGGCTTTCATTTTCCTTCCTTATAACAAATCTAGGCTCATTGACCCTCAACATTCACTGGAGACCACTTCTAGCTCCTTCTTTGTGCAGATGAGGTTCCGAGAGGTTCTGTGCCCAGCTCAAGGTGACTTAGGGGATTAATGATTAGGATCAGGGCTCATGACTAGCAGATCATTTTGACATGCTGTCCTTCTTCCCAGATTGGTCCTCTATCTACTAACACATGCCCCACCCCCCAAATGCAGCTTTGGAACAAGGAGGCAGAGTACTTGAGGCATTGATACTGGATTTTCTAAAAATTCTCCAAGGAGTGCAATATCTATTAATCCTCTCCTACTAGTCCAACTTGAGATATCTTGCAGGACATTCCATGGAATTTTGCTAATCATAACATGATAAGGTGAGTGGAGTGACAGCTCCCCTCATAACTTCTCCCCACCCCACCTAGGGTGCAAATGTGTAGCAGCATTTGTGGGCAGAGGTTGGGTGCTGTTCTATGTAAGACAAGAAGGAAGCTGGGGTTCTGGCTCCGTGGTGTTGTGTTTGCTGTTCTCATTACCACTTCCCTCCCATGACTGTGTAACAGATTCTACAAGCCAGCAAACAGCCTGTCGAACCACTGCTTCAAATCATCCTCCTTTCGTCCTGATACTTATCAGGTCAGCAGAGCTGCCTTTTATTTTTGTCCCAGGGGATGAAGCTTTTCTGCCATTGTAACATATTCAGGTAAAGTCATTTGTTCTGGGTGTTTTTGCCCAAAGGAACTGAAAACTAGTTGTATTGAATGGCTAGTGCGTCAACCATTCTACAGAACATTTTATAATAGCTACTTCAGGTGTGTTGGGGGAAGAAAAATCAACCCATGGCCCAGAAACACTTACCAAGCATCCTTTTTATGCATTATACGGTCTGTTCTGCCCTGCTAATTAGACAAGAATCAAGTGAACTGCTATAATCAGGGAGCCGGCAGAGGGACAGAAAATAAAATAGAGGATGTGATCCTAGTTCAAAAGAGTTAAGAACAACCTGGTTGGGGAGATCAAACTCACCCAAAAAGGGCAGCTCATTAGAAACTATTGTAAAGACAGGTTAATTAATATAGAGTATGCACAGAATCAGTGCTAGTTAAATGAGCTTACCAAGGCCCATGGTGGAGAGAGACACTGGGGCGGCCACTCTACAGCATGGGGAAGATGGGTTGAGCTCACCAAGAAGGCCATGTGGCCCTGAGGAGCTCAGACTGCATCCTGAGAGCAGTAGGACCCCACCCAAGGATTTTTGGTTGAAGAGGAACATTATCAGATTTCTCAGCTCACACTGACTTCTGGATGGAGAATGATGTGGAAAGCCATTGGAAGGCTTTGAGAATTTTAAGTTTCAACAGAATCTCTCTGGCTTCCGTGTTGAATATACATTGCGGGTGAGAAGAGGGCAGTAGCAGAGGGACCAGCTATTGCAATAATCTAGGCAAGGGCTGACAGGCTTTGACGGGAAGGTGGTGGTGGAGGTTGTGAGAGATAGTTAAAGTCTGTCTTTATTTTGAAGGCTGAGCCAATAGGACTTGCTCAGAGACTAGATGTATCATGTGAAAGAAAAGGCAAGGCTGACTCCAAGGCTCTGGGCCTGAGCAGCTTCAAGGTTGGAATTTCCATCCACTGAGATGGGGAATATGAGATCAGGTTGGATTTATGGGGAAGTGTTGGATTTGTTAAGTTGGATATGTGTATGGGATATCCCAGGGGAGATATTAAGTAGGCAAGAGGATTATAAGTGTTGAGGTCAATGTGAAGTAAAGACTAGAAACATAAATTTGGAAATCTCTGGCATTTAGAAGGTTTTTAAAGCCACAGACGAGATGATATCACCAAGGGAGTAAATAGAAGTAGAGAAGATAAGTGTTGGCTGAGACCTGGGGACACATCCAAGTTAAGAGGTCAAGGGAATAAGAAAGAGCAAAGCAGATGGAAAAGCTGTGTCCTGTGTGTTAGTGGGAAGACCCACCCATGTGGAGCCATGTGAGCAAAGCGTTTCCAGGGTAAGAAATGACAGACTGTCACAAATGCTGTTGATGGGGTGGGAAAAAGAGACTCATGAGTTTCCATTGGATTTAGGCAGCGCAAAATGCAAGCAGGAGCTCATAAAGACAGTTTTGGGGAAGTGGAGGAAGAAAACTGAGGTTCTACTGGTTTCAGGAGAAAATGGGAGAAGAAAAATTGGATATAATAACTACTGAGATCTCTTTTGAAGGATTCTGCTTTAAAGGGAAGGAGAGAAATGGGGAGGGGTGGTTAGGAGTGGAAGGGGGTCAAGGAAGTCACTGGTATTTGATGGACACAGTTTCGGTGGAGATGCTATGGGTGGGGTTATGGACTATGTGTTGAAACTTAGAAAAGGGTGACTATTTGGGGCCAGTTATTGCATGGCTTTCTGCACCAGTGAGACTGGGATTTTCTTGGTGGTCTCCTTGTTTGGAATGCTCTGTGTCTGTACCATTTCTCTGGTCTAACCCATTTGTTTTCTCGTTCAGGACCTCCTCATTCTCCCTTTGGAACAGTTCCCCCTGAGCTTGTGTCCTCTCAAGGGGTTTGCCCTGTGTCCTCAGGACATTTAGCTGAACCCTTCCACCAAGGAAGGGAGATGACTTCCTGTCTGAGATTCTCCATCGTCATCATTCTGGCCTTCACATCTCTTTTCCAACTCAACTCTAGCCTCACTCATGGTTCTGAATAATCTTATGTTGATGCCTAGAGTCTAAGACCCTCTTCCACATCTCTAGACACAGTTTTGTTCACTAATAAATAATTTAGGTGGTAATTATTTTTCTCATCTTCCAAATATTACATCTATTTTTTCTAATTATCCAAATAATATATTATTAGAATTAGAATATACAAAAAATTAGAATATATAAAAGGAAAATCTCCTCTCTAGGCTCATCACCCTACCCTGATGGCTATTAACAGCTTGTTTCATGTATGTACTGACACATCCATGTGACCACACACACGTAGTCTGTCCATTCAAACCAATCCACAGTCCTGTGAGCTGTGTCAACTGTGATCCCATCATTCCCTGAGATTTTGTCCCCTCCCTCCCTCTGCTCACAGTTCCCTTCCCTCTTCATCCTTTCAACTCCTGTCAGAGAAGTATCATCAATTTAGAGACACACACAAATGTCACATGCATGTCTATGAAGGTTGTCAAGCATTCTTATAAGCATTTTTATAGAAAATAACAGTGTGTGCATGCACAGGTACTTCACAGTTGAGTATGCCTAGAGAATAGAGCTGGGCCAGCTTCTTTTCTGCCTGTAACTTTGTCCTTGCAAATGTATCTATTGTCCATCTCACCTGTGGATGCAAAATGTGTCAGGTTTGCTTAGTGTTTCACCACCTTGTAGTGCATGTTGCAAATTAAATTACATTTAACTGTCCCGAGTGCTTTATTCAGCATTTGGAGAACTGATGTATTTTGCTGAGCTGATGCTCATTTCCCCCTTGCTGGATGATCCAACCTTAATAGGTCGCAGGACTCTTCTTTTTGTCATAGAGCCCTCAACAGAAGAATTATCCCTATGCAGTTTGAATACACCATATGTAGGATGTTTCCAAGTGTTTTTACCATCATGTCTTCCTTATCCTACCCCTTCCCTGCTCCTAGTGTGTCAGCAGTCCCAAGGGGTGGCCCAGAATTAACATCTACTTTTTCCATGTCCCAGTGGCATCTCAGCTGAATCTCCAGTTCTCAAATTCTATGGTGTTGAAAACAACATTAGATGTGAACATTGCTTTGGCTCATTGCATATTAGTGGGCGGGCCTTGGCCAGTCTGGGATTACTCATGATTTATGTAGGTGTTGAGGTTTCCATTTTCCACCCTCTCTACTTCCCCAGCACCAGCCCTTTGTCACAGCATAGCAGCGACTTCTGGGTGTCAGCAGTCTGTTATTTGGCTTTCTGCCTGTGAAACCAAATGCACCTACATGATCATTAGCAAGTGTGGGAATTGTTGGGTGTTGAATGTTTATTGTACACCCACAAATTTTTAGGTGCAATAAAGGGGGATTACTTTGGTCTAAGATGCCAAAGGAAATTAATTAGCATTTGGGAGAAATGCCCATGTTCCAGTGACTGACTGGCCATATTGGGTGGGACAGGAGGAACGGAGGGGCAGCAGAGCAAGATATCTTACACTGACCAGAATGGGCCACATCTGGGTGGAGGCTAGACCCAGCTCTGTCCACTGTGCTGGAGAGATATCTGGGCCCCAGAAAGGGAAGGGCTGGAGAAAGAGCCAAGCCCTTGGGGAGGGGAGTCTAGAAGAGCCTCCTCAATTATCCAGTGTTTATTCAGCCTTACTCTGCACAACCATGGGATAGAAATGAATGAAGGTTTCTAGAGATTCCCTGGAAATGCATGGGACCTCCTCAGGATGGTCTGAGATGCAGAACCAGCTTTTAATCAGGCTGAGATGTACTTGAGATCCACTCAACCAATTCTTAGAAGGTGACCTTGAGATAAGGTAGATAACATCTCTAAGCCTCATTTTTCTCATCTGAAAAATAGGTGTAATATCACCTCCATGCAGCCTATTTTTTAGCTTAGAGTACTTTGAGAGACTGATACTGTAGCCGACCCACAGAATGTGTAGTGGCTCTTGCTGTATACTTTTGATCATGTGTCTGGGGACCCAAAGAAGATGAATCCTGGGACCAGCTCACCAGGCAAAATCCCAAAGATGCACAACCAAATTCCTTAGGAACAGGTGGTGGTGGTGGGGATCTATCTGTATTTGAGTGAGTAAAGATCTAGATAGGAAATAGGGAAAGAAAATGCTGGGGGGAAATGGGACAGTATTTTGAAGTTTCCAGTATGGAAAAAAAAGGTCACTAGTTCTGTCTCTGGCTACCCTTTCCCCTTGTGGCCCACATAGAGGTCAGCATCCCATGGCCCCTCTTCCCCCTTCTCTTACAATTCAACAATAGCCAAAGCCCCAGAAATGCATGTAATTGGCATTCCGAGCCACGTGCATGCTGTGTCCTATAGGAGGAGAGCACTTGATGGAGGTAATTAAAAGTGTCAGCTCCTTATCCAGGAGAGGGTTCTATTAAATTATGTACAGTAAATATTTTTGCAAGTTGGAACTCTGAAGAAGACTTACTGATCTGTGGCAAGCTGCCAGGCAGCTGGTAAAGATTTGGAAAATGGTTCTCAGTCCAGGGCAGGTCCTAGGAGAGGTGGGAAAAAAAGCCATCTGGAGGATCTTTGTTTCACCTTCGTCTTTGCCTCCTTCAAGGTGCCCACGACTTCTCTCAGAGCTGCCAAATCAATAGCAGACAATGACATCAGCTGCTTGGTTAGCGCCATTTCCGTGACTCTAATCCAAGCTGGTTACTCCAGCTGAGCAGCCTGGACAGAGCTGAATAAGGAAATGGAGCTCAGGGGACCAAGGAAGGCCGGCCTAGCTGCAGGGGACCTGGGGCTTCATTTAGGGGTGAGTGGAGGGATGGTGGGTCAACAGAATTTTCTGAAATTTCCCAGACCTTCAGCTCTACCCCAGCCTCAAGAGCACCTGACCTGAGCACTGTGGTCCTGTCTGCCTCCACCAGCCCCTACCTCCAGGGCCCATGGCTGCCCCAACCTAGAGACTGCTCTGGAAATGGTGTTGGCTGGCTGATATGTCAGTCAGCTGAGTCTTGAGAACAGAGATGAGAGGTGAGGCCAGGGGAGACCCGTTTTTCCTCAAAGTCTTGGTCCTGTCCCACTGGACCTGCACAGTAGCCTGGGGCTCAACTCAGGGGACGGCCTGAGCGCCCGGCTCCTCCACCTCCTACTGGCTGAAGTTTGCTGTTCATGCTCTCTCTTCCCCTTTGCGGTCTTATTTTCGGCAGTATCCTCATTTTGGGGCACATCAAAGATGCTCAATAAGTATTTGCTAGATGAATGGAAGACTCCTTCCTTCTTTGCCTGGATTTAATTATTCTAAGGAGGTTCCCAGGTGGAGCAGAGGGTTGGGTAGAAGAAGGGCTATCTTAGCTTTGAGAAATTTCAGAAAATCCTGTTGACCCATATGCCAAGTGATTCATCGGGACCTAGCATCTAAGTGCCTCCTGTCATTTGAAAAACTCCTGGCAGCTGGGATGTTGGACAGAAGGAGCAACCTGAAACAAAGGGACAGGTGTCCAGGAAAGAGGTGAGCTCAGGAGGAGCCCTGGGTAACATAACGGATGCCTGTGGCTCACCCTCCTCTTGCCATCCCAGTCTCTGGCCTCCCTGCTTTCTGCTTCCCTCCGTCTTCTCCCCGGTGGTCTTAACTTCACTGTGGGGATCTGGCACGGTCTGCAGCAGATCCTGGGCCTGCCTTCACTCTCTTTCTTCGTGCTGCCTGGCACTTTGCAGATTTGTGGCTCATTTGCACCTTCAGTGGTTATGGAAGAACAGAAGAAAGGAACCCACAAATAGACACTTTTGCTGCTCATTAGTAACTGCTGTCTGGTGAGAGAAGCTTGTGAACACAGTTGCAATACAGCATGTGGCTTGGGATTGCTATTTTTTCCCCCTTTAAGCTTCTCATTGCCTCACCTCTCCCCCGTTGGCACAACAGGGTGGGATCTCGTCTGCATTCCCCAAATGTGTGTGGCAGAGCTTCATGGCCATTGCTGGTGGGCCAGCTTGGCCTAGCAGGTGAGCAGCCTGGGCAGGTTCCCCAGAAGCTGGGACAATGATGTGCATGGGTCCTGGCAGCTCCTAGGCCATCTTGTTGATTTTCCCATTCTGGGGAAACTTGCTAATTTTCCTCCCAGTATCTCTGGGAGAAGAGAGCCTGCTCTGTGCTTGAGGTTTAGCTCTCTGCAGGGAGCCATTCCTTGGCTGTTTAAAGAAGGCTTTATGCTTTGCAGCTTTAGATCATTTCACATGATGAAACACCATCTCACTACTGACAATTGTAATTTAAAATGTTTGACGGTCTTTTCAACTGAAGAAGAGTAATCATCACTTGCCATAGGCAGACTTGGAGAGTTGCTGTTACCGAGCAGAGTGAACTAGAAGAATCTGGCTGGCCATGCCCTGGTCCTCAAAGGCTGCAGGACTTCATTTGAGGCTCTTCCTCATCCTCACTGGCTTCCATTTGCCTCAGCTGCTCTACCCGTGCCTGTCCCCAGGCCCCCACCCTCCCACAACTTGCATCCATCCTAGCTCCCCAGCCTCTGAGAGAGAATCTGCTTCCATTTCCTCATCTGGTAACACTGAGAGTCTGAACCCTGCCTATCTGTTTCCCTGGAAAGCCCAGGCCATGGGAAATGCTAAGCTTTAGAGAGAGACTGGCAGGGAGGAGAATCTTTGCTCCATGACAGAATCTTGGGTACCACTGTGCACTGTGTGGCCTCAGTATTTACTTTCCTGTTATGGGTCTCTTTTTTTCACATCTGTAAAATGAATCTAGTAATGCTTGCCTGTTTGGGCTGTTGTGATTTCTAGAGCCAGCGTTGTAAAGTTTCTAACCCAGGGATTGGCTCAGATAATCTCAGTTTTATCATAGCATTATATTCATAAGACATTATATTTCAAAAATAATATAGATTGTGCACATGTATGGTCTTCCACTCCTTTATGAAATGAGGTACTTATTCTGAAACTCTTACTGTCATTCTCCTAACATCACCATTACCACCTCATTACCACTGTTACCACCAGTACTACCTCCAGTACCATCTTCACCACCAGCACCATCAACACCACCAGCACTACCACCAGCACCATCAACACTACCACCACCACCACCCACCATCATCACCACCATTACAAATAGCAACAAGAGCTGGGTGCAGAGGCGCAAGCCTGTAATCCGAGCTGCTGAGAAGGCTGAATCAGGATGATTGCGAGTTCAAAGCCAGCCTCAGCAAAAGGGAGGTACTAAGCAACTCAGTGAGACCCTGTCTCTAAATAAAATACAAAATAGGGCTGGGGATGAGGCTTAGTGGTCGAGTGCCCCTGAGTTCAATCCCTGGTACCCCCCACCAAATAGCAACAAGAACTCTTATTGGACTTATATGCCAAGTATTATTCTAAATGTTTTCCATGTGGTTATTCACTTAATTCCCACCAAAACTCTATGAAATATTCAAATATTATTAGCTTAATTTTTCAATGTTAATACCTTCATTTTATAGATGACAAATGCAAGTCTCAGAGACACAAAGTAACCTGCCCAAGGTCACAGAATTAATAAGAGGTGATGGAACTTCTGTACTACACTTTTGGCCACATCTTTCAGGCTATTTATGTATGCTTTTCTCTCTGTCTGTGTATATGTGTGTCTCTGTATAGGTCAGTACATACTTTGGCATTTTGACAAGGAGGAGGTCTTGGGAGCTTTTTAATTCATTGCCAACATTGTGAACAACAGAGGCAGAGACTCTCTGAGAGAGACCCGGCATATTCCACAGGATGGTTAGATATTTTAAAAAACAAGGTCTTTTTTAAAAAAAAACCCTATAATAGATACTAATTAGAGCAGTAGAGGTGTAAAAAATGGGAAGGACAGTAAAATTTTCATCACAATGCAGTTAAAACCTTCACTAATAAGTCTATTTTGTTTAAAAGTAATTATAATCAGTGGAAAATGCCAGAAATTAGTCAATTATATAATCAAACTTTTTTTCAACCTTTCTTTCTATTCACTCCTAACTTTGTTTTTTTCCCCGGAAATCAAAGAAGCATATAAAAGTAATCTTTGAGGTTCAAGTTGGAGAACACTCTTATTCTGGCCAGAAACATCTCATTAATATGGTTAATAAAGGAAACACCTGGAACCCTAGAGTGCTTGTCCTCTATTTGACCTTGGATGGATGGATGGAAGGAAGGCAGGACTCATGACTGTTACCTTGTTTGGGACAAAAGAAAAAGAGAAGTCCTACTCAGTGGTTCCAGGCCCCAGTTCCACATGGCCTATCAGGTCTGGACTGCTAGCTGTGAGTGGGGTCATGATGTTTGCCATAGGAGGAAGTGGGAGGGAGAGCAGTGGCCCAATTCCCCCTGTGGCCATGTGGTTGATAGGTGCAGCCCCCTGTGACAGGACTAGCATGATCATGCTTCCTCCCCCACATATCAGAGCCACTTCAGGCTGGTCAGTGATGACATTGCTGCATAAAAAGTCACACTGTTTTGCATTTTAAGAGGCAGGACGTTGGAAGGATGTTTTCTCTGGGTACATTTCTCACCCATCATAAATAATTGTGTGGTGGGAATCTACCTCTGACCCAGAAGCTAGAGCTACCAATTAAAATGTAAATAGTTATTTCAGAAACATATGGGGACTTCTGTAGCAGGTGTTGGGAGAGAAGATAGGTTGGGGGTGGGTGTGTATATGTGTGTGCGTGCGCGTGCATATGGTTTTCACCTATAGAAGTGCATTGTAAATCTCAGTAAGACAGTCTCCTTATAATTAAGGTGGGGAAAGCTATAGCGATGCCCCAGAACTGCCCCATTCTCTGGCTTTCTTCTCACTCAGGAATGGACAGGTGATTCTTCCAAGGACAAGCGTCTGAAGCTAAAGACAGATCATTTCTTTTTAATTTCTCACATAGCTGGGATGGGTAGGGCAGCAATCTCTGGTAGAACTCAGCAGACTGGGCCAGGGGGAAGGGCAGTGTGCTAAGTGCGCAGGCCCAGGGCATGGCTTCCAGAGCGGAGCAGTCCGAAGGTGCAGAAATTGGCCTAGATCAGGGAATAGCTACCAAAGCTAGCAGAGGAGGTATGGATTTCAGATGTCAGGTGATGCAGGAGGTCCGAAAACCAACACTGGACTTCAGCAAGAGATCAACTCACAGGACTTAAAATTAGCAAAGGAGATTTTTTTTTTTTAAATTGGGAATTCAAAAAGTTGAAAGTGCAAATATAAAATCAAATAGAAAACCCAGGCATTCGGCATTCGTGTGCTACGTGGAAGAAAAAATTGGAACATTTATGCAAATTCTCACCCCTTCTTTGAGGGTTGTCACCATTGTGGCAGAAGCCAATCCTCAATGCTATAGGTATGGGGACAGGCAGTGGAGAGCACCTGTCTGAGATGCAGGTGAACATAGATAGAAGGAGAAGAGCAGGCAAAACCTGGCCCAGCCACAGACTGCCCTTGAGTGGACAGGCTCTTGATAGTAGAAACTGCAAAATTTTTGCTAGGAACCTGGCTTGAAGTCGAAGAGCAGGACATTTGACTGTACAATGAGATTTAGGGAAAGTTGATAAAGGTCCTTTTGTGAGTCTTGGAATGAGATCAGGATCAAATTAAATGTGATTATTTTTAGGCATAATTTGATGAAAGAGATCCTGTAGTAGATGGAATAATAGTCCCCCAAGGTATACACCTCTCCACCCCTGAAACATGTGAATGTGTCACTTTACTAGCCAAAGGGACTTTGGAGATGAGATTACATTAAGAGAGTGCCAACACTGTTGGTTTGAAGATGGGGGATGGGGCCATGAACCCAGAAATACTGCAAGTTTATTCAATCTGGAAAAGGGCAAGGAAACAGATTTTCCCCAGAGCCTCTTGAGTGAGTGTGGCCCGGCTGACACTGATTTCAGTCCAGGGAAACCCAGCTTGGACTTCTAACCTACAAATTTTGTGTACAATACTGCATTTGTTTTGTTTTTAGCTGATAGAGTTGTGAGATAATTTGTTATAGCAGCAATAGAAAACTAACTCTGGTACGATTTTTTTTTCCCAAGGTATTTGTTTCTTTTAACAGCTTGGTCTAGAACATCCATCCATAAATCCTGTTATTATTATAGTTTGGTATGTATAACATATTAATCACATTGTGTTTAAATAAGGATTTATGTCTTGAAAAGGAATAAAATCATGCTTAGCCCCAAATCCTTTATGTCAATAGATGTTGTTTGCTTCTCAGCAGACCCTAATTGTGGCCATACCATCACAGTTAGGAACACAGTTTTCACTTTAGGAAAAAAGATGTAAGGAAAGCACAAAACACCAGGAGAATTGCAATAAGAAACATTCAAGTAACAAGTCAAAGTAGAGGTTAAGCAAATATCATGTCTTGACATGAAACTGTACCTAATAATAGTTCAGTGGGTCCTTGAGGGTTTTATAAATATTACATGTGTCTAGGACACTCAGAATAATTTCCCTCTCCCCAGATGCATCTAGAATTCTGTAGCCTCTTATTTCTGCAAGATCATTTGCTACTCCTGATTTTTTCAGTATTAACTAGGTATCTTTGTGTTCTTAACTATGCCATTAAATATGATAATTACTGCTCCCTTCCCCTAGATCAGAAACCAAGACAAGCTCTGAAAAAAATACCACTTGTGGCCAGAAAATATGCAGTGAGATCAATGCACAGAATATATATATGCACCTTCCCCACAAATCCACGCATAAAAGTAGACGAGGAGGAAATGCATCTTCTACTTTCTTCCTCAACCCAGAGCTGTTTTTGACCCCATTTGGAGTTATCTCTGCACAAGCTGTAGAGAGATGCAAACTGCTTGCTGGTTGTTGTTGCTATGGCAACTGGCAGAGACAAAAGGCCACAAAAATGAAGGAATAAGATGACATGTAAGGATTAAACAAAATGGGGTTTTCTTTCTTCCTCTCTCCTCACAGTGCCACTATGACTTAGTAAATGCCGTGGTTTACTAAATCAAGGTATGTGAGAAGAAAAAAGACAGGGGTTTTGTCTTCTGTCTTGACATCTGTTTTCTCTGCATAATTCAATTAAGAGTCTTTAGTTCCTCATCCCCTCTTCTCTTAAGAAAGAGAAGCACCTACCACAGATCTATGCCCAACTCTCATTTTTCTCTAAGGGAGGAGATGTAACTCTCTGGCTCACTGTGAGGACCGTCTCTAGCCAGAAGAATGCCTGCCTTCAGACTGGGGTGGCTTCCATCTCCTGAGGCCAAGCAGTGGCCGCTTGCAGCAGCTGGGAGGCCGTGTAGATGCCCACTGAGGTCTTTGCCAGCTTTCCTGCCTAGTGATTCGGAGATGAAGCATTATAGTCATTTGACGTAGGGGAAACGGGACTGCATATCAAATGCATCTCCTTTATAACTGGAAAACCAGAAATGATGGCAAGCCTCCTGTTTGGAAAAACTCAGGGAGTGTCCACTCTCTTTCACCAGCCCCCTTCAACCTTGACTTAAGATAACTTCCTGCACTTGGGATTCCAATGACTTTTTTCCACTTCAGAAATTAGTCTTGACTTCTGCTAGAAATGCACACATTACATTTGAAATATGATCTTAAACATGTTGAATATGAGGAATAATAGATCCTTCTGTATCATTGGTTCTAACCTCCCTGCGGTTGGATGACTGAATTGCTAACTAGTATTTCTCAAGCTTGACCACCTGAGCCAGAAGAGGTGAAATCTTTTGTTAAAAGATGCATATTTAAGAAATCATATTCAGGGAGCCCCTTCTCAGTCCTTCTGAGTGAGGACTTTGCAATGGGCCTGAAGAGCAACTTCTTTTTACTAATGCTCATTTTATCCTTAAGATCAAGTTTCTTCTTCTAGCCCAGGTCTTCTCAATGACCTTCGGGTTGGTTGGAGCATTCAGGATGATGCTTGATGCTCACTTGGCTGCTGGCTTGCCTCTTGGTTGACAAGGAATATCTTTTAGGCAAGTTTAAGCAAATCTACTTCTCTTGGACAGGGAGAAGAGCAAGCACAGTATCTACTTTAAGCAAAACTCTTCTCACATATGGATGACTCAATCACTCCTGCCTTTTTTTTTTTCATTTGAATTTCTGCAGTCAGCGAGGTGTGAAACTCTCTGACCTATCTCACGTTGCATCAGTCTTCAGTTTTTCTCAGCTTGATTGACTACTCTGCCCACCGCTGCTAGGTCCTTCATGCTATGGGGTTTTTGTGATATCTATTCTGACAGAATGCCAACTGCCTGTCATTATTTTGTTTTCCATTGCTCATGTCTAGCTGCTCCTCTGAAACACATCCAATACCACTAGTTCACCAACTTTCAGTAATACTGGACTGACTTGGGAGACTGTGCTGAAGCACAGAAGGTTCAGGACTCAGCAGGGATGGGCTAAGGCCTGAGAATGTGCATTTCTAATAAGCTCTTGGGCAATGCTTATGTTGCTGGTCCAGGGATCGAATGTCACCCACATCACTGGACCACGTGGAACTGATTCAGCCCTGTCCTGTAATCCTGGCCTTTCATCTGACAAAGCCATGCGTGGTAAATATGTTGAGTTGGGCAAATGAAACAAGACACCTCTGTGCCCTCAGACTGGTTCTGAGATACTGACTTTGAGTTCCCAAAGCCAGATGGCCCCCCAGAGAGGCCTGTGGTTGGCACTCCCCAAATCTGTGGCCTGCTTTTGGACTTATTTGCAACCTCAGAACATAAGGCCAGACTGGTGTCCAGGATGCTGACCTTATTGCAGCTGCTTAGCTCAGAATCAAGCTTGTCATAGGTTGCAGCTGTGATGAGAACACTTTTTCAAGCCTTTGTGCTCCCTCAACTTGCTCTTTCAAGGCAACTGTGCTGCTCTAGCCCCTGGACTTCTGTTGCAACCTACATGGTCCATAATTTTGGCCTGAGGTTCTCAAACTTCCCTGGGAGTAACATGAAACTACTTGTTCATACTACAGAGGAAAGGGCAGCTTGAATTGAGGCAAATTTGAAAATATAGAGTACATTGGTCCCTTGGGTGACATTGTTTAATAAGGATATATAAACATCAGGAGCCATTAACATGGATTATTTCCTTTAACCTCTGATACTATAAGATTTTATAAAGTCCCATTTTACAGATTAGACACCAAGGGTGAGTACGGTGAAGTAATTTGTCCTCACAGAGTTGGAGGTATTGGTCTCAGGACTCTGACTTCATAGTCTGAACTCGGAATCTCTGGTCCTGTGTGCCTTTAGTCACTCAACTTCTTCAGATGACATTTTAAAGATCCAACTTCTATCAAATTCCACTCTACAGTGAAGAGTTATGATAAATTCCCAGTATATTTCAGGTAGTTCGTTCACTTTGAAATTTTTGAAAAATATGATTCTAAGACTCTTTATTAAGCCATGGATTTTATTTATTTAGCAAAAAGACTCTTTAGAAGGAAGAACAATAAAGTAGGCCCAGAAGACCCAGCACCTCATCCTGTCAGGTCCCTAAAGATTCAGAAATTGATGAGAAAGCCACCAGAGAGGTCAAACTTTGGGGATGAGAGGACCTAAACGTTAGCCATGACTCTGCCACCAGCTGATTGTGGGACTGGAGACAAATCGGGAAACTCTGTAGGACTCAGTGGTCTCAGTTGTGAAGTTACAGAGATAAACAAGGCCCCTCTGCTGAGGACCCATTAGTTGATTAATGAACTCGAACTAATGGCTAACAAAATGTAGTAAAGAAATAGCTTCTACTTTTATGAAGAGATTAAAGCTAGTCATTGAATACAAATGTGTCATGAAAAAGATCTTGGAAAAAAATTATGTCCTAAAGTAAGTAAAAAGTGAAAAATAGATTCTCTTATATTACTACTTTGCTTAGCCCACCACCAACACCAACTTTTCCATTTATAGATAGAAGAGCGTCACATTCTAAGCCAACTCTGGTCAAATTGGAACAAGCTCACTATCAGTAGTACCTGAACTAATCAGAGGTTATTTATCAAAATCTCCCAAATTTACCAAGAAAGTTAGGGAGTTAATAATCTGATAATAAAACCTTTACACCCAAATGTCAACAATCTGAGATTGGTAGTAAAGATTTTTCAGTGAGATTCTAGAAAAGTAGGATGTCTGCCTCTACCTTAATTTCATTTTCTGTCCTCATTATTACAACACTTGTTTTCTTTCCTCACCATGCCACAGTGAAGGTGACACTGTTATAGTGAATGACAAAGTTGTCACAGAGTAAGCTATAGGATGTTTATTAGGGTCATGCTATCCTTTTTATGTTCAAGTATTAGGTGATTTTGTCATTATCCTCAGTAAGTAATGAGTTTGGCACAGATGGTTGGTGTTTTTAAAAAATGCAAAAGAAGATCTGATGTGGCCAGGAAATTAATATTTATCTCATAAAGAGGATAGTTTAATTATCACCTTAAATTATAAATGTTCACTTAAAACAGTCTTACTGATTGCTTTCTATTAACCATCATTTTTTTTCTTTGGGCTGACATTTTTAACCTTTAAACTTTAAAAGAGTTTTTAACCAAAAATGACATGCAATTCAATTTAGGCATATGGTCACCAGGTGTTCAAAGACAAGAAATGCTTCATTTTGTGGTAGGTAATACAGATCTTACCTATCAAATTTCTATTTATTTATTTACTTTATAATAATAAAAGCTCTTCACCAAAAGAGATAAATATGGGGAAGAGTAAATAATGCTGTAGAAAATTGGGTAGAGAGATTCTAAAAAATAAAGAGATAATAACAAATAAAATGAAAACCTAGGTACAATTTGAGATCATTTTCCAAAATTCATGGAAAATATTTATCAACCCTACTATTACCACCAGACTTCGTTCTTTCCTAATTTACCTAAGATGTCACCTGGAAAATCAGTGCCTCTTAGGACATGACCCACCTCCAGGACTTGACTCATGGCCAGCTTTGTATTAGGTATATTAGTACCTTATGAATAAGAATTGTGTTTCCTAACTCCAGCCATCCCAGTTATAGGCTAGTGTGTGTACCATATGTACTCTACACACAACCCTCTGCCTACACACACTCATCTAATTCTTTACTGTCTTTGGAGTCCACCATGCTTCTCTTCCACATGGAAAAAGGAGAAGAAAGAAAGTCACACAGATAAGTATTAATTAGCAGTGTACACACAATAGTCACACACTAATAGAACTACATTTTTTTTTTTACCATTAGAAAGTAAATTTCCATTACAAAGTAAATTACTAACAAAGAAATAAGAGGTGTTTCTTATTTATAAAGAATCTTCTAGACCAGGTTTCACTTAAGTTTCCATAAAATACAGATATAGTGGGCAGTAAGGTTGTGAGATTGGGTACAGATTCTGAAGCTAGGAGGTGGGATGAAAATCAGCATGGAAGATGGAAATTACTTCCTTGGAAATTCCTCTGGGCCGTGCCACACTGGAGACCAGCACTCAGTCTCTCAGCACTCCCAGTGGAGCCAGTTTTCATTCCGTGTGGGAGAGACCACCCTTGGATCAGCTGAACATCAGATGATATAAATGGCGTGGGTTTAGGAGCCAGTGTCTTGGTCTATTTTCTGTTGCTAATATCGGAGTCTGTGCAATCACTTACATAAATGTGGTAAGTGATAAAGAAAAGAGGTTTATCTTGGTTCTGGTCCAAGGTTGAGGGGCTACATCTGGTGATAGACTTCTTGCTGGCAGAGTCCTTAGGCAGCCCAGGGCATTGCTTGGCAAGAGACAGGGAGTGTGAGAGACCTAGCCAAACTGGCTCTGGTGGCAGATCCACGCTCCAGATAACCCATTAATCACATGAACGGATCAACCCATTCATGAGGGCAGAGCCCTGATCATCTCTTAAAGGTCTCTCCTTTTAATATCTCATGATGGGGATTAAATTTCAACATGAGTTTCAGAGGGGACAAAGCATATTCCAACCACAGCAGCCACATTGTAGAAAAATATGTGTCTTTAAGCGCCAGCATCATTCTTAGTACAGCAAGATACTCATAGCTGAGAGCGATGGTAACTGGGGAAACCTCCAGGCCACTACTGGTTCATGGTTCCTCATCTGGTCCCCTTCTGCTCTTTTCATGGAGTCCTGCACAAGCACTTGGTCTACCTGTGGTTTATATCTCTCCTACCCTCCACTCCTCCTCTTCTCCTTTGCCTTCTTTATCCGTCTCTCCCTGCTGTCCTCCTCCTCTCACCCTTTCCTATCTGCCCCCTCCTCCTCTACTATCCCTGCGAATTGTGGAATCCATTCTAGTGGAAAGCATACGTAATGAACACAACCCCAGGACAAACTGCTGTGACAGTCTTGCTGTGTCTCCTTAGTTACCTAGGAAAGACGATTGCACAAACAGCCTCTGTCATAAAACCTTTCAAAATTTAATTTCCAAAGGTCTGCATCTATGACTACAGAACCTTTAAAAACAATATTCTCTAGATGGCAGGGGAAGGATTTGAACAGATCTAACCACATTTAGCAACAATGTTAAATATGCTGTTGCTTCCTAGTGAGATTTTTTTTTTTATTAGTGAGATCATTTTATTTTGTTTTGTTTTTGTCTTACCTAAAATCTTGACTTTTGCCATACTGCGTTTGTAAAATTGATTTTTGTTTATTTGCTTCTAAATTTTGTAGTTGTTTTGTTTTACAAAGGTATAAGATCACAAAATCAATGAATGAAGTCTCATCTGTAATAAAGCTCGAATTTTGTGCTGGTTTTCTGATTCTTTGCTGAAGAAGTTCTGTAACATGTTGCATTTTAACTTGCACTTCCATTGGGCAGCATGCATGTGGTCCAAAGCTGCTGGAATTTTTCTGAGGACAGGTGGGTGGCAGGAGGAGAAGGGTGTGAGGAAGTGACTGGGGAGTCAAGTGGTAGAAGAAAGACAGGTGAATGGGAGAAAGAGACCATGTCTGGGCCATCTTGGCAAATTGTGATAGAGGGGAGAGCAGTCTGAAAGGAACTGATCTAATTTAGACTGAGAAGAATGCAGCCATTTCCAAAAGAGTGTGTATAATTTCAAGCAGAGAGCAAATTTTCACGGACAAGAATATCTCCAGCCTAGTTAAGCTAATGAAACCTTAACTAGGTTACAAAGAAATTGGAATAGGAGCTTGAAATGGACCAGTAAAGAAAAGGAGCAATTTTAGTTAATGTGTATTACCCTAGGTGGATGGCTGATTTTGTCTGTAAAAGAATATCTTTAGCCTAGTTAAGCTAATGATACCTTAACTAGGTTACAAAGACATCAGAGCATTAGTGGGCAGCACTGACACTCAGGAAGCTGTCAGGATCCTGTGGAGAGTGACAGGCAGAGTTCATGACAGGGTCCTGGTGGCAGGGTATCACTGATTGACAAGACCAGGCAGTATGCCCACAGTGACTGATACACAGCAAAGGAAAAAAGTCAACAAATAATAGTTTGAATATATTTTTGCAGTTTTTCTATCAAACATTTCCTCTGCACTTTATCTAATAGTTAATTGATATTATTATTGGCTCATAAACAAACAACTTAATGTTTATAAACTAGAACTGCTGTGTACTTTTCAAGTATTCTCTTTCTGATATGCATTTTCTCTTTGTATTGAGCTCGCTTGACTTTTTGGATTGCCCCCCCCAAAAAAAAAATTCTATGTGCTTTTAAATATCAGTTACTCATAGGAGTAACATCCAGCCTTTGGGTAGAAGAAAAATGACTGATATATCTTCCTAAAAGCAGACACCTTTCAAGAGAGTTTGAACAGTAAAGGAACCCAGGCAGGCTTCAGATCAAGATTCAGATAAACCAAGATGGACAGGGTCACTTTCAGACACTGAACACCTACGTTTTGAGCTCTTGCTGTGTGCTGAGCCCTGCACAACATACCTGGGTTACAACAATGAGCAAAACAGAAAAATAGTCCTGTCCTCCAGGAGCTTCCATTCTGATAATGAAGATAAACAAAATACACAAATAAACAAAACAAACTGGTCATCCACTGGGATGGCAGAAGGTGATCATTGCTATGGAACAAAGAAAAGATTTAGCAGGACAAGGGGTTGGGACAGAATGTGGTATTAAAGAGCACCGAGAGGGCAAGGCTCACAGAGGTGATAGTCCCTTCGACGTTGACTGGGTTCTTGGTTTTGGTGGAATCTTGGGAAGACCATCTGTTTGTCCATCCACCTACCCATGCATCTGTTCATCCAATAAGATTGTGTTTCCTCTGTGCCTGGCACTGGACTGGAATTGAAGAGGCAGAGAAGAAGAAGATATGGTCTTTACTTCCAGGATGTCACAGTGGGGAAAAAATACATAGGCAAGGAAACCAGAGATCACACTGCAGAGCTCTGCCCCAGCGGCCCCTCATTCAGCTTCATCTCAGACATTCCTGCTTCTGCCTTCCCATGCAGAAGAACCTCCTCCACGCTGCCAATGTCTTGGCTGGGCACAGAATCACGAGCCACCACACCGCTTTGTAGATTCAAATAGCAATTGTTTATTCCCGAACTCACACCGGCCTCCACACACGCTCTGGGGCAATCCCAGTTCCCCTCCCCCCAATTCAATTACTCCACGAGGCTTTTTTTCCAATATCCCATTTGAATTTCACGAGAACTCAACGGGAACAAGCAGCAGGAACACCCTAATCCCGGCAGCAATAATCTTCAACCTCCAACTTCCCTAAAACCCCTATTGTCTTAAACCGGGAACGCCCCAGGACCGGGATACTTCCTCAAACCTGATCAGCTCTAAACCCGGATCTGCCTTGGTCCTTGAGCAAGGTCACCTTACATGCAATGTCAACAGTGAAATCCATTTAACATGGGGTACGCTAGCAAGGAAATTTTGATGCGTCATTCCTACTTGGCAATGGCCCTCAGCATCTCCGCCCTTCTGATTAATTAAACAACAAGCAATGTTGCTTAAGGACCGTGCCTGGTAGGTTGTCCAATTCAACATATGGTTCTTACCCGTCATGGGAGAACTGACATTTAGGCGTCAGCTTCCTGTCTTAGGTTGATACCACTGCAATCAGATCAACCCGTCACTGACTACCGGTCCAGCATTCAGCCATGCTTGTGGATAGGCCTATGCACCAGTGGGGGGGTGAGGTTCTTGCCTCACCTCTGTTGGCCCCCAAATTTAGCCTTGGTGCCAGTGGGGGGGTGAGGTTCTTTGCCTCACCTCTATTGGCCCCCAAATTTTAGACCATCACTAGTAGAAGGGAGGAGGATACAGAAATGCCACAACACCAAGCCAATTGACAGCTCCTTTGGAAAAATTGCATCACTGGTGACACCATCAGCAAAGATATGCCAGCAGTACCACAATTCGCTGCACCAGACGATATTTCACAATGCATGCAACTGATATATAGTCCAGGCAAGTTCTGCAGGCAGTTCAAATCGGAGGAGTCTATCAATATGTCCACTTCCTCCCAAAGTAAATCAAGTCCTTGATTGAGCATTACTTGTTGAGTTATATTCATTGATGCATCAGTTTATACAGTTTACTGTGATGGCTATCATAGAAGCTGTAGTTTGGTTTTATCTTAGTCTTCACCAGCACTGGGATGGAGATGGGAATTCTGGCAATGATGCTAAAGAGACATTATCCTGAACAGAATTATTAAATATAATGAAAAGGAAAGGTGAAAGTAAACAAACAGATCTGTTAACCTCCTTTAAAAACAATCCTTAACAGCTGTTTACCTAATTAAAATTAAACCATTTAAATCACGTGAATAAAAAAAAAATTCGGATCCATTTTTTCATGAGCGCTCCTCATATATGAAATATGGACATACACACATACAGACATACAACACAAAACAGTGCACACATAACATACAACACATAAGACAATAAAGGCCTTGTAGCTTTACCTAGGTGAAATCTCCATTGCAATGTTTAAAAACTCCACAGTCAAAAAATAAAACACAGTCAAAAAATAAAATTGTTCAGAAAAACATTAACCTAGGTTTGTATGAGCTCAAAAAATAAAATAGAGCTTTATGATGTGGGAAAAAATGCAATAATAAAATAGATATTGAAAAAAACACCTTGGTTAATCACTGTCGCAGATGTAAGAATAGCCAAGCTGGAGCTCTGGATATCAGCTGTTATGGATTTGAGTCAAATCATCTTCTTTTTCTGTAGAAATTGCTTTAGTTAATCTCTCTGGAATCCAAATCGGCTGCTGTTCTCCCTGTGGAAAAACACAGACAGAGCCCCGACTCCAGACAATAACTGGATCAGGACCTTTCCATTGTCCTGTAAGAATATCTTTCCAAAGTACCTTAGGCTTATGTACATTTTTCGGATACATATGTCTTTCCGCAGCACTAAGTCCTGATGAATCCAAATTTAGAAAGTTTAGAGTAAAAAGGGTTATTTTAAGTTTATCTTTGGGGGATATATACCCCTTACCAATTCCCTCTTTTTGCTTTAATAGGTATGTTTTAATAGTTTGATGAGCTCTTTCAACTATGCCTTGTCCCTGTGGATTGTATGGGATTCCTGTTATATGAGTAATACCAAATGATGAGCAAAATTGTTTAAAAGAGGCAGAAGTATAACCAGGACCGTTATCAGTTTTTAACTGTTTAGGAACACCCACAGTGGCAAAATTTTGTAAGCAATGAGCTATAACATCTTTAGTTTTTTCTCCGGCATGAAGGGAGCCCATCAAAAATCCAGAAGAAGTATCAACTGTAACATGTAAATATTTTAATTTTCCAAATTCTGGCAAGTGTGTGACGTCCATCTGCCAAATATGGTTAGGTATCAGTCCTCTAGGATTGACTCCAAGATTAACTTGTGGTAAAAAGGTCACACAATTTTGACATTGTTTTATTGTATGCCTGGCTTATTCCTTAGTTATTTTAAAACACTTTTGTAAAGTATTAGCATTAACATGAAACCTTTTATGAAAATTTGTAGCTTCTTCTAATGTAGAGAAAATATGTACATCATGTGTAGTTTTATCTGCTAAATCATTGCCCTAACTAAGGGCTCCAGGCAATCCTGTATGTGCCCTAATATGTCCTATAAAGAATGGATCTTTTCTGTCCCAGATTAGACTTTGTATAGTGGAAAACAAAGAGAAAACAGTAGAGGAAGGGGAAATCCTACCAGCATCTTCAAGGGATATAATAGCATTAACTATATATTGAACATGGGTCAGTCGGTCCTGAGAGATGGGCGAGCGCTGTTCCGAAGGGACTGGCGATGGCCTCCGTTGCCCTCAGCCGATCTAAAGGGAGTCGGGTTCAGATCCCCGAATCCGGAAACAGCGAAATCCATTTAACATGGGGTACGCTAGCAAGGAAATTTTGATGCGTCATTCCTACTTGGCAATGGCCCTCAGCACCACGCCTTCTTAATACCTGACCCAGGCTTTACTTTACTTTATGGCAGGTGCCACTCCGACGGTGTTACATTTTTATTTATATTTTATTCTCCTTCGCTAAAGAGTAAGCTCTGAAAAGAAAATATTGTTTTGTCAATTGCTGTATCCTTATTGTCTAGAGCAATACCTGGTATGTAAAAGATGCTTACGAAGATTGTTTAAAGAGTGAATGAATAAATAAAATACTATAAGAGGAATATACTAAATAGGGTGTTGGTGACCTGTACAGTGGTGAGCAGAAAAAGTAATATTAATGTAGAATCCCCAGGGGACAGTATAAGGGAGAAGGTGAAAGTAATGTTATTACAGAAAGAAAATATATTTTTACCAGGTTAAAAATTTTAATTTTACTTTATGAAATATTCCAAACAGAATAGTATCTAAAATACTATCATTATTATCATTTTTAAATAGTGGGTAAACTGTCCATATATACTCTTAACATAGATTTTTGTTTTATTTTTCCTGCAGACATTCTATCTCTTCCTTGAAGGTTCCAGAATATTTGCATGCCAAAACATTCAAAATAACAATAACTTAGTAACAAGCAGCTTCTGTTCTCTTAAAAACTATGAAGGTCTTGTCCATCCTGCAAAGAATGTCCCTTATCTTTTAGCTGAAGTGGAACCCATCTTAGCTCTCCATGACCTGCTTACTCTCTGGTATCCTTCTGAGCAAATCTTAACACTCTTTGGATGGTAGATGGAGCAGTGTGCCGCAGGAAGTGGTATTAGCTATGTGACGACCAGGATTCTATCTCTGGAACTTGACTCCCGCAGCATTGATTCCCTTCAAAGTAGGGAGCTGGGGCTTGGTGTAGCTCAGAGGTAGAACACTTAATATGTGTAAGGCCCTGGAATCAACCTCTTCCCCGGCCACCCACCCCCCGCCAAAAAAGAAAGAAAGAATGAAAGAAAAGTAGAGAGTCAGGGAAGAGTATTTTATATGTTCTTTTAACAAAGAGTTTATTCTTAGCTATGGCTACAGATAACCCCAAACTCTAGTGGCTTCTTTATTATTATTATTATTATTTGGTACCAGGTATTGAACCCAGGGGCGCTTAATCACTGGACCACATCCCCAGCCCTTTTTTATATTTTATTAGAGACAGGGTCTCACTGAGTGCTTAGGACCTCACTAATTTGCTGAAGCTCTGTTCAAACTCAAAATCCTCCTGCCTCAGACTCTAGAGTCTCTGGGATTAAAGGCGAATACCTCTGCACCTGGCTCTAGTGGCTTTTAAAGTAACACTTTTTTTTTTTTTATTTATTTCACAGTGTCTAAGCTGACGTTGCTGACTGGGCTCAGCTGGTCATTTTTTATTTCTAGGAGCTCACTCAAGCATTTGCAGTCAGCTGAGCTTGGCTAAGTGCTGGCTGGTCCAGAATGGCCTCAGCTGGAATGGCTGCTCTCTGCTCCACATGGTCTCCCATTCTGCAGCAGGCCAGCCCAGCCGCAGGTAGGTGGCTGCAGGGCAGGATTCTGAGGAAGAGCCACAGCATGCAGTGCAAAAGTGTGCAAGGTCAAGGCCACTTTGACTGTATTCCTTTGCTAAGAGCAAGTCCCAAGATCAGCCAAGATGGAAGAGGTTGAGACACTAGTATGGCAATATGTAAAAAAGTGGATGTGGTACCGATGTGAATCTGCAATATGAATACGGGGTAAAAATGGGAGTTCATAATCTGCTTGAATCAAATGTATGAAATATGATATGTCAAGAGCTTTGTAATGTTTTGAACAACTAATAATAAAAAAATTAAAAAATTAAAAAAAAAAAGAAATCGACTCTACCCCCTTGATAGGAGGAGGAAGGACAATAGGTGTGGCCATTTTTGCAAACAATCTGCCCAGAGACAGACATCATTCACCATTTCACTTCTTCATCTACCTGTCTGCTTTACTTTTCCTTCTCACATAATTTTTTGAAAACCTAGAAAATTTCCAAATTTCATAGACATTTTGGGCATCTCCTAATATCATGTCCCTGAACTAGTCATTTCTGTGGATAAGAAACAATTCGGGAATGTGTTCTACCTTTGAGGTGCTATTGCGAATGAAAATAAAAAAGAAACTTAAGAACAAATATGATCTCACGGAATTCTGTTGAGCACCCCCAGATGTGTCAGGCTTGAGAAAAGAGAGAAACGAAGGTAAACATCGTACAATCTCTGTTTTGGAGGCATTCCCAGTTTTCAAATTATTTAGCATTGTTTTAGGTGGCTTTTCTCCTTTGCTTTTACATTCAAACAAAAAATCCTGTGGATTTTGCTTATAAATGCCTCTTCAATGGATCCCTTCCACCGCCCCCTCAGTTCAGTCCTCTTCTTCTGTTGCTATGACTACAGTGCAAGCTTCTTGCTGGTCTCCCCACCTCCACCCCTCCTGCTCTGCTAAGCTATTGGCTGAGTCCTGGTTGCTGCCAGAATGGTCCCTACCATACAGATTTGGCCATGACACTCTCTTGGGAGTGTCCTTCCATGGATTCCCTCAGCAAAAAGGCTTATAGCAAAAGACCTGTTCATGTCACGTAAAGCCTTTTTGAGCTGGCATCTTCTCACTCCACCATCTTACATTTTATTCTTGAGAAAAACAGAACCATTGACAATTTCTTGGTCTTACCAATGTTCGTCAAATGTTGTGTCATATATTTCTTGTTCCCTGTGACAAGAACAATCCCTCTCCTGCTCGTCTGCCTAAAGACTGTAACTTTCTTTGAGGGAAGGTTATCCTCAAAAAAGATATCTATGTTATTTAGTAACTGCACATGATACTTAAAACAGCGATTACTGCTGTGTCTGATGACTCTAGACTTCTATGCCTACCTCATTTCCCACTAGGATGATTCTGCATTATCATGGTCTCTTCTGTGATTTCTTCATTTTCAGTAGTCTCCTTTAAGAGAGTGACCCTATCTTTTCAACCTTCTTTCTTCAGCAACTAGCACTTAATAAGTACTAACTGAATGAATGAAATCAAACTATAAAAAAGTGTAAGATATGAAGTCTGTTTTACTTACAATGATGGACAGGCAGCAAAGTATCATATAATGGTCATTGGACTTCAAGACAGAACATGCTGCTTTGCCTCTTAATAGCAATTTGACCTGAAGGAAGTCTCATTATAGTCTCGGTTTCCTCATTAGTTAAACAAGAATAAACCTACTCTTCCTACCTCATAGAAGATAAAGTGGAAGAATGAAATTAAGCATTGAATTATGTGCAGAGCAAAGCTGAGAACTATCCAAAATTCTCACAGCAGGCTTTAATGACATGATGGTCTCTCTCCCCTGACTCTCTTACTCTACAATTCAGGGTCTGTGCTTACAAAGTCTCTAGGAGGCAGCAGAAATATATACAATTTGAGTACTAATAAATATTTTGAATTTAATATTGCCTTTTAAATACTGTTGCTTTTATCTCATTTTGCTTTTTAAAGAATAAGCTATCCCCAAAGAATGTTAAAGAACTTATGGTGTCAGGGAAATGTGCTGTATTCAGTAGGCGTGTCTCTGGAGCTGTGGTGGTTATGCTATGCAGAGTAAGCTCTCACCCACCTACATTACAACGCTAGAACATCATGTCAACATTAGCATGGCATACAGTCTTGACAAAATAATGAAGCAACTATTAATCCCATCATGATTAAGGAAAATGAGAAGTTCAGGAATTTAAATGTATGTGTGCACAAGAAGGTGAGTCCTGAGAATTAAGTGATTTTCATTTGGGAACAGGTTTTTGTATTCTTTGATATCCTCTTCCTACCTATTCACTTATATACCTTGACTATTAACCTCAAAATTCAAATCTTTTAAAGCTTTGGTCACTTACTATAGCAGCCCGTCTTTACATCTCTCTCATTCCTCCTGGTTTCTCTTTGGTGGTTTTTGTGGTTCTTATTTGTGCAGCTCATTCAGCTCTATTTCTATACCCTTTATTTCTGAGCTATTGCCACTTGTATCACCTCCTCCTGAGACATTGCTCTGAGTTTCTCTCTCTTCTTTCATCTCCTTGAGACTCCAGGTCTTCTGCCCTCTCCACATCTTCTGTGAACTGGTTTTGAATATCTTTGCAGACTTAAGAGATTCTAGATGCTTTCTATTTAAGATCAACAATTTTCTCCTTTGAGTTTTCATTTTTTTACTTTGTTTTGCTTAGAAGAAACAAAATTATTTATGTTAATGAAAAAAACTTCAGTAAAGGCAGCCAGACCGAAGTAAACAGTTTCTTCAACCATACCCTTTGCATTATGATGAAAGGGGTGGAAGGGATGAAGACTGTCCCTTGGGAAGGCAGAGAGAGTTCCAGGGTGAATACTGATCATTGTTGAGGGCTGTCTCCAACTTTATTGAATGGAATCAAATGTTCTTGCTAATATTGTCAGGGATTTGGCTGCTGTTCAGACCTGGTGACTAACTCAGGGAATAAAAGGAGTCAAAAAGATAGAAAATCTGTGGAGAAAAACAGAACTATGGCCAGACAGGCTCCCATCCCTGCCACAGAGGCTCAGAGAAGCGTGGGGACCCCTGAGGACTCCCAACCATATGTTCATCACGCATGCGTCTGCCATGAGTAATCTAGAACAGATGAAAATCGCTGATTTTCTTACAGTGGGTAAGAAACTCTAATCACAACATCAAAGTCTTTTAATTCTTGAGTGATGTGGGGTGGGTATATGATGGATAGTAAGAACAGGGGGATGCCTAGGTGGACATTCTGCCCAGGTTTAAGTTATTTGGGGCACAGGATTCCCACTGCACTGAACTGTCCGAGGTGCTGAGCCTCCTGTGCCTTCAGATCCCCTTCCTCTCAGTCTTATCCTGTTTGTCTCAGACTTGGAGTCTGGAATTTTGCTACTCTTGCTAGTAGGACCACATGCCTTCTCTTCTTTCAACTTCTTCTCTAGGTCCCACAATCACTCTTTGCCCATCTCACTGCAAATATGGTGTTTTGTGGTCCATAAAATCGACACCTGGAGGAGGTGTTAGTGCTCAGTACCTGAAGCCAAGGTCTGTGAGCAATTGCATTTACACAACCATTATAGATAGTATTGTAATTTAATTGAGAAGATTCGAAATAATTCAAAACAAAAGTGGGCTCTTCTAGGAGAGAAATATTGCAATATTGCTTCAGACCCATTGTCTCCAGCTTTGTCTTCTGCTACAAACGACGCCCTCAAATGAAGGTTCTGTTATCTTCCTTAATGTCACCATTAAAGGTTAAGTTGCCTCCAGCTCTCATCCCTTAGGAGTCTTTTCTCACCAAAAGTTGACAAATTTGTCTATACCTTTTTGAATCTTTTCATATTTCCAGTTAGTACCACCTGTGGAAATAAAGGGTATACATCTTTATAAAGCTTGTGGTAAAATTGCCCCTTTTTGATCCTAAACTCAATTCACTCATGGTTCTTATGCTCTTTCCCCACCCTATCTTCATGTTTGTGGACATGTGGCACAGGTTTGTTTCCTCTGCATTACTCTTTACATGATAAGCATAGAGTAGTCATTCTCAGCCCTTGCTGTTATAACAGGAATACTGGCCTGGGGTTTCCAAACCTCCAAGAGAACTTTAGAAAAAATGCAGGTGGTTTGTGAATTTGGATGAAAAAATTTACATCTTTATTCTCCTTAACATTGAATTGAAATTTGATATTTTCTTCCCTTCCCTTACAAATACCATCAGTAGATACCACAGATATTTTTATATCATGTTATATTGATAGATTAAAACACCATTTATGCTTATCACACTTTGAAGTCATAGATCTATCATACCTTATATCAGCCCTGATTGCTTTCTGCGCTAATAAAGAAGCACATATATCTCTATATCAATAATTTATTTTTAAATATTTTGATAACTAGGATAGCATCATAATTAGTTTCCTTAGCAACATGATCTAGTTTATATATTTAAAAACTTATCCTGAGAGGGTATCCACAAGCACAATAGACTATCAAAGGTGCCCATGGCACAAAAAGGGCAAGGAATCCTGGTTTTATAGACTGAAATTACCAAGCTTTTTGAAACTCTGTCTTCATATACAGCTCCATATTTTGGAAACCATTTTGACTGATCTTACCTGGAAATCCAGTTCTGTGATATACTTTCTGAAAACAGAACTGAACATAACATTTTAAAAAACTGAAATGTCACAGTTTATATAAAAGGTAAGCCATTCTGCCTCATTTCCAATATGTATTTTGATGGTGATCAACATTTTACTGACCTTAGTTCTTAACAGTGTACTGACCTAGGATTCTTAGGAAACCATCCTTTCTTTAACTTACACTCAGTATTTTATTCCACTTGAGAAGTTTGGATTACTTATATTGAAAAGTATTACCTTGTATATAGACTTGTAAGGATTTTTCTATGTCCTTTTTCAATCACTTGGACCTTCTCTCTTCACATCAGTTTGGTGTTATCTGCAAGACAATCCTGTCTTTTCTCAACATCTTTTATAAAATTGCTGAACAGCACTGGCCTGGTCTCATCTCTGAGAAACAAGTCTCTTCATTTTATGCTTCTCTGTGCAGAGAAAGACACTTCTTTAATATTCTTTTTCCTTAAACCAATTCTTTGTATATGAACCCACAACCCTATCCTATCTCCTCAGCCCCATAATAATTCATTAAACTGATCTTAAAAACATTGAATGGGGGAAGCATTAACTAGTGGCTAAGAAATTCTGCCACTTTTTATTTACATTTCTACTTTCCTCCTCAAAGAATTCTAAGGAGGCAGACGTGAGTTTTCCCTTGTGTGAACCATGTTACTTTTCCCTTAATAGGGAATGTTTAGATTTCATAGCTTTGCATTAAAATTAATATTATTATTTATAAATGTTTTTATAAATATTAGAGCTTAGACAAGACACCAATGGATGTGGAATTCTGATTTTAAAGAGCCTTATCAATTATCCCAGATGTTCAGTCATTACATACATGTATACATGCACCTCTGCACGGATTCCTGACAGACTGTTCATAGTTACCATAACTAATAATAGCCACATTTGGTGTTTGAATAGAATGGTGCCAAGAAGTGGGGAGATCCCTTCATATAAAATCCAGGAATCGGGAATCTTGCACTAGTATCTTTTATTAAAACAAAATGCTTCCCAGTATTTTATTTATGGTTTGTTTTATTGATGATCTCAGTGTTTTATTGATGCTGTTTTCTTCCTGCCTCTCCGGAGTGCATCTGGTCTCATGAGGTGTACTCCTCAGTTTTGCCCCAGGGTATTACCTACCAGCTTGGTGCCCTCCTTGCAGTTGGGTCTTGCATAATTAATACACCTGGAAGTATTGCCAAACTTCTGTATTGACTTTCTCTTTGCCGTCTTCTTATAGTATCTACCATGCTCTCGTCCAGCTTCTCAGATTTGCTCTATTCAAGCCCACACCCTGCATCTCCTAATTCACCCATTACCATAAACTCAGTTTTAGTTTACTCTAATCATAATGTCTGTAAACAATTGTGATAATAACCTGCTCTTACAAGGGCTACTGAAACCATTTGGCTTACAGTGGCTCATATCTACTTATTATAGTTTCTGTTAGCCATTTCTCCAGGTCCACTGTGGAGTTCTCATGAATAGAGGATGCATATTCAACAAAGCAGTATTCAGAGGAGGTGGCCATTTACAGAAGTCGGCTGTGTATTTTGGCCAATTTTATTCTTGAGTTCCTTCAGAAGTCTTGGGTACATGTCACTTCACTCTGACAACTAATATGTATTTGTTTTGTTTCACATTTTGCCCATGACAACAGTGTGACCATTTTTTTCCTGCTAATGGAACCCTAATTCTGTTCAGATAAGGATGGGGAGAGGAAGGTGAAAAGGTAGTTTCTTTTAACAATCTTGGAGGATGAGCAATGATTGATTGGAGCTATGATGGATACCCCATGAGTATAAAAAAATAGAAACCAAACCAAACAAACAACAACAACAACAAAAAACCCCACGATACCCCCCCCCCTTTACAGCCTTCCATGCATCTAGGGGCATCCATGGGACTTTTATGGCTAGTAAGAGAAAAGGAGACATCTTTTGGAGGTTTCTGGAAATGGCTTTGATTTCAAATAAAAGCCCAGGTCCTCCTGAGGGGAAAGACTTTTCTTCTCTGACCGTTCCTTTGTGCATGCATGCTGCTTGCTGTGGCTGCAGCTGTCTTACAAGCACGATGGGCTGGTCAAGGGAAGCAGAATGCTGACCCAGCACCCGACAGCCTTGGGCCCCTGCACTAAGGCTGTAATAATCCAGTTCCAGACTTAGTATTATGTAAGGTAAACAATCAACTTCTCCTGAGTCATATTTCTGATACTTGTAGCCAAATACATTCTTCACTGATTTGGGCTTAAAATACTGTGTTTTGACCACTTTTTCTGTCTGGGCTTCAGGTTAGAATCAAATTCTAGGATCTAGTTTTTAGATGTAGTTTTAAAAATCGAACATGGTAGAAGATGTTTGTTTGGGAAGCAAAATAACATCCAATCCTCCTTGGGAGAAGAAAAAGGAAGGTGGTTTGATGATTCTTTGGAGCTACAAGGGCAGCCAGCAATGAGAACATTAATCACTACGGGCAGTTCATCCAGACAAGGCCTCAAAGAAGAGAAACAATCAAGGAATGGAGCTTCTCCAGGCAGACAGAGGAGAGGAAAAGGTCAAACCAGGGAAACACATGCCTCTCACGGACATTTTCCAGGGTCGTGTGCCAGAATAAGGAAGTATCTCAAAGGAGGAAGTCTGGAGTGGGGTCTTGAACCCTGCCCTGGGTCTGAGACAGCCCTGCCACTGGCTCATGATGTGGCATGTGACTTTGCTGGTTCTCACTCCTCTGCTTGGATGCACCACGGGACCATTCGTTTCCACCATCCTTCCAAGGATTTAGGACGAGGAAGCAGGACGTAGATGAGCAGCCCAAGTGGAATATCAAATAATTTGAAGGATGTCCTTGAAAATCAGTACTAAAAAGTTTTTGAAATAGAAAAAAATCTATTATTTTTCTATATCCATGGCACAGATGGGGGAGCGCAGCAAGAGAAGGACCAGCCCGAGCCTGAGGGTAAGACAATTCTATAGGTCCTGATTTAGTAAGACAAAAATTGTTTGATCAACACACTAGGAGTTCAAGAGAATGGTTACCAGTGGTTAAAAAATCAGGAGATTTCATATGAAACTCCATATGTCTGGCCTCTCGTAAAAAGTCAGCCATCCTGGTAATATTAGGCCTGCATTTCTGCACAGCACTCTGGTTGGACCAGAATGACCCTTGACCCATGACGTGTGCTCTTGTTTACGCTGTCACCTCTCTAATGTCTCTGTGACACTGAGGCTGTGCTAGTTTATCATCGCTCTTGTTATTTTTCTCATAATAGAGACTGTCTCTTTCAAGAGTAGGAAAACAAAAGAATAGACAGAGTAGGCTGTGGGTTTCTAATACCAGGCCCACTTCATCATTAAAATTAGCTGCCTACCAGCACCTGTAGGCCTCAGAATTTGCAAATCCACTGTAACCGTAGTCCAGACCACGGATAGAAATTTGTCTTCATGACACCTTCAAAATCATCCTTCTTGGAAGAGAGAGGGTGAGAAGGTTGATTATTCTTACAGGCAAGGCATCTTTAGTGCACGGCAATAGCTAAATTAATTCAGCTTTCCAGACCCTGGCTGCAAGACAGCTAGTCTGACAAATGTCATTGCTAATTAGTGTACTGAGTCATGGGAGGGAACTCACTATCTGGTGATCACAATTAGTGCTTTTCAATAGGCCACGCAGATTAAGACATGACAGGCAATCTTGGCCCTGGCCCTGAGACAGTCCTGGATGTCAGCAGGAGGACCTTTACTTTCTACCGACAATCTAGCCTCTGCCAGGGCCATTTGCTGGGACAAAAGTCACTCGATTCCTGTTCAAGGAAATAAACATATGGCACTGCGTCATGACAAAGGGGATCTTTTTTTGGTTTTGAAATATATGGACACATCGCTGTAGCCTGATCATCTCTCAAGCCTCGGAGTAAAATGCTGTGCTCATGATACCTATGAAATTGCTGCTTTCCTCTTCCATTGTCTCCTAAGTGTGAAAGCTTAACGTGTGTACCTTTTTTTTTTTTTTAAAAAAAAGATCTGTTAATTAGCCAGACTATTAATTTGTCCACTAAAAGAAAAGAGCTCTCTGGAAGTAGGAGGCCTAGATAATTTTATGATCAATGTCAAATCTGTTGGCTGTGGAGAGTGGGGAGCACTCTGTGGGACATTTGGTGCTTTGGACATCAGTGTGGTAACCTTGATGACATTATGGCTGAAGGACTGGCCTGAGGCCTGGCTTCCAGACACCTGTGGGTAGGTGGGAAATCATTTATAAGTTCCCTCACCTTAGCTGGGAAGAGATACAAGAGCAGTTTGAAAATTATAGGGGAGGTGACAAGGAAACCACCCAGGCAAGTGCTCTGGGGGCAATGCATGCCATCCAGACCAGGCAGCTGTCTGCCCAGACATCGGCAAAGACTCCATTGAAGTCAGATATGGCCAGAGCCTGCAGGCAAAGAGGAAAATGGCTTGGGCAGGTATAGCAAGTGCTGGGAAGGCAAATGTGAATCTCTCCTCTGGGGACAAAGCAGGCCAAATGCTCCCACGTCAATGGACTTTGGAGAATTGGCAGGGCAGAAAATTTAGAGGGACACAATCATTAGAAAAGTCCCAAGGGCCTAGAAAAGAGTGTCTCGTTAATGTTTGGGAAAAAAAGAGTGAACAAATCTTAATATGAGTCAGAATGTTGTGACTCATGAATGGGGCTGGCGTGAAACCTTGGGGATTCGCCGTTGCTGGGTTAGTAAACAGGAATTCCTGTTGGATCTCACATCAAGAGCCAAATTAATTTTGCAAAATGCAATTGCACATCACTTTCATCCCAGGGTCTATTGCCTGTGTCACAAGAGTTACCCCTCCTGCCTCCTTCATATGCAGGAGTGGCAAAAGGAGATTTCTGTGGAAGTTAGGTCCCTTGTAGTTGCTCATTTGAAACTAAGTGCTATTTTGAATAAAAGCAAGCCCAGGGGAAGAAAGGGAGGTGGTGGCCGACTTCCCAAGGCTATGTACAGTTTAATAAGGCCCCAGGAATGGCCTCAACTCTCCCCTGACAGATGTTTATGTGGTTATCAGCCATGGATGTATATCAACTATTTCTGATCCAGTTAGAACTTTAAATTTTCTTGAATTAATTGACTGATATGTTTTCTGCCTAAACTAAAAAAAAAAGTGACTTCTTTTGATTTGTCCTATAACTAATTCTTCCAAATCCTACTCCACCAGGTGAACAATCTCCCTTTATTGCCCTAAAATAATTTCCCAGTAATAGTACCATCTTAGTACAGTTAGAGATTCATTAATTTGTGGTGTGCCCTCAGGTCATACCCCCTTTAAAAGCAAATATCTCTCCCCATTTATTTGTTCCCAAATATTGGGAACACATTAAAAATTTGGACTAGTGATAACATTTTAAAAGCTCTGCTCTATAGGCAAGTAGGCAACCCCAAAGAGTGAATTGGGCCAGATACAAGAAAAGCAGCCCTGCAAGAAGGGTGTAAAATGCAGCTGTCACTCAGCTCCTGTGTGGAGCCACGGGAAGTTTTGGAAACTGAGGATAACATGCTCTGCCACTTCTCAGCCTCAGCTCCTGATGCTGTGTGAGAATGTGGACCTGATGCCGTCAGATCTTCTGGAAATCAAAAGTTGAAGGTAATGTTTCCTGACATTTTGATGTTACTACTCATTAAAAAATTTAAACCCATTTGGGTTAAACATACTACATCTGTGGCCCAGCAATAGTGCCAAGGCCTGGTATGTGGAGCTGCAGGCCCATCTCCGAATTTCCAACTCCCTTCTTTTATAGGGACACTTGGTGCTTTCTCAGTCTTACATAAACTACTAGGTGGATGCAGCTTTGAAACTCCCCCTTTTCAACTGGATTGCTGTCTTCAAACCCTTTCTATAGACATTATGGGTTCATGTTTTAGTCAGCTTTTATGTTGCTATGACCAAAAGACCTGACAAGAACAATTAGAGGAGGGAAAGTTTATTTGGGGGCTCACAGTTTCCGAGGTCTCAGTCTATAGGCGGCAGGCTCCATTACTTGGGTGAGGCAGAACATCATGGTGGAAGAGTATGGTGGAGGCTCAGGGCATGTCCATCAGGAATCAGAGAGAGCTCAGCTCAACAAGGACAAAATATGTACCCCAAAGGCACACCCCAAAGGACCCACCTCCTCTAGCTGCACCCCACATGCTTTCAGTTACCACTCAGTTGATCCCTATCAAGGGACTGATGCACTGATTTGGGTTAAGGCTCTCATAACCCAATCATCTCGTCTCTAAACCTTCTTGCATTGTCTCACCCATGAGCTTCTGTGGGATACCACATATCTAAACGGTGACAGTTCAAATTGAATTAAAGTCTATGTTAGAGTGACCTTGGCAAAGATAAAGGACAGTTTCCTTACTTGTAAAACGTAGCAGCCAGGCTTGAAGGCCTTCACTGCTGATCTGATGATCTTGCAGCATGCTGTGTAATGGTCCTCATGGGCGTTGGGATCAAGGTCCTTTGATTTACATGCTGGCTCCTTAGGACCTGCATAAACTGGAGCACATTTCTTTAACCCCTCTGAGCCTCAGTTTTCCTATCTATAAAATGGGGATAGTGATGATCCCCACTGGAGTTTGTAAGGATGGTCTAGGGATTAGATAACATGGCCTTCTCCTCTCTCTGTGTAGCTGTCTCTTGGTGTCTTGTCCTCTTATAAAGACACCAGCCATATTAAAGGCCCACCCTATTCCAGTGTGACCTCATCTTACCTTATATCTTGACTAAATCTGCAAAGACCCTATTTCCAAATCAGCTTATGTTCACAGGGTACAGAGATTAAGGTTTCAGCATACTTTTTTAGGGGACACAGTTTAACCCACAGCAGTGATCTCAGCAGATTATTTAACCCTTGGAATGCCACGTCTGTCTTTTGGGCCTCACCCATCTCTTGGAGTTGTTTGGCAGATCAGATGCATTCATGTTCAGGGAAACCCTTCTCTAAAGCATAGAGCACTTTGTAACTGTAGCGTAGTTTGCTCTCACCCTGGAAGGGATGTGATAAGGTCAGAGATGATGATTGTTGAACGTGTGCCTTCCTCTGGAGCTATCATAAAAATAAAAGCTTGTAGTATTTATTATTAATAACCTGCTCGCTGGATCCCCGAGGCCAAGGAGCCTGCTGGTGGACTCCTCGGACACTCTTCTCACTTTTACTTCTCCTGACCCACCCCTCTCCTTCCTGCATTGAAAGCATGGCCATGAGTTCTGTCCTGAAGAGGAAATGACGATGCCGTTTCCCCTCTCAAAGAAAACACGTGCCACACAGGGACCCTGGCACATTAGTCTCAAGGTGTGGCTTTCAGACTCAGACCTATCGGCCAGAGGGATAGATTCCCTTGTGTTTAAGTCCTACACATTTCTGAAACTTGAAGGTAAAAACTTCACGCAGAGGTCATTTGTTTTTAGAAAAAGAAAGAGTGCACAGACTTCTGGGCATCTCGGCCCCTTAATGCCCTTGGGCAGCCTTTCCCAGCCTCTCTTGGATTCCCCCTTATTCTCCTTACGCCACCATTTCGTTTGGTTTCCCATTGTTTTTCTTCTTTAAATCTCTCTTCTCTCTCCATATTCCTCCCCCATTTTCCTTTCCCTTTTCCCACTTCACATTTGCTCTCTTTAAAGAACATAAGTGTCCTTTCCCTCCTCCCACTCACATCCTTTTCTTAATCGGTTTGGACGAGATCCTGGGCTCAACTCAGCTTTCTTTTCATTCTAAGGCCCTTGTAGGCCGGTCAGCCCACAATATACTCTGCCACGCTTCTGTGACAGTTTATAATCTGTTTTATGGACCTTAACACTATTCAATCTCCTTGCCCCCTAAAGGAGATTGCTGACACTAAATTGAATCCAAAGGGTTTTGGTGGTAGGGCTGCTCCTTGATAGACAGCTTTTTATTGATGTCCCTTTATTGTTTTTTGGTTGATCTGTGCTGCTGAGGTTCTGGGCCTCACCTCTAGGCAGGGGACCACATGACTGGAGGGAAGAGGAAAGGCTGCCTTCCCCCCAGGCTCTGTTGAGACAGCACTAACCCCCCCAAACCAGCCACCTGTACCAGGAGAGGGGAGGGGAAAGACACTGTCTGTCTCTGAAGGTTTGAACTTCTTTCACAAACCACTTGTTTGATAATAGGGTGGGAAGATTCTATTCGTTGATTTAGCAATTACTTTTTGAGCTGTTCTAGGGATCAGGCATCAATCTGGGTGCTGGGAGCATAAGGTTAGGCAAAACATCCTCTAAAACCAGAAGATCTTATTGGTCAATTCACAAATAATAACAGAAACATTGTGTAATTCCGGCTGTGCTGAGCACCTGACCTCATGGAATGGAGTGGAGGGAAGGGACTGCCGATTCCTGAGGCAGTAACCTTGAACTGAGAGCTGAGGGGTGATAGAGCCAATCAAGGAAAGGCGGAGGGGATTGAGGGACACTGATGCAAATGGCTTGAGGGCAGGTAGAGCTTGGGGCGTGTGAAGATCTGAAGACCAGCAGGACCTAAGACTAGGATAGCAGGGTCTGAAGACCCAAGGCAGGGCAGAGGACATGCTTACTCTGGTAAAGCAAGGAGATGCTGAAAAATATAAAAAGGAAAGTCATCTGAAATACTACTAAGCCACTCTTCAGAACTGGTATCATACTATATTTACATGTTTTGAATGTTTCTGAGATATACAATAAAGTACTTAAAGTGCATTTATCTGAAGTGTGTATCTCACTAGATTTCTACACAGATAGACTCTGTACTTACCAACTTGTGATTCTGTTTTCAATGCAACATTATAACAATTTTGAATACCTTGAAAGTGCTTCAAGAATATGAGACTCACAGACTACTGTTCTGCCACAGGGTGTCTTCTAACTTCTCCATTCCTCGGCGTGTATGTGTCTTTTGTCTTCATTGTCCCTGTTGCCGTGGGCACTGATGCTTATGGTGTGTAAATGTTGGTGCATGTCTAGTTGTCTTCATAGAAATATTAGAAGTAAAACAGGTGTGAACATAGTAGAGCTCTGGGTACATATTGCCAAACTGCAGGAAGGTGAGTTGTTTTGCTCTGGATTTCCAGTAGTGTGACAGCATTCCTGAATCTTCATCTGGTGGTCTCTCTTATCTGCTTCTCTCATGAGAGGACTCACACTTACTTCCCTACAGTTGAGTCTGAACAAGGAAACATTCTTAAGCTAGGGATAGTCAGTGAGTGCCTGACATCCTGTGAGAGGCCTGGACTCCTCCTCCTGCCTGGGGGCTGAGCCAGGAGCAAGGTCTGTGGCCTCTGCTCACCCTTGCCAATAGGCTTTTACTTAAAGAGGTTTTCAAGCTGTAGAAAGATGTAAACACCCCTTTAGTCTCTGTTACAGTTTAGATATGAGGCATCCCCCAAACTCATTGTGAGACAATGCAAGAAAGTCTAGAGGTAAAATGATTGGGTTATGAGAGCCTCAACGTAATCAGTGCATTAATCCACTGATAGGAATTAACTGCTTGTTAACTGCAGGCAGGTAGGTGCGGCTGGAGGAGGTGGGCCACTGGGGGCATGCTGTTGGGGTATGTAGTTTGTCAGTGGTGAGGGGACTGGTGTGATGTCCTGAGCCATTTTCCTCCTCCATACTCTTCCACCATGACGTCCTGCCTTACGTTGGACTCTGTGGAATGGAGTTGGCCGTCTGTGGACTGAGAACTCTGAAACTATGATCCCCAAATAAACTTTTCCTCTTCTAAAATTGTTCTTGTCAGGTCTTTTGGTCCCTGTGGTGAATAAGCTGACTAAAACAACCTCACCTTGGTTTCTTGATTGCTTCCCTCTGCTATTTTCTCCCACAGTGAACCCATAGACTATTTAGTATTTGTTGAGTTATTAAGATGCAGTTTCTCAAATGATATGGTCTAAGAATTTCCTCTGAATTCTCTCTCTCTCTCTCTCTCTCTCTCTCTCTCTGTGTGTGTGTGTGTGTAAGGGAAAGAGAAAATAAATATCACATAGAGAAGGAATAATTCTGTTGATCTCTGGCTCTGCCCTTCCCTCAAAGCAGCAACACATTGCTGGGTTTTTGGGCTTCTCCAGCTGTTCAAAATGGCTGGCTCCTGTTTACTTCCTTGTTTGTATGTCTGAGCAAAATGGAAAATTCAAAGGAAGGTGTTTTGCTTTTTCCCAGAGCAAGAATGCTGAGCAGGGAAGCACTTCCACCGCGCGTTACTAATGGTGCTTGCTCTCTGCAGATTGGCTGTGAGCCCAGGTTGAAGGAAATTCACTTCAGACAAATACATTCTGCCACTTTCTCTCTTGGGGACAGACATGGCACAATCCCAGTGGGTCATCCCATCTGTCCCCTGGAGCCAGGATTGCTTCCTGCCTCATCTCCACAATGACTTTTTAAACATGACTTTTAAATAAACCATAAAATGAAAATATTCCTGGCAAGTGGAGAAAATATTCTTTTAGTTGAAAAGACTCACAGAACGTACAACGTAGAGAAATACAAACAAACAAACCATATAAAAGCAAGAGCAAGGAACAAACCTGTGCTTATTTTGTCCTTCTTTCTCTCAGCAAGAGGCCAACCTGGACCTCAGTAATCCCAAATAAAAATGGATTTCATGTGGATTTGCACTTGTAGGACTGAGGTAAGGAGGGTCTGCCCAGGGGGAGCTGTAAAGGAACCCCAGAGTATGTTACCCAACCACAGAGGAAGGGAGCCAGAGTAGACATAGCAACAGGAAGGAGAGGAAAGCTTCAGAGAAATTCATTATCAGAGAAGACCCAGTCTTAGGATGTTAAGCCTGGAGGCCAGGAGACTCACAAGAGGGGAATGAGAGTCCAGGTTGTTCCCTGGACACCAGTGTAGGAAGTGATGCCAGGGAGCAGAGGACATGTCTTGGGAAGGCATTGCCAAGTGGCTATGCAGGGCATATCTCATATCCCAGGAGAGGCCATGCAGGACCTTGCTAAGCATGAGAAACATGAGAAAAAGGTATACAGCATGGCATCTGCCCTCAGCCAGCTTTCACTCCAGCTACGGAGGCTGATGTACAACAGGTGGAGTGTAAAACAGTGTGTGGTGAAGTGTCCCAGGGCGGGCAGTAGATAGGGAGTTAGTTCCATTAGTGCTCAACAGGAGGATGCACTTTAACAGTTGGAAAGGATTTCCTGGAAAGGAAGAGGATTCACATCTTGGAGGAGAATGATATCAAGACAGGAAGGACAAGGTACTTCAAATTCTGGCTCTGTGACATTCGCCACAGAGCAATTGGGAGGTTGGGTGTTTTTTGCCAGCATGACCTCTTAGCAGTGGATTACTTGTTCATAAATGTTAGGAAAAAGAGCTTTCTTCTTTGCACAAGACAAATGCAGAGGACATGCATGTTGGTCTCCAACTGGGTGAGGGCATCTGCTGCTGAATCTCTAGACATGGCCCTCAGTTGCATGGCTCAGAAAGTGAAGTTGTCAGCGATCTGAGAAGGGATCCATCTGTCCTGAGAAGGATGCATAGTTACCAAGTTCAGGAGACTGACAGAGAAACAGAGCCGCACTGTACACTCACAGTGACAGATTAATGGTCCCATGGGTAGGAAATTAAATAGCTAATGTGACCAGATCTTAAATTTTTCTCAATGTAGGCAGGTTGATGAGCAGAGGTGAATTATAAGCAATAGAAACTACTGTGTGCACATGGAGCAAGTAGGACTAGAAGGGAAAAGGGCTATGGCACTAGATCAAAAACAAACTAGGATCTTCATCTCCCAGCCATGTCTGACAATGAGACCAGATGTTTGACATCAGAACACGTCTAAAGCAGCAGGATGCCGTGTGTCCACTGGCCAAAGCCACCTCAGCCCACCTGCCCACATGTCTACACAACTTGCCTTCCCCTTCCCCCTTCTCCCCCAACAGTCCCATGTCCTGTGACTTGTCTACACATTATTCTGCCAATTCTCCATTTCTCTGCTCTTCTTTATTCCTTTAGATCCATTGGACTAGTCTCAGGAACATACCAGTATCTGTTATTTTCTCATTTTAAAAACATTTCCTCTTGAACTCCTTTCTCTGCCAGCTAGTCCCTTGTATCTTTCCTTGTTGGGAAAGCTGTAGAAGAAGGATCAGCTTTTCCTCACTCTTTCCAACTCATCTTCTCCCTTCCTCTCAGGCTCACTTTAGTCTGACTTTCACTACTCACCTCTTCTCACCTCGTCTCACCTCACAAAATCTACCCCTGGACAAGTTGCCAGTGGCCTCCAGATTGCCAATCCAGCAGTCAATCCTCAGTCCCCTCACCTGGCCTATTGCATCATTGAGCAGAATGGATCAGTCCCTGCACCTGATGAGCCCTGGCTACATCTCTTATCTCCTTCTCTCCTCTCATTTATTCTACCTTGGACTCCCTGACCTCCTGGCCACTCCTCATGCAGGCTGGGCATGCTCTTGCCTCAGGACGTTTTTAGAGATATTTCCTTTCTGCAGAGAGCTCTGTGGCTCACTGTCTCACATCTTCAGGTCTTTAATCAAATATCACCCTTCTTAGGGTCCACTATTCATGCAGTAGTTACATTATAAAATGTACATGTGCAGGTACATATTTGGTTCCCAAAGATCATTGCCTCTCCCTGATGAGAATCCATTGCTCTGCAATCCCAGATGAACCTCCCTCCTCATCTATATGAGTTTTAGAAGAGACCCATAAGAAGTTGCTAGAGGTGTCATGTTCACATATGGAATGTAAGTTTTAATTATTTTAAAAGTATGAACCAAATTTCAGAAAACTGCTTTGAAAATGCAGAGAGCTGCTTTGAAAATCATGTTTTGTGTAGCCCTAAAGGAAACATACCAAGTAAATATAAAAACTTGGTGATTAGATTCAATGTGAGAGCACCAGACTTGGTGCACAAACAGTGGAGGACCGCTAGACACGTGAGCAATGCAGGATTGTGAGTAGACTTGGGGCAGCAGTGATGAGGAATGGGGCAGAGATGATAAAAAAAAAATTAAAAGGTTATTAAAGAGGCATTTAAAAAGTAAGAGAAGTAAATGGTTTAGCAGTTGAGACCATTGGATTTGGAGTCAAGACTGCCTAGAGTCCCACTGTAGCTCAGCCACTGAGTAGCTGTGTGACTTGAGGCAAGCTTTTTGATCTCTCTGAGACTTGGTTACTTTGTGTATAAAATAGGGCTAATTGTGCCTTTCCCACAGGACTTCAGTGATTAAATGAAACTGTGCATGTGAGGTGCTTCTAGCAGTTTCCAGCATATTGGGAGTGTTCTAGAAATGTGAACTCTGATGTTCTTGCTGTTACACAGACCCTGAGAACAGACAGAGGCCAGAGCAGATGGTAAGAGAAAGGTTATGGATGTGGCCATGTCAATGATCATCAGGCTCAAAGAAACAAAACAACAAATCCTGTGGCTAGGATCAAATCCTAGGGCCGCAGCTGGTAACAGAGCTTGCTGTAGGTCAGATTTTCCTGAGAAACTGACTATGAGACCCTGAGGTTTGTATGTAGGAGACCATCTGGGATGCTCTCAGGAACAACACCTGCTGAGGAAGCAGGACAGGTCAGAGAGGGGGGTTGGAGAGCCACGCAGTTGCAACCAGGGACTTTGCCAACTTATGAGGTGCTCTAGGACTCTTCAGAGAAGAACCAGTTGAGTCTAGGGGACTGGAACCTGTATTGACCTGTCATTGGATGCAGCTCTCCTCAGGGAGTGGGTGTTCCCTCGGGTGAAGCCCTTACTTCTGTGATTGGCAGCTCTAGGAGAAGACCTCCACTGTGGACATGTGACAGCCAAGACTCCCTGTAACAAGGTGAGTGAGGGCTTAGTCCTGAGAGGAGAGCTGGGTAGTGCACTCCAGTATCCAGGACCGAATTCCCTTTTCCACCAGAGTCCAGACATAGACTTGAGGTTTGTGGAAGGAAACTCTGTGTCACTAAATTCCTTACATGGTCAAACATTTAGTTAGGTATTAAGCTTTCCTCTGTTGGGTTGACTTTAACAGACAAGGAAGGGAATGGCTGTGATTTTAAAAATACTTTCAGTTGACACAGTAATTGTACATATATATGGGGTACCATGTGATATTTTTGATACATGTATACAGTGTGTAATTATTAAATTAGGGTAATTAACATATGTATTGCTTTGAACATTTATCATTTCTTTGAAAACATTCAAAATCCTTTCTTCTGTTTTGAAATATACAATAAATTATTGTGAACTATAGTCATTCTACTGTGCTATAGAACACGAGAACTTATTCCATCTATGAATTATAGTTTTGTACCCGATAACTACCATCTTTCCATACCTTCCTCCCCACTCCCCCTCCCAGCCTCTGGTAACTACCATTCTACTCTCTACTTCTATGAGATCAGTTTCTTTAGTTTCTATATGAGAACTTGCTGCATTTGTCTTTCTGTGCTTGGCTTGTTTCACTTAACGTGATGATCTTCAGTTCTATCCACGTTGTTGCAAAGGATAGAATTTCATTTTTTAATGACTTGTTTAAAATGGCTATAATTTTTAAGGGACCCTCCCCTTATTTAATTTTATGCCTTAATGAGTGGTTACGAAGAAAAGCCCAGGTCTACTATGTAGCTGGTGATACAGGAGCCCTGAACTGGTTACCAAGGACCTCAGCTCTTCCTAGTACTTCTGATGTGAGCCCCAGGACTGTAACACCCCAGGACTACATTATCTCCATAGTCTTGTGGTGCTAAGGTGGTGCTCAATACATGTTCTTAATTTGAAATCAGCATTTGAACAGGACTCCACCAGTACACCAATGCTCCAAGAGGAGAGACTGTGGCATCTTTCAGACAATTTCCTAGTGCTCCAGGGTGCCAGACACACCTTTAAAACCATGACAGATATACGGTATAGAACACACTTGCAGATGCTCTGCTGCATACAACCTTCTCACAGCTCTCCTTCGCTGTGTGCATTGCAGTGGAGAGAAGAGCACGTAGGTGGGTGAGGAAGAGCCATTGTTCCTGGGAGATAAGGGGCTGAAAGGAGGATGTGGACTGAGAACAAGCCCAGTAGTACAGATCAGAAACCCTTATATGCATCAAGTGTATGCGTCTGTCATTTGTGGAACTGCCTTTCTAAGTGCTCCTGTGTATGTCATCCCATGTGATGATGACCTCAGCATTCATGGGACTTCCTTTCCCAAACCAACAACTTGTCACTTGAGTTTTACTCTAGTGTTTATTTTTGCAGGCAGTTTTCTTTGTTTGACTCTAGATTCATTTCCAATATCTGAACTAAATTTGTGAGCATTCAATCTGATAGACTAGATCATTACGAGAGACCTTCCATACCTGACTTGACCCAAGCCAGATGTCATGGGGCAGGGTACCTATGGCATTTCCAGAATCCCAGGGCACTCAGCACCTCCTGCATCCTACTCAGTATGCCCTTTGTATTTGTCGTAAGCTGTGTGTCCCCATATCCCCTGGCTGGGATTTGAGAGTCTGCCTTCCCATCCTGTTTATAATTTAATGTATTCTTGGATGCTGACAGATCCTTTTCCTTCACAATTTTACAGACTTGATGGGCAGATTACCCTCTCACTTTATATATTGAATGATGAGTATGACTCTTTGCTTTCATTTGTTCCTTTAAACCATTTACATGTTCTTCCATCTCCCCCTGATTTTAATAATTAACAGGAGCAAATCATGTCTATGATTGTATAATTTTAGCAGACTTTGATACAATGAAAAGGTTTCACTGTGACCCATATTTGAAACTGCTTGCAGCCTGCAAATACTGGCCCCATCATTTCAGGGTCATCCTGATGTGCCATGTGGATTGCAAGAAGTGAATCCTTCCATTACATCTACCTTGACTGCACCTGCATAGAGGTTGTCAAAGACTCTTATTTTTAAATGAAAAAGACAAGGAGTTAAAAATACAGTAGAAACCTTTTATGATGCTGATTTTAGCAGACAGGACTAACATCTGTGTTGGAAGCAGACTGTATCACATCCTATTTCTTATTACAGTAGGTAATAGTTGTGTTCCAGGGGAAATAATTTGACTCCAGGGGTTCTTTTACCATTTTCTGTTAAGAAATCCATGAGGAAATGAGCCCCCTGGTTACTCTGAATAATTCTGTTATTGGATGCTACAGTTATTCTGTTGTATTTGGGAGACACAGTTCTCAGAGTGTTTTTAGAAATGGCCATGTCATGGATCTGTAAAAATTTGATGCTCTACTGTATTAATTAGGACACAGTGGGGTTCATTTAAACAGAGAGGCCATTCTTGGTGAAAAGGACAGATTCTTAGACATAAAGTAGAAACAGAGAGGGCAAACCCTGGGTAAGCAGCAGTAGGTAGTCCTCTTGGCCTTAAGTCAAGTTTAGATGGGACCAACCACAGGGAAGGAGCCCAGGTGTAGCAACCCAGAGACAAAGGCAAGGTGACCCTAAAGTTATAGCAGTCCTTTGGGCACCTATCATAATCTTCCCGAGCCAAAGTAAGTTCCTATTTTATATTTGTAGTACCTTTAACATGTTTCCCCTTTTGTTCTCCATTAAGTCTTTAAAATGCTTAAATCTTTTGGAAGCCAGCATTTCTCTTGTCTTTTCTATAAGGAATGTATTTAATAGTAACCTAATAGCCCCAGTTGAGTTCTGCTTTACAGCTAATAATAATGGGAGGTATTAAAAACATTTTCACCAATCCCAATGAAATTATTGATTCAGGCAAATATTATTGTTATGAAAATCACTAGATATATAGTTATGAGGGAAAGGACATTTGTTATACTACCAAAATTACATTGGCTACATGTTTCTTTCTGATCCCAAGAGGAGAACACAACTAAGTATGCAACACAGTAAAGAGATTATCATCACCCTAATCTGGTAGCCAATCCTAATACCACTGTTGGATAAGGGGCTGATGGGGTATGTATGTCCTTGATGTAATTCAGCACAACTCTGCAGCATCACTTAAGACACAAAGGTTAGACATCAACTCATCAGACCTTTAGGATAGATCTTCTGTTTCTAGGAGAAATATAGGAACAGGTTAAGCATCACTACAGGGAAGTAAACACATAGCTCCAATAGCTGAGATGTGCTGCGGCCCATTTGCCTCGTATTCTCACAAACCAGGGTCAAAAGGGAAAGCTTGCAGATTTAAAAAATACTACTACCCCTGGATTAAAGACTTGTTTGAATAAACTAGCTGTAAGGAAATGGGGGTGGGGATTAAAAAATGGTGAAAACTTACTGAAATGGAAAAAAGAAATCACTGACCAAAAAAAAAAAAAAAAAAAAGACTCTGGGCATTGTACTCTAATATCTCTTATTGGTAAACATATATGTACATAAATATTAGAAAAAGAGTCAGAATGTGCCCAAGAGAGCAGTAACAGCTGACTTCCAGGTGGTAGTAATGTGATGTTTTATTTTGACTTTTACTTTCTACTTGTCTATATTTTACAGTTTTCTATAATGCATGAGACTGTTTCTGTTATTTTAAGAAATCATCATAAATAAAATATCAAAATGGAATTAAGATTTCATTTTCTATCAAGACTTATCCATTCTTTTGGAACTTGAGAATTTTTAAAAATAAACTTTATTTTGGAGTAATATTAGATTTATAGAAAGAATACACTGTTGTGTTTTCCCTCTAATGTTAAATACATTTGTCAAAACTAAGAAATCAACACTGATATGTTCTCATTACCTAAACTCCCAGCTTCATTCAGATTTCATCACTTTTTCCATCAATGTTCCTTCCTACCACGTTGCATTAAGATCTCTTTAGTCTCCTCTTGCCTTTGCCAGTTTTTAAAATTTTTCTTGACCTTGACAGCTGGGAAGAATACTGTCAAGGTATTTTGTAGAATGTCCCTTATTGGATTTTTTGGATTCTTTTCTTGTGGGCTTATAGGATTTATGAGAGAATTCCATGAAAATCAAGCGCCCTTCTTATTATCTTACATTAGAGGGTCAACAACACATCTTACCAGTGGGAGAGTTGACCCTGATCAATGGATCAAGGTAATATCTGTCACTTCTCTCCACTACTTTTCTTATCACTTTTTGTTAGTTACTATTTTTCCCATTCCATAGTTTATTCTAGAAATGAGTCACTAAATCCAGTCCATATGGTTCTTTCTGAAACCCCCCACCAAGTAAACTAGTTAATTTTAGCTAAGCTAAGATGAGTTAATTTTTGCCCACTTTTGAAAGAACATCATCTGATAACCACAGACAGTTGGGTCATGACGTTGGTAGAAATGGAGGCGAAGTAAGAGCTGACTAGGAGAAAGGGGACATTTAGAAAGCCTTGTTCTTGGCTAGCCTCTGCTTCTCCATATGGACCCTCCCCCCAACTTGGAGATTCTCCATCCCATGCTCAACTTGAAAAATCTGGGATTCATTTTATTAGAGCAGTGGTCTTTCCTTATAGGAGCTCTATGTAATTTATACGGAGCTTCACTCTGACTGGAAAATGGGTAGCAGTGAAAAAAGGGGATGATGGTGAGGACAAAAGGAGGCTTTCTGCCAAGTTCTCTTGCCTGGTGGACATCCCTTCACTCTTGGGAAGTGGGCTATACTGCCATTAGCCAAGCACCATTTCAGTTATTTCTATCTTAGGCTCCAGTCCTGACACAATTACAGTCTATTAAATAGTGCAGAAGAACACCAAGGGGTAGAGACATGGATGTCTCAGAAACATCCTCTGCCAAGGTGAGTGCAGACCAAGAAGAGCTACACTGAAATCAGAGAACCATGTGGGTGCCATTTTGTTTCTCTCTAGTCTTCTGCTCAGCCAGGCTTGCAGTTCATGAGCTCTGTTAGACTACCAGATAACAGGGCATTCCTGAGCCTTCTAAAATGGTCAGAGCATCACCAGAAAACCGACAACATTCACATTATATTATGTCTGAAACTATTTGGCTTATTAGTATTTTTGAATTCTAGGTCTTTCTGCTCTTTTATACTGCTTTACCCAGTAGAGAGTTTGTGTCTTTTTCTAGGTTTTCTGAAACACTAGGATTCTTTTGGGTTACCCAGATGAGGTGTTCTCCACCAACATGAAGCTTCACGGATCCACGTGGTCCCTTACATCTGTCTCCTTCCCTTCTTTCTCATCTATCTCCCTTCTTACCCTTTCTTCCTTTGTCCATTACAAGTAGTATTATATGAGAAACAAAAGCCTCCAGTTTAAGAGAACATTGAAACAATTTTTGGTAGATTTTTTTTCTCAAATTGGGAGATTGTTCAAGTGTGTTATAATTCTATCAGAAAATTCTTTTCCCATTAGAAAGTTTAAAAAGGAATGTAAACCTAACAGAACTTCTCATTAAATGACTTTTTAAAACACCCATCTCTTCCTACCACTCTAGACATAGACTAAGAAATTACTTAATGCCCCATCCCCAACCACAAGTGTAAATTTGAAAACAAATTTAGTTGAATTTTGCAAATTTATATTTCAATGGCAAACTTTTTAGGCCTAGATGTGTATTTTAGGGAATACTTGATCAAAGTCTCCACATTTCTGTTAAGCACTTCAATAGTCTAGATTTTCTGAAAACTAGGATCCTTTTATGATACCCAGTTGAGGTCTCCAACATGGAGCTTCATGCATCCATATAGTCCCTTATGTCTGCCTGCAGTAGTTAGCGGGGTGGGGAAGCAGCAAGAAAATGGATTATGTTGATATTGTTGACTGTGCACAATGTGATTTACCTGAATGTTTTATATTGATAGCAAAACACTGAGAATAATGGAATCTTTCAATCATATCCTACTTTTTGTGAAGACCTTTTTAAGGCAGTTGAATAGGAGACTCCATCCTGTTGATGTTTAATTATGAGAACCTTTCTACAGTTTAAGAAAATGATACCCCACACTCTTTCTTTGTAATGTCAACACTTAGTGGGATTCATACCCAACCTTTTTAGGTTATCTGTGTTTTTGCCTTCCTGACTGGAATGCATTTTTTTTGAAAACATCTTTTATCAAGTACCTTACTCAAATAGAATATCTTGTGTACTGCTAAGATTATTTTGTGCCATGTTCAGGCCCAGTATTTATTTTTTAAAAAGTGAGCACTGTTTTTTGCCCTTCTGACAGTGAAAATCCAGCTGTTTATTGTGTAATGTTATGTATACGTATATGTAGCATCCTGTGCCTTTGTATAAACAAATATTAATTGGATGCATTTATCATCTACTCCTTAAGACAGTCATTGGTTTGTAATCATCCTCAGCTCTGTTAAAGCTCTTCAGCTGATCATCCTATGGAAAGTGAAGGCCTCTGGGTTTGTTAATCTCTCTGCATTTTAGAGGCAGGATATCATCTTCGAAAAGAAATGTATACCTCCCAGTCTATCAAGAAATTTCAAGATGGAAGGAGAATCTCATTATTATACAGAATACGTATATGATGTTGTAATGAGAAAAAGAAAAAAAAAGTGTGTCACATTATATTGGATAGAGAGAAAGGATGGGAGAGGAGGGGAGGAGTAAGGAGGATAGGAAGGGCAGCAGAATAGAATTGGCAATATGATTGATGTATGTACATTCCATGTATGTATTATATGTCAAAATTCATTCGGCTGACATGTATGACTAAAAATAAATAAATAAATAAATAAATAAATATTTTTTTTAAAAAAAAGAAATTTCAGATTCAAATATAAAAATCTAGAAGACAGCAGACCTGTAACTGATATTACAGAGGCTAATGTTGTAGCTGCTGCACCTAGTGACAGACCCGTCACCATCTCCACCCTCTGTCCCCTTCTCATAACCACAACACAATGCACATCTTACCTGCACACACAGGTCACTGTCCCATGCTACAGGGAATGAGGTGGGTGGGTGGCAGTTCCTAATCCCAGGAGTCAGGGCTAGTGCAGCATCTACGTGACTATGACCTTTACATGTAATTCAGTGACGTGCCCCCAACACACACCATTTGACTCTTCTAGTCAATTTAGCAATGGCTTCTCCTAATTTTTTTCTTGTGGCCTTGCTCACACTTCTTAAGTTCTTCAAGATTCTTAGCAGAGTAATGCATAATTCCAGTCTCCCATTCAGAATAAAGATGTAGATGCTCCCTGTTATAGTAGAGGAAATAATTTCTATTGAGTTTTCCTATGCCACACTTGGCTTACCAGAGACCCAAGTATCATGTGAAATTTTTCCTTCCTTAGAAGAAGCAACTCTCATTTTTTATATTCTTTTTCCTTCCTGATTTTCAAATATTTAATTATTATTTTAAAAGTTTATTTCTATTTTTCTTTCTTTCCAGATATCCCTGCCTGATTAGGACATAAAGAGTCTCAAATATATTTAAGTGAGTCAAAAAAATGAAGGCCTCAGTAGTCAAAATTCCCTACATTAAAACAAAACAAATCCTAACTACTTCTTTGAGGTTTTGTGTAATGAGGATAGGTTGGCAAGTGTAGGAGGGACTTTCATGCCTCAGGATAGTGACAATTCAGATTCCCCCTTTTTTCCCACAAGGAAAATACATTTTATCCTTTAACTGAGGGTAACGGAATCCATTTATACTCCTCTATTTCGTCTTTGCTAGAACCTTTTCCGTTTTTAATACAGAGAGTAGACCTGATACGTCTGTTTTTCCTTTTCAGTCTTATATTTAAGTCTCCAGCTCTACCTCCTTCTCTGAATTCCAGGGTCAGACACCTCTGCTTTCTAATGGATGCCTTAGTGACATCTCCACTCAGTGTTTAACACCCGCCTCAAATTTGACATGCCCCAACGGAACCAGAGTCTCCTTCTCCAAACCAGTTTCTCCCTCAGTCTTGACAATCTCTATAAGTGGCACCACCACCCATCCTCTTGCCCCAGTTATGCTTTATCCTTCTCTCCTCGGTCCCTCACCTAGTCCATCAGTAAGTCTGTTGGCTCTAATCCAGGCCACTCTGACCCTTCACCTGTGGTCTTCTAGGAGCCTTCTCCGTGGGAGATCTGGTCTACCCCTTATACCTGCCCTACCTCCTCCACCAGTGCTCCTCCTGTCACCTGTTCTCCATATGGTGGGCGGGGTGGCCTTTTAAAACAGAAATCATGTCAAAATTACGTAAAAATTCCTGGATGCTTCCCACAGCACTTAGATCAATATCTGATGCCACATCTGACCTACTAGGTACTGTGGTCTTGGCTAAAGGTTCATCAACCTCCTGTGTGGTAGCACCACTCTAGGCCCAGAGATTCTGTAAAGGACTAGACAAAGTCTGCTCTCCTGCAACTGAGAATCTGGGTTCTGAAAAGATAGGTCTCGAGAACTCTGACAATCTACCAATTTGTGAACATCACTGCCTTACTAAAAATCCCCCATAAATCAGTTTTTGCTCTGAATGGAACACTCATAAATTTTATTTTCTAATTTCCCCACTCCATGTAAGTGAACTTGTTTATTTCACATGTCTGATCTGCTGCCAGATTCAACATCCCACTTTTTAATTTTATGCAAAACATCACTTTCTAAGACCTATTCTCATTTATTACCAGCATTAGCAATTGGCTTTTTTTAATGGACCTTTTTTTCACAGAAAAGACAATTTTGAAAAATAGTCATTTTATGAGTGTCAATACATATGTAACAACAAAGGGAAAACCACACTAAGACATTGATGTGTCCCTGTCAAGTGACAGGCTAGCCTTTCCCTCTGGCTACGCAATTCAGTCCCCCACAAACCCTATGATGCATATAGTTCAGAGGTTTGTCTCAGCAGACCACTAAGCTCCTCTGTGTCTCTGGAGTCTCTGGAAAACTGTAGATATCACAACATCCCTCTACCCACAGAAGCCCCCTCCACCACCTTCTTTCCATCCTTACCACCACTGCCCCATCCTCCCACTCACCCCCCTTGGAAACCTGGACCTTGGCAAGCAAACTCATGGCTACCCCAAGCTGTGCCAGCCCTGGGCCAAGGCAAGAGGCTGCCACCCGACGTTTACTTCCTTAGTGGCCTCTGGTGCCCTCCTGAGTTCACTCCTTAACATCAAACCATTGCTCCAGAATTATTTTATTTTTAACATGTGGAGGAGATTCTTTACCAGCACAGTTATTCATCCTTCTGTAGGTTTTGAAATATGTTCTCAGGGATCCACTTTCTGTAGATTAAGTTGTACTTGAGATCTCACTGCCATTTAGTGTTTTGATAATCCATATAGTATGGCAATTCATCATACATAATTCATCTGCTCACCTCTTACAGACCATGCTGGTACCCTTATATTGCAATTTCCAAATTTCTTTGTTCCCAGATAAACTGACACTTCTATGTTTCTTATGACTCCATCAATTCAAAATTAAACCCTGAACACGTTGTTGCTCCAAGTCAGTGTCCTAACTCAAATTTATATAGGCTTTTAGAAAGGTCCCCTATTTTTTCAACTAAAAAGAATTTTCCTGCTACTTTCTGTATTTTCAAGATACATCTCATGACACTATTCCTCATGTTACCAGATCCCTAATTATGTCAGAACTTCAGCATGTGTAATATGTCCATTACTGAAATAAAATAGCATGTCATAAGACTAAACCCTTAAAGCTGAGCCAGATCATTTAGAACTACATACATAAAGATGTCCCACCATACAATAGTTCCTTCTAGAAAATTCTGGAAGACAGGCAGACTTTCTGTAAGCCCAGTTAGGATTTGAAGAGATATTTCACACAATTCAGCCATTTAGATTTTTTATATAATTTTTTTCCAATAAATCAGAAACACATTACATATAACTTTGACTCTCGTTATTGTAACTCGTACTTTAGAGTGAATAGCAGGAAGATACTTCTAGTAAAAGCAAACCATAAATGTTTATGTGGCTATGAGCAGCTTTCCATAATCCTTTCTGTTGGGGGGTTGACTGTTCTGTTTTATCCACCTCCTGCCCCGCACCTGTCCTACTTATTTCCAGCCATGTTGTAAGGCATACATTCTACTTACCCCATTGGAATGTCTCCGGTTATCCCTGGACCACCTGCTGGTTTTAATCAGCCCTGGCCTGGAGATCTGTTACCAACTGTTTCCAGACCCTAAGCTCCACTCCCATGGCGGTAAAAAGTTCGCCCCTTCCCTCTATTCTATGCTGTTCTAAAAAATGACCCAAACTCCCAGTTTGGCCCCCACCCAGTCCTGTTTGTAAAACTAAGAGATGGGGCCTTCTTCTGGAGTCTCTTTCAAACTCATCACACAATGATGTCAAGACTCTCTGTGAGGCCTGGACTTCCCACAGCCTCCCCCTGCCTTTCAGCATCAGTTCATCAAAGTCAGGTGGACCAGAAACCTGGTCCCCTGGAGCAGGTAGCCTCTAAAAAAGTGTGAGGATTTTTAGGGGTGGAGGTGGCTTTAAAATTTTGTCTTCATCTCTGGGCTCTGGATTGTCATGGGTTTAATTAGTGCTCCCTAATTCCTCCTTCAGCTCCTTTCTCTCCTGGGTAATGACTCGATTAAAAATCTTACCTGTTTATTGGTGGCATTCTAGTACAAAGGGCCATTTGGGGACTTGGCAGGATCTTCAGCACCGTTCCCTGGACTCCAAATTATGGGAGAAGTCAGAAGCATTAAGATCTGCTCCAGGAACCTTGCTCTCCAGCTGATCCAATGAAGTGCTAGTTAGGTTCTCCTTGGAGCTCTCTCTATGACCTCACTACATGAAGGTCTTGAATTCTTGGGTTTTTCACCATGGCGGGAGGTGGTCAGGAATACTCTGAAACTATCATAATAGCTGTGAATTGTCTTCTCAAATAATGTGATTATGTGTACCCATGCTATCATTGAGCAGCCCTTTGTTTGCAAGTGGAGGAATCAGCTCTGGCTAATGTAAATTCTGGGGTTGTTCCTGGATTCAGAAAGATAAATAAGCAGCCTAGACAAGGGTCGGGCAGGAACCAGGGCCATCCCTTGGGATCAGCAACTGGCCTTTGGGAGGTTTTCACCTGGACTCCTCTTCAATAACTCAGCCCAGATAATGCCCAGTATCTGTATGTGCCCCAAACCCCAGGAGAAGAAGTTAATTGTCCTAGCCTAAGTCAGAATCTGTCCACTTTTCCAGGGTGGTGGGATGCTCATGAGGACAATGTGTGGCATGAGACCATTCCAGTGATGGGGAAAATCTTTGTGAGCTGGGCAGGCATGTCTCCTTGAGCTTTGCATGTAATTTTGTGACATTCAGTCCTTTTGCTTTGGAGGAACATAAAACTTGTTTGGACAGAATTCATAGAATCTGAGAATATCAGAGCTGGATGGTAGTTAATATTTATATTGGATTAATGCATGTTTACCATGTGTTATACATTAGGCTAAATAGTTTGCATGCACTCTGATCTTATTTTTGTAGTAATTCCATAAGACAAACGCATATGACTATTTTTATTATTCTATGGATAAGAAAACTAAACCACCCACTAGAGAACAAGATAGCTTGGACTCCCCCAAGCTTCTTACAACCGGTCCTCATAACTTTTTGCAGTCAAGGGAAGAAATTCTACTCCACCTTCCAAGTTCCTGGAGATCGAAATCTGATTTCTAGTTGATCCAAATACATCAGAGGTAAACCACTGAATGACACTTTGTCCTCACCTACAGTGGATTTCGGGACACACAAATCCCCCTGAAGCCCATCTTTTCTTCTACACTACATATGAGGACTTTGAAGAGGTTTTCAAGCCGAGAAGCTATATTTAGCAGAATCCTTTTAATAAAGGGAAGAGTGCTCAGCCTTGGTATCTGCATGCCCCCATTTCTGTCACACCGTGGGTGGCCTCACTCTGCCCACCGCCCACCTCCTGCTGCGTCTCCCTGTGGCCTCACACTTGTCTTGCCTCACCACATGCCTCACCCACAACTGTTCCGTTTCTGGGACTCTCAGCCACCCACTCCTGCTCTGTTCTTCTGTCACATAACCCAAAACTCCTGCAGATTCCTCCCCCCAGGGCCATCCTGTTGGCCACTCCTGCTTTCTACAGGAAGTTGCTCTCTCACCTTCTGTGCACCTGCTGTTGAAACCTGCCTTCTTTCACTTACCTGTGATGACTTGCTCTAGCTGCTGAGCCACACACCCTCAGATCCTCAGCCAAGGGTGTGCACCTTCGTGGGCATGTGGTTGTGTCCACCAAGGCACTTAGGTACATCTAGCTGACCATATAGGACATTTCTGCCAGTCAGAAGCATTTTTTTAAATTGAATATAATTATTTTAGCTCAAGTGTGCTATCAGGTGACTCTGAAGTTCCTGGAGTTCAGCAGGAAGCAGGTCAGCTGTGTCTTTCCTTCCTCCAGACCTGGTTCGATGCCAGGCTGGAGTGCATACTTGGTGAGAACTTGCCATGTACTAGCCCAGGTGTGTTGCTTAAACCGTCAGGCTTCGTATGGAGACGTCTGCCTGAGATAAATGAGAGCATGCTTTTCTGCTTCAGAAAGACTATCAATGGGCTGGGATTGTGGCTCAGTGGCAGAGCACTTGCCTGGCACATGTGAGGCACTGGGTTCAATCCTCAGTACCACATAAAAATAAACAAATTAAATAAAGGTATTATGTCCAGCTATAACAAAAGTCATATATATATATGGAGAGAGAGAGAGAGAGAGAGAGAGAGAGAGAGAGAGAGAGAGAGAGACTGACTATCACTAATATAACTGCCTGCCTGGTTTGCTGTGAGCATAAGATAAACTCACTAGAGGTTGGCCTACTTTTCCCTAGATGAAAAGTATTCTTATCACTTCAATTAATTTATGACGAATTTTTCTAAACAATAAGAAAGAAAATTAATTATTTCTTCCCCCTGAATTATTATTTTTTGCCCTCCCCACATCCCCTCCTGCAAATAAGAAGGGTCATATCATTATATACAAAACCCAGTCCCGAAAATGGTTTGAGAGCTGTTTAAAAGGAATGAGAGTAGTAGCTACGTCAGGTTGTTAGCTTTCTCCATCAGCCACTGCAGCACGAGAGCATCCCCGTGTTCCCAGCTCCACTGCTGCCCTAAAGTTTTCCAGGGCTAGAAATTGTGTGACTAGTTTGGGGATGATTAGGTAGAGGTCAGGAAGACTTGCCCTCATTTCCAATAATCTACTCAAACAAGCAAAATCAAACACCCCCGGGCTTTCTGGAATTTTTATAAAGAGTTACGGATGTTTTAGATAACACCACTTTTGTATGTATATCTGCATGACTGTATGGGGACAGTCCACAGACTGTCTTGTGCACTTCACAAGGTGAAAGGCTAAACTGTCTCTTAGTAGTAATTGCTTGGGCTAGAACAAGATTTTTCCAGTATACGCTTGGTCCCCAAAGCCCAGCTGAGTCTAGCAGAGTATCACCACCTTTTGAGCAATAGGGCCTGGGAACTGAGCTGAACAAGGTTTCTGTAGCAGGCAGAAACAGACTCCTTACCCTGGACACAGTCACCATGTGCACACCAGCCAGTTTATCAGTTTTTCTTGATACCACTGCTCATATCAGATCCAGGAGGTATAAGTGGGAAATTCATAGTAAAACATGGGCAGCTATTCTGGGCTTTCTCTATCAATTATACGGGCATGTATAACTTAAAAGGGAAGGAGTATCTATTTTTCTATTACCAGCTTGCCATGAGTAGGCCATATCTGCTCTCCTAACAGCCCCTTCTGTATTCTGCAGTGGTCTCTCTCATAAATTGGTTTTGAAACTGGGTCATATCCAGGCTTGGACATCCATTTGTGTAGCCAAATGGAAGAAAGAGCATGCAGCTGTACACAACTTAATATAGTAGAGTAAAAGACACAGTGGTGATAGCTGTTATGTATTTACCGCTTAGAGCTCAGAAAGATTGATGGGTGTGGGAGGCCCTGATGTTCCTCTGATCTTAAAATCTCTGATTAGCCAATAATAACACACCAGCACACCAATTATACCAGCTGTCACTAGGCAGCACCATGCTGTCAAAGTCATCAATAGAGTGACAATCCCCTTTGCTTTCAAAATTGTCCTTGATCAGTCTCAAAAGCATTAATTGTAGGGAGATGTCTAAATGAATCTAGACAGAGAAAATTGTGTAGTTTTACAAGGAAGTTGTGGATCTGAACAGGAATTTGTTCAGAGATTTTTTTGGGAAATGATATTTCCAGAGATCTCTGTGTTTCAGAGGGGTAACTGGCATGAACACCCCAAAGATTTGCCTGGAATGTCTAGAAAATAAGAAGAAACTCCCCTATTCTTTTGAAACTACAGGTGCTCTGGGAAGTGAGCAGGAAGTTATAGGAGGTTGCCTTTGGGGACCGAGCGTATACTGGAAACATCTTGTTCTAGCCCAAGCAATTACTACTGAGACAGTTTAGCCTTTCACCTAGCAATACTTCAAGCTCTAAAATCCATTTCCTTTCAGGTTAAAATTTCCTTCAAAAAGAGAGAGAGAGAAAGAAAAAAGAGGAAGAAAGAATATCATTTAGGCTTAAAGGACAGCAGGAGAGAGGAAAAGGCAAAGTTGAATTAAAGGGTAACTCATTGCTTCTCTGCACCCTTCCTTTCTTAGGGTTTTGAGGGGAGCGCCTGTTTTTGAAGTTAGAACATGGTTCTGTGCTCTTCTTCATAACATGCACTGTGGGCTCTGAGCCCAAGCCCACATTTTGGGAGTTTCTGTTTGTGTTTCCATGTGCTATATCTCATTCCACAGAAATACATTAACATAGTTTGAGAAGGATCCATTCCCACGCAGAACCAAGTGGGTTTTACTTGTTGGTAAGAATCCTCTCTCTGAAAGGGGCAGCCTTGTCCCCAGCCTTACAGGCCCAGCTGGTATCCCAGTGGGGTCTTAAGTTGCAAGTTAGTCTATAGTTGAGCTTACCTTGCCTCTGTGTTTTCAAAACCAGAAATTCTCAAATTACCTGGCTCATTCTGAGATGACATTTGGTTAGCAGTTTTATGTAGGGCTTGGGATTGAGGGTAGGGACCATAATTTCTCAGTTCTGACCTTTAGCTCTCAATCCCACGTGACCCATAACCTTTCTCATGTGCATATTTCCTCAAAGGAAAAATTTATGGTCTACTACCTCTGAAGGGAATCTCAGGTGATCTATATATACAATGTACTCATCTCAATCAGTATCTGAACATTGATTTTGTTTTTAACAAAGCATTTTAGAGAGTGCAAATAATGTATAGAGGCATTAGAGAAGAAAGGAGTCAGAATGATCAGGAGAACTGGGGAGGGTTTGAAAAAGGAGGTGGCGTCTGAGCTTGACTCTGAAAGTGGAAGGGATTTGGCAGGTGAAAAGGAGGAGAGACTTCAGAGGAGTGCCTGCAAGAAGAAAGGGTGAAGAGGCTGGGGAGGAGCCGCTTAGGAGAGCAGCAGCCTGGGAGGGCAGGTTTATTTTTTGTGTGCTTAGTTTCTTTCTTTCAGTTCCTTATTGTGAATTTTTTTTATTGTGGCAAAATATTCATAACATAAAATTTACCATTTTAACCTTAACACTTAAATTATGCAGCTCAGTGCCCTTAAGTACCCTCATATTGTTGTACAGCCATCACCACCATCCATTCCTAGGACTGTCTCGTCTTGCAAAACTGAAACTCTGACCCCATTAAACACCAGCTCCCAAATGTTCTCCCTCAACCTGAGATAACCACCACTCTCCTTTCTGTCCCTGTGAGTTAGACTGGATGTAGGTACTTCATGTGAAAAGTAAAAGGAATCATGCAGTAGCTATCCTTTTGTGATTAGCTTATTCTCTTAGCAGAATGTCTTTAAGGTTGTGGCATATGTCAGAATTTTATTTCTTTTAATAATTAAATAATATTCCATTACAGACACACACACACACACACACACACACACACACACACACACACACACACATCTTTTGTTTGTCCACTCATCCATTAATGGACATTTAGGTTGCTCCACCTCTTGGTCACTGTGAATAGCGCTGCTATGATGGTGTGTGTGCAGGTATCTGTTGGAATCATTGCTTTTACTTCTTTAGTGAATATACTCAGAAGTCGAATTCTATGTTTAATTTCTTGAGAAATTGCCTCATTTTTATTATGAAAATTTGAGATATTCACAAATTGAAAGAAAACTACAACAAATACCCATATACTCAACAATTAGATTCCAAACAAAGTAAGAGTCTCAAAATGTTTAGGCCTAGCATGCCATTCGATAGATTTGATATGTATAGTTTGGAAATTGAGAGATGTGGATCTTAATTCCTGTGTTCTGATATTTAGCACTCAACCCCATATCATGTACAATGTTTTGATACTTACTTAAAAACTTTTGCTTCCCTGCCTTAGAAGTCAATAGGGAACAACTATAATTCAAATCTAACAAATGTAAATAACTTGCCATGTTCTCTTCATCTTTCTATCAATAATGTTTGATCTTTAGTGAATCACTTGAATGTAAATTGCAAATATCATGACCCTTCATCCCTAAATACATCAGTGTACCTACATATCCACACTGACATCACATCCAAAAAAATTAATAATAATTTCCTAACAACTATGCCTAGTTCATATTCGAGTCCCCCAAATTGTCCCCCAAATGTCATTTATGATGCCTCTTTTCAAACCAGAATCTAATCACAAACTATCACATATCACAGACCTTTGACTCTGTCCCGAGGTGAAAGGGAATCTCTGGAAGTTCTGAGCAGGGAGAGGTAAGACCCAAACTGTAATCTGGCCATGTGATCCTCAATGCTTCTTGTGGTGGGGAGGGGGATTTAAGAAAGCTACTGAAGGGTGGATTCCCTACTCTGGGGTAGACCAGTTACATATTGTGATGGGACTTTCATCTGGCATATATCTATGCCAAATCTTCAACATGTCTGAAACAACAACAAAAAAAGACTTACAGTGAGTCATTACCAAGCAACCAGAAGTTCTGCCTTCACAATCTCCAAGTCTTGTTATCTAAGTAAATAATGTGCCAGTTGCAGCAATTTCAGCTTGTGCTTCTGTGGCACATTTAATACTGAGAATTCACAACTTGTACCGTAGCTCATTTTCCTCTGCAGCACTCCTCCGTGCCTCTTTGGTAAAGAGAACGTGTTCCCGGGGAGGGATGCCATCCTGGGGCTTGAGTGGGGTATCTTTCTCCCCGAGGACCACTCCACCTTTACCTTCCCTACCACAAAACCAAGCACCCCTAAATTCTTCACTTGTCACTCAATCAGCAGTACGTTTACTGAGTGACAACCATGTACTCAGCTCTGAAGGGGAGTCAGAGGAAAGATAAAGCACTCAAAACCAGAAGAGAAGGAAGAAAAGCATCATAATTACAAAATCAGTGCTTTCAAGCAAGAAGGCATCAGGTAGCAGATGTTCAAAGATGGGCCAGAGGAACAGAGAGCATGAGAACGTCCGAGAAGAGATGGAGGCTGAAGGTCTTGAAGGATGAGTTGGGTGTGGACGGAGCAGGGGAAGGATGCCCCGCCCTGAGCACGGTGGAATCAGAGCTGTTCTCTCCCTGCCTCCCAGTGCTCCTCATGGGGGTGCTCCACGTCAGGGACATGCCAGCAGCTGGTGCTGCAAGAGAGAGGCCCCTGAGACAAAAATGTTCAGGAATCTCCTGAAAAGATGCTCTCATGTGCTCAGGGAAACCTAATTTTATTCCTCCTGATTGTGTGTGCTGTGGGCATCACAGACCACATGTGTACTTCTTAGGAAGCTGGATGTAGGGTGTGGAGAATGTCCAGTGGGCCAACCAGACAAATTCATTTCAGGTTGATAGCACTCCATTTTGGGGAATTCATACAAAGACATTAATTTAGGAAGAACGTATTAGCCTAGAATTTTTCTTTTCTTTTTGGACACGAAGGACAGCTTAATTCTTTAGAGTTTACCCTCTCTTGTTTTAATTTATGATTTCTTTACTTTCAAAAGACTGGATGCTGTGGAGGGAATGCCTCATTTAGTCTCAATAAATTGTGGGCAACCTCTGTCGCTTGTCTTCCTCTTGACTTGCGGTTGCATTTCCAGGGGGTTTTGTCTTTGGACTGATGCTGCACGTTTGGGCTAAGGTTTCACTCTAATAATCAGTAGCACCCACATGTTGCAGGTGACCCTGGAAAGACTGGAATAAAGGCAGCAGCTCTGAAGAGTTGGGTCCCACTGGTTCCCAGTGGTCTTGGTGCACTGCTGAGCGTGAAAATGGGATGTGATGGAAGAACCCAGGCGTGGGCCTAGTAGTTTGGTGTGATGTGGCCTCTTCTGGCCCCAACCCTGTGGATCTGATATAAAGCCGAATCCTTCTGTCTACCACCCAAGGTCGCTCAGTGTGGCAACTCAGGAGTTGGATATGCATTTGAAGTCTAGCCCTGCCACTTACTGGCTTGTGGCCTTGGACAAGAAACTCTTCTTTTCTTGAGGCTCCATTTCCTGATTGTTAGACTTGAGATAATGATAACTAACTTTAAGGTTGTTTGGAGGATTACAAAGGATATCAGAAAATTCCTCATCCTCCAGAACATATGATAACACAGGCCAAATCATGGCCCCTGCTAGAATACGAAGCTGTGGCACTTCTGTCCCAAGGCTGCTGTCCCTGATATCATCTTCTGCCTCCCCCTGCCCCATGCTAATGTAGATACATGGTATTTGCAGCAAGTTCTATCATTTTCCATTTTGCATCTATGCTGCGGTTAGTTTGCATATTCTCCGACTCCACGAAGATCTAGATGAAAGGAATGACATAAACAGTTCTTTTTATATATCTGCATGTATTTTCTCCTCAGCCATATCTCACCCCAAATCCTCCTTTGCCTCTCTGCTCTGAATTTCTTCTCCTGTCGGTTCCATTTTGAAGTTCTTGCAGTGTTTCACGAGTGCACTGCCACCTGTGGTACCTCTGACCTTTTGTTCTCTTTCAGCTCTTGGCCAAGCCCCAGCCTCCCACTGCTTCACACCCACTGTGTCCCCCTTACTCATTGCCATGTCCTGACCCTGAATGGCCCACACCTCCATCCCCTTATTTGTATTTAATTGTGACTCTAGCTCCTCAGTATTCAAAGGAACCTGGCTTCAGAAGACATCCTCCAGAAGAATCCACAGAAGGAATCCAGCGGAGCTCAGAGTGGACCTCAGGAGCTGAACCTCACATGTATAGTATTGCAGTCTCCAGAATGTCATCGTTTTGAGCCTCCCACCAAGCTTGGAGCAGAAGCATGGCTGGTTTGCCATTTTCTTCATAGGACACAGAAGTTGAGGCTTAGTGACATTTGGTGACCCTCTCTTCTGAGTCACGGTGGTGCCAGAATCTGAGCCCACGTCACTAGCTAAACGCTTGCTCCATGACGCTCTGCTCCTCCTCAGCAGATCAGCTCTATATTTACTCTGCTGTGGTTTCTATATCAGGGGAATGGGAGAGGGGACAGGGCTGGGGGTTGGGAAAGGGTTGGAACCAGAGCGCTATAATTAATTCTTTCTCCCACACAAGCCACTAAAATATCACATATAATAAACAGCATCACCCCCAAAATGCCATGATTACACAGCATGGCTTCACGTTCAGGAAGAAAGGGAAGGGGTGGCACTAATTAACAGGCGGAGATGGAATATTTACAACATACTATTCCTGCTAATAGGATTATCTTCACCCTTCTAATCATGGTGGAGACTCAGGGTCCTCCCAGCTGTGTGGCTAGCCATGCCCCGTGGGACAGGATGCCACAAGAGGCTTGGGGCACCTACATCTTTGGATACCTACCAGAGAGGAGGAGTGAAGAGGGAGGCAGCATCTTGGGTGGAGGAAAGAGTGACATTCTCAAGCCAGCATGCCACACCCATGTGTCATCTTAAGTTGTTCCCAGTTTTCTTTCATGCCTCCAAGGAGTTTGATGCTGCCCAAAACCAAAGGATGAAGACCAAGAATCTATTTCCTATGTCAAACGAGGCCAGTGAACCACCACTTTTCCGTCTTCAATATCCACGCCTATCTGCCTGTGTCCTGAGGCATCTCTTAGGACTCAGCAGCTCTTCCTCAAGGAGTCCCTGGTCCTGCAGAGCCTCCGAGGTCTTGAGAAGAGCCTCAGAAAGATGCAGCAGTGGGACTGGTCACAGAAAAGGTTTAGGTCACACCCAGCTGCCTACCACCTGTCCCCCACCCTCCTAGTAGCCACATCGGTTCACAGGCAAGGGAGCACTCCAGTTGTGGCTTTAAAGAAGAGAAAAGTGAGATAAGATTCTAGGAACAATTTTTTTTTTAACATAGAGAGTTGGTGTAGTGATCACTTAGCAGCTATTAAAAGTCCACATGATACCAACAGAATGATCATAAAGAAGGTCACCATTACAGAGTGACACTGAGAGAGGAGGTGATGAAGGAGCCAGGGAAAAGCCCACTTCAATAGTCCCTGCAATTCAGGTGTCATTGAAGTCTCTCCATCAATTTTGTATGGGGACAATAACTCTCTAAGACATTTGTGATTGTTGTCATTCAGGGAAGAGAAAGAGAGAGCCAGGAGGACAAGGTGTCATCAAGTTGAATTTTTTTTTCCCCCATGAATGGGTTGACCAGGGGAAAGGAGATGTGGGAACAATACCACTGTGGCCACTACCATTGCCCCAGGAGCACTGAGATTCTGGCTGCCTTCAGGGAGGGCTGAGGGTCAAACAGAAGATGAACTTCAATTGGCGCTTGAAGCCATAAGCTTGTGGAATTTTCTCTCCATAATCATAGTGATTAACTGTTGTATTCTGCTTCTTTCCCTTAGAAAAAGTGTGGTGAGGAAAACAATCAAACTAAACATGGCCTTGGGAGATTAGAAAAGGTCCTTCTCCCCTGTAATTCTTGGACTTTCTTTAACAACACTGTCCTGAGGGAATCTGGGCTGTGATCCTCCCTCTGTTGGCAGATCAGCCAGGAGTAATGCTACTTCCCTGAGCTGGACCCTCCAGCAGGTCCTGAGACTGTCAGCCCGTATACAGAAAGGCTGGCCTCCCACTTGGAGCCCGTTCTGATTTTCTCTGTAGTATGCTGATTTGGAACTCATAGCACATTTGCTGAGAGGAGCCATGCTATAAATAGTAGGCAGGTTCCCCAGCCAGTTACTAAGAGCCTGCTGAGCCCATTCGCTGCTGAGCTGGGAGCAGGGAGCCCTGGCTCTGTTTCCGCCCTCCATTAGCTCCTGTGTGACTGGGAGCGAGTCATTGAGCTATTGCCCTGGATTTTATCACCTGAAGACTTATTATTGATCTATACTGAATAATATAGAATTTCAATGCTATTACAAATACTCCCATGGACGTGGTATTCCAGTTTCCAATGTACAATTGCCCAGTGAGGGGCAGAAGCGAGGGTTCTGTCCTCTCTGTCTCCGGCAGTCCAGGGCCTGGCTGCAGCAGCTCTGGGCAAACTGGGTCTCTGAGGAGGGCTTGGGCCACAACGTTAGCCTTTGGAAGCTATGGGAAATGAGAAAGGGTCCAATCTGGCTGTACCAGGTTCTTGGTCAGGAAATATGGGTGGTCATGGGGAGCGTGGACAAGAGGTCACTAGGGCAAGCTGGGGAGGGTGCCACAGGGTGTACAGAAGGACTTTCTGTTCACTCAGTAAGGAGGTTTTGCCCAGGGTGAGGTGTGTTATCAAAGGCCAAACTTGGGATATTTGAGACTTTTGCTTGACTTTTAAAGTCTAAAATTTTATAAACCAAAGTTGGAGTCTAGTCAAGTTCTGTGTGCCCATTTTGAAAAGGAGGAGCCCTCTTCATGCCAGAGCTTCTAGAAAACCTCTTATACCCAGGTACGTGGAAGACCAAGAGGGCCCTGGTTTTGTAGCACTGCTGGGGTGGCAGCTGGGACCCAGCCACTGTGCCAGAGAATCTGGGAAACACCCGGAGGCTAACAGCCCATCCCCCACCTCATTTCCCTCCCTCATTTGTCTCTCTCCATGCCTCTTCCCACCACAGTGGGGTTTCTCTTGTCCCCAAGGCTTGGAGCCTCAGATGCTAGTTTGGTCTTTTCACTGGGCCATCTGCAAGAGCACATGGGAGGCAAATTAGACTATTAGGCAGGAAGCATAAAGTAAGATTTGCTAGGATGGTTTGATGGAGAAACCCGTGCTTTCTGGAAGCTGCAGGAGCTGCTACAGAAGGCTCCACTGAGCTGTGCTCTGTCTCTGGTGGGCACTTTCAGCACTGGCTGACAATGCAGTGGCTGTTGTCCAACCCTCTCAGTCTAAAGACGAGGAGGCTGAGACCTGGAAAGGTGAGCTGAGTTCTCTGAGATCACAGAGCTAGGCAATGACAGGAGGAGGACACTGACCCCAGTGTTTGCCACTACCCAAACTTCTTGTGCACCTCCAAGTAATGGGCAAGGAGGAGAGCCCATGCAAAGGGCCTTCTCATCAGCAGAAAGGCTCACTACCACCCTGTGTCCCAAATTAGAATGCACCCAATTGCAATCACCGTGCACTAAATATGCAACAGCTTGTTTGCCTTCTTTGAGGTTCTTTTTAATTTTGGAAAGGTTTCACATCCATGCAAATGCTGACCAGATTTAACTCCTCCATCCGACTTTCCTCTGGCTTTCTCGATTCTCATCTTAAGGTGCCTACCACATGTGGACACTCTGACCTTGTTTCCCTCTTCAAAGTCATTGCAATCAGTGGAAGAAGGACTTTTCTCCTTCCTCCTGGATTTCAGCTTCAGCCATCTAGAGGGTCCCTGGGCCTCAATCTGTCTCTGACGTGGGCAACACTGTGCCCAATTGTCAGCAAAAGCATGTTGGGGGAGGTGGTGGGGAATACGGGGTTTGGTGGGATCATCTTTGAATATACTTGCTGATGGGAAGACAGGGAAAGAACTCAGGCTGTCTGACCCCGGGCCTGGGCTCTTTACCCAGCATTCTAGCCTGGTGAGGAGTTGTGCAGGTTCTTTGGAGTTTATGGTAATGAAATGTTCCTGATAGTCACAAATGTCATTGGCAAGTGATTTGACTTTAACTAAGTTTGCTAGTCCCCTCAGCCTCTATGTGGTGAGGAGTTGCTTACCTGTTTTCTAGATGTGTGTCCCTGACATTTCGGGACATAGTTTTTAGGCATTGGTTTGTCATTCTTCTCTGCTTACCTGTTGAATTACATCACAGGGAGAATCCTGTGCCTTGCGGTCTGCGGTCTGCCGACTCATCCAGGGAAGGACTACATCTCTGTGGCTCCTTTTCTTCCTTCCCTAGCCCCAGGCACTTTCTGTTTTACTTTCCATTTTAAAGTTCTGTCTGACTTCGGGTCTTGAGATTTTCATTTCTCCTTCCTTCCTCGTTATATCTAAAAATAACAGCACAGGTTTTCTCTATTTGAAAAGAAAATTTAGTGGGCAACAAAAATATATATTCAATCACTTTAAATACAGTCTCCTGTGTGTCAAACTCTGATGGCTACTGGAAACACAAAGACCAGCATAAGCCGATATCTGATCTCTATAGTCCACGGTCAAATGGCAGCAAGGAGCATGGCTGTAGATAATCAGAACACAGCCTTCCAAGGGCTGGGGTCACCACTCACCCCCGCAGGCCCACTCCTGCTGGCTCTCTAGGAGCGCTAACGTCTCAGGCCAGGCTGAGTAGAGCTTACTGATCTATTTTTTATCTTTCCTAAATCTGTTCGCCAGATGACAAGAACAGAGATATATCAAAATTAACCAAGGCTGGAGTTCAGAAGTGCAGAGGAGTTTTTGCATCCCCTACCTGTCCTTCCCTGGCTCCAGGATCCTTGTGCCCAGTTTTTCTCGCAGACACAACTGCATGTCTCCGCCTTGTCCCACTGCTTCAGTTTGGACCTGATGGACAAGAAGCTTAGCTTGGATCCCATTTACTCTTCCCTCTCCAAGGCTGTTCCCTCTCTCCCAGAACCTTCCATCTCCTCTTTTTGATTTGAGGCTGGGAATACACCCACCCATTCCCAGAATAGTGTCTTCTACCCATAACTCTCATTTAAGGCAGCCGCAGCCTTACATTGGAGTTAAGTCTTCCACCCAATCTTGAGAAACGGTGTGCAAGTTCTCTTGGAGTATAAAGGCCTCCTTAACAAGAAGCTGCTGCCTGCTCTTCCCGGGGGGCAGCTGTTCAAGGGGGGCTTCAGGAGAAAGCAGCCTTTGAACTGGGCCCTGAGGTATGAGTGGCAGAGCAGGAAAGGATTCTAAGTATGGGAGTCACCCATGGGGCACTCAAGAAACAGGGAGTGTGAAAGGGCGTAGTGTGTCACCGTCATGGCCCCTGGCCTGTCCCCTCTGCCCTCAGTTCAGATGGTAATCAGTTGTTCCAATAGTCTAGTTTTTCTTCTCTTTTGTTGTCTGAAACCTTCTCTGAAGGCCTCCTGAAAGACCATCCAGAACACTGATGAGGGGACCAAAGCATGAGTTAGAGTGCCACTAGAGATCCAAGTCTCACATGGGTAGTGGATTGTCTAGGGTCACTATGGAATAAGTCCACCTTCCCTAATTCTATCCAGTGTCAAAGAATAATTTTTAAATAGCTCAAAGCTTGATTTTCGTAACATTAATTAATGAAGGAAGCAGTAAGATAGTAAAGCTGATTCAAAGGTCTTTGAAGAATAGGCATTTATATATTCTGTAGGGAAAGACTTTTAAAATATATAAGACTAAGATCTCTAGGTAAGAGACCACAGGACAACAAACAGTAAGCACTGGGTTCTTTTCTACAGACAGAAATCACCTGTGTCTCTACAACACTGTTCTCCTTTGCCGATTAGACAGAATCACTCACTTCACTATCAGTTTTCTAAAAGCCCACATCTACATCTGACAAGTTATAAATATCCTAATCGATAGGAAATAGCAAATCCAACCAAAGTGCACACCCCTAAGCGAACTCAGACACCTTCCAACGCCCTAGTAAAAGGACCCACAAGAAATCCTTTGCTCCATTTTCATATCCTGGATACTTTTTTGAACACCAGGAAAGATAGCCCTAGGAATTTCTTTCTTTATTAGTAACAACAGCAAACATTCATTGAGCTCTTCAATGTGCCAGCAATTCTGCTCTGCAGTGGAGTCACAAGGAAGGTGAGACACAGTCCTCCCCCGCGCCCCCACCTCCTCCCCCGGGGGTGATGATCAGGAACTAAATGACACTACAGGGAAGGGTTAAAAGGAGGAGTGCACAGGTAGTATTCAAGTTCTGGGGGGAGAAAAATGCACCCTGGCAAGGAAGAACCGAGCAGCCTTCTTGGGGAAGCTCCTTAACGCCTGTGGGTTTAGCTAACCTCCTTTCCTGGCGTCTGGGGCGTGGGTGTCTGCTGTCTGCCTGTGGAGACAGAGGCGCCCTTCTTTGCAGGTTCTGCAGAGAAGGGAGTCAGATTTCTTTTGTGATCCTTCCCTCCTTCCCTCCCATGCCTGTCATGCCTGCCGACATTTCACCCATCATGTTGGGGGCTGCATCTTGGCAGCGATCAAACACTGTGATCCACAGGGTGCTGCGGCGGTACTCAGAGTGCCACACCGTCAGCAGCCTAGGACCCAGCGTGTCAGTGCTCGGTGCAAAGACAAAAGCAAGAGTGGGGCGGAGAGGAGAGATGAAGGCTGGGAGGAGGGAAGCCAGTGTCTGAGCAGTTGCCTGGAGACAGGTGGACAGATGTGGAGTGAGCTAGACGGACAGACTCTGGGAGATGAATGTCACAACCTTGGCTAGTTGGGTCTGTAATTAGCTGAGCTCCAACCAGCCTGTTATTACAGGCACTTAGCCATGCCAAGGTGAACCCGAGGCAGTGAAGCTTTCCAAAGCCTGAGTGTTGACAGCAGCCGCAGATCTGCTGAGGGCTCTGGGCTCCGCACAAGAGGAGGAGTCAATCAGATTATTAGGATCCTTTGATTTTTATTTAGCACCTATGAGACAGAGCCCACTACCCCTGATAAGCTCCATCAGATGCTGTTTTCTATAATCATAAGGAGGATGGTTCCAAACAAGAAAATGGGAATATTGTCATTCTTTTCTTTGTGGCTGGTATACATTCATTTGCCCTGGTTTGTGACTATTTAAAAAATAACTTTGGTTCTGGGCTCAGTGGTGCATGATTCCGGTGGTTCAGGAAGTTGAGACAGGAGGATTGCAAGTTCAGAGCCAGCCTCAGCATCTTAGGGACGCCTTAAGCAACTTAGCAAAACCCTGTCTCAAAAAAAAAAAAAAAATGGGGATGTGGTTCAATGGTTAAGCATCCCTAGGTTCTATCCCTGGCACCAAAAGGAGGGAAAAAAAAAACCGACTTTGGGACCATGGAAACCCCAGAGATAAACCTATATGGCTGTTAAGGCCAAAGCAAGACACCATAACAGAGCCATTCCATCCCTGCTCTTCCTAAGGGACTTCTGGGAGACCGGCAGGCAGTGGTGCACACAGCCTTGTGTGATCTGTGTGTGATGTAAAGAGCAAGGGTTTGGTGTCAAAGGGACCTAGTAGGATCCTGCTGTGCAATCCCAGAAATCAATTTTACCCTTCGGTTTGTTTTCTGTAAATGGATGTGTTAAGGCTGCTATGATTTCATCTGATAATTTGTCAAGAGCCTTTTCCAGTGCTGAGTGTAGATGCTCGTAGCAGAATTTTAGTTAAGTGTCAGAGCTTGCAGCTGCCTGTTTGGGGGATACAGCCCTACAGGAGGGGAGCCACCTGGTGATTATTCACCCAGTGAAGGGGCAGAACTCAGGCAGTCCCTGTGGGATCTTGCCTCTGTTACTTGCTAACCCTGATCTTGGGTACTCAATTTCTGTTTTCTCATTTCTCATTTGTAGAATGGGAATGCTACTGGAACCTATCTCAGAGAGTTGTGAAAGCACTAAGTGAGATAATCCACTCAGCATCAAATATTTTGGTTCAGTGTCTGGAGTGTAGTCACCTTAGTCATTATTAGCTCGTCTATTGCTGTGGAGAATCACGCCCCCTGACAGCTCCTCATCTCCAGGGGATGCTGTAGTTACTGTTTACGTGCCATTCTCCAGAGAGACCAAAGAGTCTCCCAGAAATGGAGATCCTTTCACAACTATGTCCCTTGCAGTTGTTCATAAAGGCTGGTCATTTACAATACACATTGGAGCTCATGGCCAACCTGGGAGGTTGGCAGGATAAGCTGTTTATCCCTGTTGTATTAGTTTCTCAGGGTAGCTGTAATGATTCACCACAAACTGGGTGGCTTAAAACATCAGAAGTTTGTTTTCCCACAGTCCTAGAAGGCAGAAGTCCAAATAAGAGTGTCGGCAAAGTTGTGCTCCCTGCGAAGGCTCTGCGGGTGGGGAGAGGCTCCTTCCTGCCTCTTGCAGCATCCCTTGGCTTGTGGCTGCATCACTATGCTCTTTCTGTTCACATGATCTTCTTCCCTGGATCTTTGGGTCTCCTCAAAATTTTTCTTCTCCTTTCTCCTATATGGACAAAGTCTTTGGATTTTAGGGCCCACCAAAGCCAGGATGCTGTCCCTTAGATCCTCAACATAGTTACATCTGCACTAAAATATATCCACACAGAACCTATTTCCAAATAAAGCCACATTCATAGGTACCAAGGGTTGAGGCTTGGACGTGTATCTTTTGAAGGACACAATTCAATCTACTTCACCCATATTGAAGACTCGGGTTTCCTGTCTTTTCTACAGTGTGTGAATACTTTGTATCACAGGCAAGATGGGACCCAGACCTACTGGGATCTGGTCCTGTGCTGGGTTCCTAAGTGAATCCCCCTCTTCGAGCATCCAGCACCCTCAGGCCAAGGCTGGCAGGTGGAATGCATCCTCCCCTGTGGTAGGTTTGCAAGTGGTCCTTCTGTTTTGGGCCTTTCTACTTCCTTTCTTTCTTTCTCCCTGGTGGCAAGATCAATAGAGGCTTTCCTAACTGCTCTGAGGAGCTCTGTCCAGCAGATTTTTTTATGATGCAAACTAACCTGTTTCTGTGACCCTCCCCAGTCCACTGGGGCACTTGAACCTCAGCCAGATCTGGAGACACTGAGTTCTAACCCAAGGGAGAGAATTTGGACATAAAAATTATAGCTCCTTTGATCAGCTGGTGCTGGTTGGCCAATGAGCCTTCAAGGGCCTCACTTCATCTCCATGGAGATAGGGAGCTGCCTGGTCCATGCCAAGGGTGGGGCCTAGCTAGGGCAGTACCACTGAACTCGTGTCTCTGCATCAGAGGAGGCAGCCTCACTATCCTGGAGGCCTTTCCTGAAGTTCAGAGACAGGCTGTGAGCTACCTATAAAACTCACCTTGACCTTGCCCTCACCTGACTTTGACCATGGGGTTGGTTTCCCAACTTTAGAATGAGAAAAACATACTCCCCATCTGTCTCCCATTCTGTGAGGATCAGATGAAGTGATTTATACAAAAGCATGAAGATTAATTATGTTTTTATTTTCCCCACAGTTCCTCTCCCTCATAATCTAGACTTGGTCTCCTGAAAAGTTGGATTCCTTCACCAGGTTGTACACTTGTCTCTCTGCCCCAGGCAAGGGCTGCTGCCCCACCTTCCTGAGGAGAGAGGGTCTAGCCTGAAGGAGGAGGCAGGAGCCATGGCAATGGCCCTCGGGTTCCTTCTCACACTGCCATGGAAACCTTTGGGCCCCTTAGGAGAGGAGATGGGGCTTCCTGGTGTTGAGGAGCCGTGGTGACAGGCTCTACAGATAGATTTCCATTTTAATGGATGTGTCAGGGCGTCAAAATGTCTATGTTGCATTCAAGCCTCATTAAAATGGAAGCCCATTGCCACAGGGCACAGAAGAGGGTGCTGCATTATTTATTGTTTTTTTTTATCTGTTTTCCTAAAACTGGGCTGTTCAGGTTCAAATGGCAGATAAAATTGCCACCCACCTCTCTCCACCCTGTCATTTTCCAGCTCACATCTGTTCATTGCACATTGTATGTTAAATGTTACATTACCAGAGTGTCAGAAGCCCTGAGCAGTACCTCTGAAATCTGATTTGTCTAGCTTCCTGGCATTGTGCAGGGGTTATTTCTGTTCCTTCCTCTCTCAGGAGGGTCTCTGGCTCTGGTTTCCATCTCCGGCATTTCAGCCCCTTCTCCAGGCCCGAAGGTGTCAGGAAGCTCCTGCTTCTTTTCCCCCATTCCTTGATCCTTGCTTTCCATCTGGACCCTGCACTTGACCAAGCCCCTGATCCTCCCTCACAGACTGTACCAGAGTCGGATGTGACAATGGGAGCTCCTCTGCCACCATGTGTCCTGACGACTTCCAAGAAGACAAAACTGCTGGCAATCACCTGGAGAGCAGTGTCTGCATTTGTTGAGATTATTATTACACACTTACTGCACACATATGCTGGATCCAAAGGACCATGTTTCTATAAATTTAACTCCTAGAAAGATAGAGATTAGCATGTAGTAAATTTAAATCTTCACTTAAAAATGCACCATATTACACTGGACGCGGTAGTGCACGCCTGTAATCCCAGCAGCTCAGGAGGCTGAGGCAGGAAGATCGTGAGTTCACAGACAGCCTGAACAATGGTGAGGTGCTAAGGAACTCAGTGAAACCGTTTCTAAAAAAAGTACAATATAGGGCTGAGGATGTGGTTCATTGGTTGAGTGCCCCTGAGTTTAGTCCCTAGTACCAAAAAAAAAAAAAAAAAAAAAAAAACCCAACCACCATATTCTAACTAGGATGAAAGAGAAATAATCTATGTAGGCAGACAAAGAACTAGTATTGTTCTGTAGTACTAGACCTTCAAATGACATTTGTTAAGTTAGAAATCTGATAATGAATACTGTATTACTCAAATTCTGAAGTTGAAGTGAGGTTTTGTTATAGCTCTTATATTTCTAGAACTCACACCCCCAGCCTAGAGAGAATAAAGAATAGAGTTGATAGCAAGTTTCATTATAATGAATTAGAAAAAAAAAATGTTTTGAATGAGGCTGGGAAAGAGAGGGAAATGATTCTATTACCTCTAGCTTCTCGGTTCTCTAAGTCAGAGGCCAACAAAATATGGCCCACTTATGAACCAGACACACACACACACCTGTTGGCTCACAGATTGCCTAGTGGGTCTGTGCTATGACGGGAGAATTGAGTAGCAGACTACATGGCCTGGGAAGCCTTTAGTGATTACTGACTGGTCCTTTACAGAGAAAGTCTGCTGACCCCTGCTCCTAGCTCATGGACACGGTGCTGTTTAGCATTCATGGATAAACTTCTTGGCAGTGATCGAACATGAGGTGTTTAAAGATTGCAAAGGCTTCATTATTGGTTATTTGAACCAACCAAATACAACCAAATCAGAAGAGACAGTACTTCACAGTCTGAATCACAAATATATCTACATAATCAGATGTCACATCCTTAGAAGATTGCATTCCCTAAAATTATTCTATATAGATGGTTTATGATCAAATATTTTCTTATTTTGTGCTATTCCCCTCAGGAATGAAAATATCACCATTAACAATAGCAACAGTGCATTAGCAGTGATGCTTCCCAATATTTACTACATGCTTACAACATGTTTTGAGAGTCCTACGTATATTCAGATAACCCTTGGAGGCCGAGGTAGTAATGATCCCTTTTACACATAAGAAAACTTCATTATAGAGAAGATAAATAACTTTTACATGTCACCTGGAAATAGCAGAGCTGGTTAAAATCCAGTCTCATGCCTGAACCTGCATCATGACCCACCACTCTATGAGGAGCACATCTTTTTATAGTGTTTCTTGAAACTGGAATTTATCTGGATTTCAGAGACTTGGAATTTTAGAACTGAAGCATTCGGATACTCTTAGCTCAGCATATCTCATTTTGTCAGTAGTGACTAACATGTAAACAGTGCTATAAATTTGAAGGAGTGCATTCCCATGGATTCCCTTATCTGATATGCATGCTAAGCCCATGAGGTAGACATGTTGATTAGTCAGCTCTAACAAATACCTGAGATAGTCAATTTATAAAGAGAAAAGGGTTATTTGGGCTCATAGTGTTAGAGGCTGCAGTTTGTGATTGGTTGACCCTGTTGCTTTTTGGCCCATGGTGGCACATCATGGTAGGAGCACATGGTGAAGCAAGACTTCCCTCCTAACAGGGACTAAAAAAGAAGAAAAGACCTGGGTTCCACAGTCCCCTTTGAGGGCATGCTCCCAGTGACCTGAAGACGTTCCACTGGGCCCAACCTCTTAAAGCCTCCACCAGCCCCCAAGAGCCCCAAGCTGGGGACTGAGCCTTCAAGACATGTGTCTTGGGAAAACACTTCACATATGATAGCCACAGGTCTCCTTTTCGAAGAGGAATGGAGACAAGAGAAGAATACACATCACCTAGTGAGAACAAGGATGGGGCCTCTTATCTGAGTTCTTTGACTCTGAGGTTCGTAGATTTCCAGGCCACATAACCCAAAGATTCACTGACTTGACTTGGTCCAAAGTCACCAGCTAATTGTCATCAGCACCAGGGCTAGCACAGGGTGGAAACCAGGGGGAGCCGAGCATCTCCGGATGAGACAGGGGAGGTAATCCAAGAAATCTGATCGTCTCCTTGGGGAGGATGGAGCAGCACAAGGTCTCCAAGGCCCAGGATGGCTGGTTTCTTGGGACAGCCATGCATTCTGTCCTTCCACATTTACTGAAAATGACGTGCCAACATTGTGTTAGATCAGTGGCTCTCCAAATGAACAGCCTGTTAAAATTCCTGGAGAGCCCCAGGAATTTCTCACTTGGTAGATTTGAGGTAGGAACTGAGATTTTGAATTTATAATATTTCTCGGTTCCCAGGTGGCCATGTTGATAGCAGGGACAAGAGCCACTGTATCAGAGACTAGAGACACATCCAGCATCTAATCAGGAGGGTTGAGGTCCTGTCCTCAACAGAGCTTGTGTGTGTGAGTGAGTGGATGGACAGATGGACTCATGGGTCTGTGTGGACAGTGAATTAAGAGATCATCACAATTCAGTGTAGGAAGAGCTCTAATAGGGGTAGGGTGTTTTTATCAGTCCATTTTTACTCCTATAACAGAACATCACTGTCTGGTCATTTACAAGGAACAGAAGTTTACTGACTCACAATCATGAGGCTGGGAGGTCTGAGATTGAGGGGCCACATCTGGTGAGGGCCTTCTTGCTAAGTCACAATGTGGCAGAAGACATCACATGGGTGAGAGGGGGCTGGACACATTTTTATAACAAACCCACTCTGGAATTAATGAACCTTCTCCTGTAACGATGACATTAGGCCATTGAGAATAAGTTTCTAACACAGGAACTTGGGGGATACATGAAGACCATTGAAGTGTGGAACCAAAGGAAAGAAGCCAGAAGTCTGCCTGGGGACAGAAGGCTTCACGGAGAAGGTGGCCCCTGGATCAGTTCTGAAGGCCCAGGCAGAAAGTGGAGATGCTTTATGCTCAAGGAAAAGCCATCAAAAAGGCCCAAAGGTGGGACAGCCTGGGACCTGAGAGCCTGGGATGAGTTAGGGAATTCCCACTGAAGGAGTCAGACATGACTGGCCGGATGGGTTGAGTCTTGGGCAAGAGACAGGAACAAGAAGAGAGGGGGTTAGAGAGCCAAAGGCTCCAGGGGCATCGAGGAGCTGGGATTTCATCCTTAAGGCAATGGGGGGCCACTGAAGGATTTTGAGCTGTGGAATGGCAAGACCAGAGGTGTACTGCAGAAAGATGTGAGACTATGCAGACATTCTGAACTGGAACAAGGCCACCACATATCACTTCAGTGAGAGATGACAGGAGCCTGTGAAGAAATGGCCAAGGCATGCCAGATGGCCAGTGGGAAAAGGGACAAAAACTTTTCTCTGCTGCATTTTATTTGGGACTGTTGCTAATCTCATTTTGGGCCATTTTTTTTAATCATAAGTGCTCCTGTGGGTCTAAGAATGGGAGATAGAATGTTTATGTTGATTCTCCCTTGCTGTGTGACCTTGGGAAAACCATTAGCTCTCTGTGTTGCTCTTTTCTCCTCTGGGAAATAAGGATGGTAGTGGTTGATAGTGAGGATGACATGGGATAGTGTAAGTAAAATGCCACCAACTACATTCTAAGTGCTCCACACTCCCCTTTCCCAGGAGAGATGACACGGTTGAATATTTCTGTTTCTTCTCTGGTCTCTGTAATTAGCCTGTTTTCTTCAAGAAAGAGAACAGCAAGAGTCCTTCCAGTACACAAATACCAGTGCTTGTCCTCTTTGACTGTCTTTGCCTTTTTGTTTTAGAAGTAATTTCATGGCTCATGCACTTGAGATTCCATCAGGAAAGCTGGGCTCCTCCATCAAGCGGACGATGGTCCTGCTGCGTGTTCATTGGCAAATCACACTTCTGTTAATTAACACAATGTGGGCTCCAGCGCTCAGCTCCTTCCAAATGCGCCCTTTCTCACTTGGGGTTTGAATTGTGGTCTCTCTTCTCTTCTGAGCCGCGGGGACAAGCATGTCTGGGCTGCCCCTTTGTCCTTGCTCCATCCTGGGCTCAGCAGCCTCGGGCCTCCCCCACACCCCCACCACATCCCTGGTCTGCTGTCCTCTAGCTTCCCCACATCCCCCTCACCTATTTTCTGGAAACTTTCCTGATTTCTCCCAGGGACATGCGTTCCTATTCTGAGCACTCTGCTTTGACTTGGCATGTCTTCCTGAGCTTCAGCAGGATGTCCGGGTGGGTAATAAGCCCCTCTCTGCACCAGTGCTGCACCCTGATGTGCCAGTGTACCCACCACGAACTCCACCAGCCCAACCCCCAGCAGGGCCGTTCACCGTCAGGGCTGCCTGGTCTGTCTTTCCTTCCCTTGAGACTGTCCTTGGGCATTTTTTTTTAAACTAAGGGTGGCAATTGGTGGTAATTATCACCCACATCCTCTGTCCTGATACCTAGTCACTGAGGGACCTAGGAATAGCCAGTGAGACAAGGTGCCTTGTGACGTCCTCCGCAGAGCCCATGTGCCCAACCATGACCTCCTCTGTCTTAGCTCTGATCAAACTTTGAAAAGTTAAGAGTAGATACTGTGCATCTCTGGTTACTTTTGCTGTGACTAATGCGTTCAAAGTGAACCACCGTGGCCACGGAGCTGTATAGTTAGAAATGCCTGAGACGCCAATTCTGCATGTGCTCTTACCCCAATTTTTTAAAAGAGGCCTGAAATTCTAACATGTGCTGCCACACATCTGAACCTTGAAAAGATGCTAATAAAAAAAACCAGACACAAAAGAACACATGTGGTATGGTTCCCTGTGATTGAGGTACCTGTGGTGGCTGCCAGGGGCCTGGAACGGGGATGGAGAATTGGTGTTTCATAGTGGCAGAGTTTCCAGTTGGGAAGATGAAAAGTCCTAAAGATGGTGGTGACGGGGGCACAACAGTGAACGAGTCCAGTGCCACCCACTATATGTTGAAAAGTGCTTAAAATGGTGAATTTTAATTTATGTACAGACAAAATTTTCAAAGGAGGAAGGACTATTATGAAAAAACTTAAAACATCAAAAGAATATTTGGAGGAAATCAAAAATATAAAAATAACTCATTGAAAGTTCCATTTATTGATTCAAAGTCATTCTCTTGGTATTAAGATATAAAAAAAAAGTGGATCACGTATAATTTGGGCTGTTCACAAAGTCATATTGGGTAGATATGTGCATTTGCAAGTGTAGCTAGACGGCTTACCCATCCATCCAGCTCAGCCAGGAGCCCTTGGGGAGACCTGGTGGTCAGCGCTGAGTAAACCAATCAGTGCAAACACACTAATTTGAGTTGAACTGGAAAAAACTGATGTTTTTTCTTACAGATGGCAATGAACTGCTGAACTTGAAGAGTCCAACATCTCTTTGTTTTTGTGGGTTGGTCTCTGAGTCTTCTTCAGTTGGCTGGGAGAAGGCAGGTCAGGCTTTTGATGCAAAGATGTAAGGGAAGGACATGAGGGAGATACAGCCTCCCTGGATCTGTTGATTTCTGAGGAACTGGATGGAAACTGACTCAGTGGGCTTGAAGTGACCTGCCCCGTCTCTCATTCCTGTATCCCCAAAGACCCTCTGACTGAATGGACTTGTCTTTTTTTCCTATAAGAAGAAGCCCCAATGGGCAGGGTGTTCCTCCAAGATGTCTGAAGCATAAGATTGTTATAATGATTAAAATGAATTAAATGTCAGGTCCGTAGAGCCTTGCTTTATTTGGCATATATCTGGTTAAGAAGCCAGGCCAATGTCAGACTCCAAGGATAAGAGTGGGGAAATGCAGGAGCCCAGTGTAAAATCTGATAAAAGTTGTAATTCTGTATGGGCCTCATTCAAATATAAATTGCCCGTCAGCCTGCTCTGATGTGTCCTGGAACCAAGGCAAGTTCAGTAGCAGCATGATCCTACTTTATATATCTGCCTTTGAATCCTGGGTCCAGGAGATCTACAGCAGCATGAACTGGTCGATGACACAATTCATGCTGCTTACTGACAAAAAAAAATCTTTCACTTAATGCATTTAGATTCTGGAAAAGGTTGAGTTTTATTTGATCTGAACCATTTGCTAAAGAGAATTTGGGTAGATTCAGATGAGAGAATGAAAAGAAACTGGTTTTGCCAGCAATGGGAAGTGTTCAGTGGAACTCAGAGGGAGTCCAGCTCAACCAGTGTTCAGTTCCCCCAAATAGCTCGCCGGCCTGGAGGGCACAGTGCGCACCGTGCGTGATCCCTGCTGTCTTGGTGTAGCCTGTGCCGCTGTATCAAAACACCTGGAGCTGGATGCTTTATTTTTAAAGAAGAGGTTTATTTATCTCACAGCTCTGGAGGTTCAAGAGCATGGTGCCAGCGTCTCCTTGGCTCTGATGGGGGCCTCCTGGTGACAGTGTCAAGCGCTCTTGCAGAATGTGGCAGGGGAAGGCAGGAAGCAAGAGAGGGAATCCTGAAACAGACTTGCTCCAGAACAACCCGTTCTTGTCAGAACAAATCCACCCTGGGAGAGCAGCTTAATCCCCACTGAGGGTCGTATCCCATGACCCCCCTTCCCCAAGGACCCACCCCTGGAGTTCCTGCCTCAGTACCACCAACACCACCACTGGACACAAAGCCTCCAGCACATGAAATGTGACACACTCAGACCATATCCAAACAATAGCACTCTCTAATCCTTACATTCTGGGCAAGGCACTGTTGTTAGTTCCATGTAATAGATGGGGAAAACGAGGCTTAGAGATGACCAAAGTCACATGGCTGACAAGAGCCAATGCTCTAGCCCAGAAGTCTAACACCACATACTTCTAGGTTTCAAGATTCTCAATGTTTAGTTGCAGGTAAAAAGTCTCATTGTGATTGGTGAAGTCTTTGAATCTTCTTTAGGTCTCTGGAAGAATGCTCAGCTTCACACTGCCACAAAGAAGCAAGCATGATGGCATCTTATGGTAAAGTCTTTATGATCTTTCATGTCATAGAAAGTGTCCGTCTGTCAACCAAGAATAGGACTCAAGCACCTTTTGGGTGCCGCACACGGGCCATGTTGGAGTGATGGTCTGCGCCCCTCCTCTGTCTGGCATTCAGGACTTTGCAGCTGGCTCAGCTGAAACAGCTTTTCCTACAGAGAACTGACTGATGTCACATCCCAGTGTTTTCTCCTCCTCCAGTCCCAACACTGATCCTCCAAGAAGACTGACTCAAAGATGGCCTTGGGCAGCAAGGGCAGACTGGTCTTAAGGATGTGAAAAAGTAGATAAATAAAATAAGGATTTTACCAATATGCCTTGTCAGTCATGCACAGAGGTGTTGGAGAAGCACACACTCTCTTCTGCAAGTCCTTGAATCCGCTTGCCTTGTGTTCTGGGGTCCTCTTGCCCGTGCACAGAGTCAAGTCACCAGAGGGTTAGTATTTGGCTGCTCACGGTGTTTGGTTCACAGCTGCTGTGGCTGATGAGGAAACTTCTTTGTGGAAACCAAGTGCCTCCAGGAGGGACAACTTCTGGCTAGACAATGCTGAGAAGAGCTGTTTGAACTCCCTCTGTCCCTATATTCCTTATCAAAGCACAAGGAGTCTGTTTATTTTTGTGTTGGTTTTTAACAATTCTTTTGGTAGTTTCCTCTTTGATGTTAGAGCAACACATGCCTTGGTTAGGACTTTAGAAACCAAAGAAAGAAGAAGGAATATAAAATGCACCCATAATCCTCTCCCCTCACTATTAACCTTTTAGGATATTTTGTTTTGTATTTTTTCTTGCTTATTATTCTTATCATTAGCGTTTATGATAATTACAATTATGTGTCCAGGAGAAGATAAAATATACAACTTTGCATCTGCTTTCTTTTTTCAACATCATTTAATTTCTTTGAAAACATCAGCTTTATGGCTGCATAATAGCCCATAATGTGAGTCAATCATCATTTATTTAACTATATCCCAATTGTTGGAATAGTTAAGGTTTTCAGTTTTTACAGTAGGGTTTTCATATCTGCAATGGGCTTTTCACATAAAAAGTTTGGTCAGTCTATAGCATTTGAAATTAATACTAGAGAATATGTGCAAGTGACTTTTATTTCTCAAATTTATTCTATAGAAAGATGGAAGTTTGTATATAGAAAGCTAGTATCTAGCTTCCATCCCTATCCATGTTCTGTATCTATCTGTATCCACATGCCCACAAATACACAGAGCTACAAATTTATATATTTAGTAGTGGCATCCCCTTAACAAAATATTATCTGGCTTTGATGATTCAACAGTCCTTGCAAAGTACCAAAAATTGGGTAAATCAATACGTGTGCATCATTATTTATTCAATTATTTGCCACAAATCAAGCTAAATCAGCCGCTTCCATATCATTATCAGGTGAGCATCTTTTTGAAGGGTTGGGGTTGGGCTGAGTGAACAGGACACAGGGTGCAGAAGAGCACCCAGGACTTCAGGGCCAGCAAAAGCAGGAGAGAGGAGGGCAGAGAGCGTTCATGGGGCAGGGAAAGCCCTTCCCTTGGCCACAACCCAGAGCATATGGAGAGGAAGAGAGAAAAGAGATTGTGCTGGTAAGGAGGGTCAGACATGGAAGACCTAAACCCCAGGCCTTTGAGGCAGGCAGTGGGAAGCCACACTAGGGTGGAACATGGAGGTGATAGAATGAACTTTGCTTTAGAACAACTAGTCATCTGGCATAAGAACTTAAAATGAACTAGAGCTGAGGAACCCTGGAAGGAAGGATTGGGGGGCCGGATCCGAAAGAGGAAAGAGAAAGGTGCTGACTAAGCCCCTCTAAGTCCCAGGCCAGGAGGAAGACATTTTATGTAAATTCTTTCATTCTACCACCCAGATGGCAGAAAGTGACAGAAACAGAGGTTAACACAAAACCAAAGCTCAGGCTCATTGGACTCCACTGAGCTGCCAAGGGGCAAGGAAGGAGGGTCCGAGCCAGAACAGAGGCAGTTTCTCCAGGGCTGAGAGGAAGACCTGCCTTTAGTACCAAGGAGGCAGAATGAAGTCAGCTTGGAAATGATCAGAAATGAGAAGACCAGGAAGGAGTGGGATTCCAAATGCCTCCAGGACTTGGAATCCTGGGAATGGGGATCCCTCAACATCAACAGGGAGGAGCACTTGGAGAGAAAGCCCTTGGGGTTCTGGAAGTGCAGAACCCATACCAACACACCCAGAAAACCAGGACGGTATAGGCCAGCAGCCCAGAGAAAAAGCAGTCCTGCTGAGACAGACTTAATAGACCTCTGATTCTTAGAAATTAAATTCTGATTTATGTAGGTGACATATATTTGAATGCAGCTGAAGTACGATCTAATATTAAGAGTTTAGATAAATTTAAACCCTCACCTTTCAATAAAAAGGAATGCTCCTTTCAAATTCTTTGGTGAGTCAGAAGCTCCAGAGCCAGAAGGAGCCAGGTTTCCACATCCTTCCAGTTCTACGGCCTTGATCTTGCCCCGTGTCCATTCATGCTTAGTCTGAGGGCAGCCAGGACTATGAGTTCCTTATCTTTAACCTCCTCAAGAACATCTGGAGGTCACCAGGAGTCCACTCTCCTCACAGACCCCTGAGGAGCGACCTAGAGTGGAGGAACATTGCCTAACCTCTGTGTCCAAGTCCTGCAAGCAGAGAAAGCCCTGGCCCCCTTTCCTTCGCCACTGACAGGATAGTGTCTCCACAGGCAGGAATGAATCTTGAACTTGAGAATTGTGCTGTGTGGCCTGATGAATTAGTTTTAGATAAATGACTTGCTTATTATTCCTTCACAAATCATCTGGGAGCAGAAAAGGCTGGGCATCCAATATGAACATCTTGCCTCAAATATTTTATCTATCATGCTTTAAAAAAAAACAAAACAAAAAAACTCCATGATCCATTTAGTGTTTTTTCCTACCTGGTCAATCAAACACTTGATCTCTTTTGGGAGACCTGAACAAAAGTTCTTGCCCAAAAGTTTCCTGTTTTGTTCTGGGTTTTCACATATCTGCCAATGACCTTGGCCTCATTAGTGAGCACCTGGCTCGAGTGGGCTTCGATAACCTGCCACAGAACAAAGACAACATGGAGGGCAGAGGGAGGCTGCTCCTCTCTTGTCAAACCCGACATGAAGCACATAACAGGTATTTATTTAACGAAAGACACAACGGCAAAACACCAGCAAAATTCAAAAGTGACTGACTACACGTGAAGCATGAAAAATGTTTCCCGTCATGTGAGACACTTCAGGCATAGAAAGCACACCAAAGAAAATGGAAAACATTTGAGAACATAAAAGGGAAGCCATTAGGCACCACTTTTCAACGAAACAAACAGAAAAGCCTTTCTCATCGCCTAGCTCTGAGTGAGCTGTGTACTGTGCACCATCAACTGTGCCTGACACGTATTAGGCACTATATAAATGCCAGCTTCTCTCTCCCTTTCTAACTGATCATCAGGAGAGACACCATGGGCTCCTACTAAGTCATGCTCCTGCCAAATGGAAGGGGCATGTTCCCTCACTCTGTGGAGAATTAGAGCTTCTTCTCCATATTAGGTGCTGAGTGACACAGAGAAGAAAAAGGAAGTGTTGGTTCCATAAGCAACTGAATGACAGCAGAAGACACAGCAAAACAGTAGGAGAGAGAGGACAGTAGAACCCCAAGGCTCTATGATCAAGGGAAGAGCTTCTCGAGGGAAGAGCTGGTGTCTTACCTGGTATCTTCCGTGGCTAGAATAATACCTTGGCTAGCAAATGAATGAACGTGTACTAAGTGAGTGAGCCCGCCCACAGCCATGCTCCATGATTGGCACTTCTGGGTAGGAGCACTCAAGAGAGAATGCAGAAAGGATGAGGCTCTGAGCTGAGCCTGAGTTACCTGGAAAGAGGAAAGATGTCTCTCATCTCTAAATTTATCCACCTGGTCCCCGCTGCCCTCCATTTACCAAGCTTTATCCCTCCCTCAGCCAACAATTACCACTGAGTGTGCATGTGTGGGTGTACGGGTACGGCGTGTGTCTTACTTTCTGAGCACTTACATAGCACTTACTTTGTGCCAGCCTCTGAGTGATATACAAATATAATTTTCATAACAATCGGATGACATAGGTGCTATTATGGTCCCTGCTTACGATATGAAGAAACTGAGCCACAGAACCAGGAAGGTTACATAGCTATCTAGGCCCCACGATCTGGAATTGGGACCCAGATAATCGGACCCCAGATTCAGGGTTCTTCAGCACCAACCTCTGCTGTCCATATGTCCATGTTTTTAAGTGGAACCAGGGAGGGCTGTCCTGAGTTTTGTGTGTAGGTCTGCTCTATTGATTTGGATAAGATTCAGAGCAAGTGAAAGGCTGTCTCTGGTATCTACAGGTTCATCTTCTCTTACATTTTTTTTTCTCTTCGGCATAGAAATGTATTCAAGCCTTGCATACTTTTCAAAAAAGTGCTCCCTCTCACTATGTCCCCCCTAACTGGGCCTCCATCCCAGGCTATTCGAAAGCCTCCTTTAACTGACTTCAGCTGACTTCCTCTAAAAGAGCCCTTGCTGAGGTCACCTGGGACCTTTTCCAGTTGTAAATGTGGTAAGCTCCTGGTGCCCAAATCCATGCAATGGTAGGAACCGTGTTCCCTATGGCTAGCCTGATGGCTGGCATACAATTGGTGCTCACAAAATCCTTGTTGAGATTTTATTCAATCCCGGCACCATTAGCCAGCCATTCTTTTTTCTCTTTCACTCCCATGATATCCCCATGGTAGGATGTAGACCTATCCTTTTTGACTATCCATTCTCCTTCTCCCTTTCTTCTTCTCACTCCTGCAATAATGCTACTCAAATTCAGTCCTGAAATTTCTCTGCTTCTCACTTTTTGTAATATCTCTGTCAGAGCAGGCATTCAGTACCTGTGCTTTAACTACATGGGACCAAAATCAGTATCTCAAATCCTGATCTCTTTCTCATGCACTAGACCCATACTGCTAGGGCTAGTGCCTGAGAAGGAGATTAGTATGGGTGAGCATCTCCAGTTAGACGCATGAATATTAAACAAGTAATTAATTGAATTTGTCATCTTCCTCTTCTCTTACAAGCTTTGTGCTTCTGTCCTTCCTCTTAGCAACCCCCCTCATAAAACAGAACAAGAAAGACAGTGACAATCCTATGTCTCCTCTTTTATTCAGTGTCTTGGTCAAGGATGTTGCCGTTTTTCTATCATCCAACCCAGAAACTTGGAGGTCATCAATGGCTTATCCCATTTCTTTGTTTCTCACATGTAGTCACCAATGTCTGTCAGTCTGATTACTTTATGTTGATCAATATAAACTTAGAGACTGCAAAATTTTTAAAAAAAAAGACTTTATTTGAGGCCTTAGGAATTGCAGTCTGGTAGACACATTTTCCAATAACTGTGAATCAGTGTTTTTGAAGAGGGACAGGGAAGTGGGAACTTAAATGGACAAGCGGTTTTACAAAGTGATAAGAATTCCCTTATAGGGAACTTTTATTGAAATTGAGAAAGAACAAGCTGCTGTATGACAAGGGCCGTGTAACTGATAGAAGATAAAGAAAAGAATATATATACTTAGTTCAAATGTCCACAGAGCAATAACCTCTTGATATGCATCTTGAGTCTCTGGCACAATGTAATTATCTGTTCTGGCTGCCTGCCGTCAGGTGTCCAAAGTCCACATTCCCAGGCAGCCCTGGAGTCTGGAGTCCTTCTCCCTTGATGGCCCCCGACTGAATTTGAAAAGCTCTTGCCATGTTTTTGCCATAATTTTCCTTTCATTTTTCTCCTCTCATTCCTGTCCTCTGCTACAGTGCAGGTCTTCATCATTTTTCCGCTCTAAAGGATTGTCTTGTCCCTAGATTCCCTCCCTCCCAATTAGCACCCCACTCTGCAGCTATGATTATCTTCTTAGAGTGAGCAAAATCCTAACCAGTTTCTCCCCTGATTAGAATCCTTTTGTGGCTCACTATGACCTGGATGGAATCTGAACTCCAAGTATGGCATATGAAGTTCCTGGCAAATGATGGGCCAATGAATGCTCCATCAAAGGCACTTTAAGCAAAAATCTCCTGTTCTGCTCCCAGTCATCACAATGGAAAATTGAAATTGTTTTAATTCCCTGGACAGAACACAGCTGGTTATAGGAGGTACGTTTTTGTTTTCAACAGACCACGAAGACTGTCCAAGTCATAATATATAATAATTATTCTGTGAAAAACATTACACTGGAGTATTCAGAACATGCAGTCTCCTTACTGTTCCTCAAATATGGTAAGCAGATTCCTGCTTCCAGGGCCTTTGCACTTGCTCTTCCTCTGCCTGAAATGCTTGTCCTCCAGACATCCATGTGCCCATTTCTTCCCTACTTGAGGCATCTGCTTGAATGGCATGTTATTTTTATTTATTTATTTATTTTGGGGGGCCAGGTACTGGGGATTGAGCTCAGGGGCACTCCCCAGCCTCCTCATGTTTGTATTTTATTTAGAGACAGGGTCTCACTGGGTTGCTTAACACCTCACTGTTGCTGAGGCTGGCTTTGAACTCTGGATCCTCCTGCCTCAGCCTCCTGAGCTGCGAGGATGTGTGCTGTGATGTCCAGCTGAATGGCATGTTATTAAGAGAGCTCTATGGTAAATAGCAGCTCCCCCAAGTCCATCACATCACCTATTTCATTTTTCTCCATAGTGTTCATCCCCACCTGACATGTATACATATATGTGTATGCATATATGTATATAGTTAGTCTCTCCCTGGAGGGCACATTTTATGGAGCTGAAGACTCAGTTTTGTCCACTGCAGGATCTCTTACATAGCAGTGCTTGATAACTAGGCACTGAATGAATTTATAAAAATGAATGTTTGATGTCTCTATTTCTACTGAAGAAAAAAAATTTCAAGCAGGAGATAGGATATAGGCTTTAGTTTCCTTCTACAGGGGTCATTTTCTGGGCAAGATTTTTACTTGAATGAGCTTTTACTGTCTGATACAGAAGCCTGGGTCATAGGCTGACAGTAAGTCAGTGGGACCACAGAGAAGGGGCTGGGGAAGGAGAGGTTGACTGGGTCGAGAAGGGAGGGAACCACATTCAGGAGAAGGGAGTGTTTCCCATGAGGGAGGAAGAAGAGATGGCCCTGCTCTCTCACGCATAGTCACTCCCAGCTCTGTGGGAAGTACACACCCTGTTATCATCTACTTGATTTACGATCCCTCAGCATTCTTCAAAAACAGCTCCATGATGTATTATTAGTGTTTTAATAACATGCTCTTTATTTTCAACTTCTGCTCTGTCTCTCGAGGTACAGACAGGCTGGCGTACTGCAAAACTGGTGCTGAGAATTACAACTTGAAACAGAATCCTCTGGTCTACCCCTAGACCTCCAGAAGGGCATTGTTAGCCCCACTTGAGAAAGTAGACATATGGATGCAGAAATTGTGGGACTTCTTAAGGTAGCAGAACTAGTGAACCCATCAGAGCCCATCCCAGCACCCTGGACCAACACATACCAATATCTCACATTGTTTTTTGTTTTAACTTGAAAGTACCATTTTTATCCTGCCACACTGACTGTTCCTGCCATTCCATGCACAAGGCTTGGGAAAACATCTTTGCTTACATGTGGCCGGAGGAAAGCACTTGCCTTTTTAGGCCCCTTCACTATCATACTTCTAAATTGGAAAACAGAATTTTCCAGAATTGCAGAATTCGATGATTTGGGGGAAGATAAAAAGAAGTTGCTAGTATTATATCTCCCATGTTGTTTGTGAAGACTAGTTTGCCCTGGGAGTGCCAAATACACATTGGATGATACGGATAATAGCATGAGGTCCACTGTATTACTCCCCCTGTCTTGCAGCCTGGCAGTCAACATAAGTGATCACTGGCATTTATGGTAGCACTTTACAGTTTACCAAGGGCTTTCACAGATTTGCTTTGATCCATGACTTTACCAGGCTGTAGAACATAGTGATTAAAAGCAGGAGCCTTGGAGTCAAACCAGGACTCTCTACCTTAAACTATGGCTTCCAAGCTGCCAGCTTGGGGAAGTTTCTTATTATCTCATCAGCAAAAGGGAATGATAATGAACTTACTGATTTGGGGGAAGATTAAATGTGATGATGTATATGATCATGTATATATATTTTACTGCTTAGGACATGATAAAACATTTAAAATGCTACCTTTATTATTATTATTATTATTGTCTATCGTTATTATTCTTGTTTCAGATATGATGTGCATAAAGTCATCTGTAATTAATTTATAAAAAAGACCATAACTTTATTTTTTTTCTTATTACAACCTTAAAAGCCTGTTTGGTCCTAGTCTGATCTTCCATCTCCATTCCTAGATGACATCTGTGGAAGATAGCACAGATTTTTTGATAACTTATCAGGTATTAAAAACTTTCATTTGCAGCTAATAAAATTTGAGTCAAATCTAAGATCAGAACTTCACTCTTATATCTAGTTTCAACCTTTTCTCTTCCCTAGCTTGGTATCGATCCACTCTTGGAAACTTGTAGGAAGAAAAGAGATGTGTCCAGATTCTTTAATCTTTGTTTCACCTGCTCCCTGTTAACCCCAGAATTTCCTGTTCCTCCAGGGCTGGATTTTTGGAAAGGAGGGCTGGTAAGAGACCCAGGGATCAAATGAGCCCTGTGTTGCCCTCTGAGGTGGTGTCCTCCAGGTGGCAGGGCCAAATGCTGACTCTGCCTCATGTAGGAAAATTTTGTGATTCTTTCAAGAAAGCTTTGTAGGGACTGACCATGCCCTATTGTCTCCTGATGTGGACAGGGCATTGTCCAGGTGACCTGGCTCCACTTCCTCCTCAGCTCCCATTTTTGGTGCTACCACCTATGGAGAATTTTTGATGGAGTCATCCCAACTTGACAGGCGAAGCTGAAGGACAGTCTTTTGGAGGTGTGTTAGTCCCCATTGGCATGTGCTTGGCCAGTGGAGAGAGCATGAGATGCTCCCCAGACAAACTCTGGGTTCAAGGCTTTGTCTTAGCTCCATCTACACAGGCAGCTCCAACCAAACTCTTGTGTCATTTTTCTCAGGCCACAGATAGGTACCATCCCCTGAGTCCTCTGAACTCCAGCGTATCCAAGTGCAGTTTTCCAAGTGATTCTCTCCAGGGCTCTTTCCTTGACTTGAGTTTGAGGTAGGTAGGAGTGGGGAAGTCCCCGCTGGGAGGAAAAGGGAATGCAGTTCCCTGAAGACTGAAAGCATCACTTCCCAGCCTCCTTCTCCAACCTTCCCATCTTTGTTTTTTGAGAACTGAAGGTAGGGAAAGCACAAACTTCAGAGGAAAGTTGAGACACTTGGTAGCAAGGTCAGCCCAGGGCTGCATTGTTCTTTACAACAGTGCCTTGCCCTAGAAACAATTCAAACCACATACGCACCTTAAAATCTTCTATTAGCCTCATTAAAGACATAAAAAGAAGCAGGGAAAATTAAATTTCAGAATATATTTGACTTGATCTAATGTGTCCAAAACATTGTCATATCAACATATATATATGGGTTAAAAGATATTCTAGACATGCCTGCTGAATTTTTGACATCTGATATGTATTTAACTTAAAACATGTCTCAGTTTGAGTGTTCAATAGCCCTTTTAAGGGCTCAACGTCCTTGTGATTATGGCTATGGATAGCATATTGGACAACACAGCTTTATCATTATGAAAGCAGATTGTCATCTATTGTCCTCAGCTTTGAGGCCTCAGAACTAAGACAGTTTGGTTGTGGTCTGTGCAATGCATTCCAATCAATATATGCAGGGCCAGGCTCATATGCTGGGCTGTAGCCTCAAGTTCTGTATTTTGGTTCTGTTTCCCCAGGTCATCATGCTGTCCAAACAGAAATCACTGTGCTTTGTTCATGGGGACCCCAGTAGATGAAGGGACATTTGAGGGTGAGAAGATTTCTATAGAGATCCTTGTGAGAGTTTTGTTTGAGGTTCTGGGAGGTCCCAACACATCTTGTCCCTACAGTGTGGGGTATAGTGAGAGAGACTTACTCAGGGAACCATGCATATCTCACTGAAAGTATCATGAATGCAGGGAGCCCCATTCCTGGCCTTCGCTGGAGCTGCCGTGTCAACTCTGACCTCCAACAGTGAATATGCCCACAGTGCACACTGTTGGCCAAAGAGAAGCATAACAGGTCTTTAGCTTTCACTGTTGAAAAGAAAATTTTCAATGGCAGCAGTACACTAATCCCCCTTTTTCTGCAGGTCCTACATTTCAAGACCTGTAGTGGATGTCTAAAACCATAGATAATACCAAACCTTAGGAATATCGTTTTTCCTATACATAAGTACTTATGATAAAGTTTAATTTATAAATAGGCACCACAGGAGATTAACAACAAGAACTAATAACCAAATAGAACAATTATGACACTATACATTAATACAAGTGATTTAAAACTTGTGATTTCTCTATTTATTTCTGGACTTTTCCATTAATATTTTCTGACTGTGGTTGACCACAGGTGACTAAAACTGCAAAAAGAAAAATCACAGATAAGGGGGTTACTACTGTGCGTCTTTTGAAAGACAGTACTTCTAAGAAGGAATCTGAAGCCTATGACCCGTCCTCTCTCATTGTTCCTGTTAGAGAAAGTTGCCTCCTTTGTACTTAGAACTGTTCAAAATCACTAAAGCTCACATCTCCCAAAGAACTCAAAATCTGATTTTTTAAAAAATATATTTATTTTTTAGCTGTAGTTGGACACAATACCTTTATGTATCCGCATTTATGTGGTGCTGAGGTTAGAACCCAAGGCCTCATGCGTGCTAGGCGAATGCTCTACCACTGAGCCACAACCCCAGCCCCTGATTTTTAAAGGAATATATTCTCATATACAAATACAAAAAAACAACAACAACAACAACAACAAAAACAATCATAAGGGCTCCCTGTTAACGTTTGGTACATTTCATCATTGCTCCTCTCACGTGGGTACACGCGTGGGCACACAAATGCACACCTGCAGTATAGGGGTCATCTGTAGTGTGTAGTCTTGCGCATTACTTTTCACTTAATATTCTATCATGAACTTTTACTAGATCATTGACATTCTTCAACAGAATGGTTTTAATTGCTGAATAATATCCCATTATGTTTTATTGAATGTTAAGTTCTCTTCTGGGGGTTTGAAGTGGCGTGGAATATGAAAAGCACCGAGGAATTGAAAGGCCATGATAAGACCCTTTCCCAGAGCTGCCTCTTACTGGCCATGTGAACTTGGTCAGTTAAAATCCCCTTGTCTCCATTTCCAAAGCATCTACCTTCTAGACTATTGGGAGGAGGAATTGACATGTCCTATACAGATTGCCCATCACACACCTAGATGGAATGAATGGACAATTATTGTTAATTCCTATTCAATCTCCTCTTTCCTCTGCCTTTTCAAATTCTTCACCATCAGCTGGTTCCCAGGCACCTGCGGTGTTTTTCTGGGCTATGTAGCACATCCAAGGTGCCTGTGTTCTTTCAAAGCTCTTATCTTCTGGTTGCTTTGTGGTGACTCTCTGGGTTACATTCTTGCCAGGCAACTGCAGATCTCTGGACTTTGCGCTCTGACACTGTCTGCACATGATACAGGAAGCAGGAATGGAAGCTCCTCTGGGGGAGCTGTACCTGAGTGGCTGAGCAGCCACTTGCTTCTCTCCTCGTGTGGTCCCACCTGTACTTTCTGCATTTGGCTCAGCAGCGTGCAGCCAGAGGAAGCCAGCCCTTCTTGCCTCTGCCTCTTGTTTCTGGGTTTTCTCTCCTCCTTTCTTCTCTACAGGCACTTGCTTTAGCTGCTGGCCCAGCTCTCATCAGGCGGGTACAAATTTTGTAATTTGCCTCCCATTGTTTTGACAATGGATGTGATTTGTATATGGCAGTCACATAATATCCCTATTTATGGCAGCTCTCTAATCGGAGGTAGGATTGAGAAGGAGAAAGCATGGAGCCTGTCTTCTGACCCAGAAACCACTTCTTGTTTCTACAGCAACTACCTTCCCCCACTGTCTCTTCCTGGTGGCGGGGGGGGGGGGGGGGGAGTGCAGAAGGGTCTGCTGCTTTCATAATCTCCGGGGTATCGTGTGTGCTTATTAATCCTCATGGTTCTGTGTTATCTGGTACCCAGATGCATGCTGATGTGTCCTTTATACAATAAGCAACTAGGTTGAATGGTTAAGCAATGGTTAATGCTGGCTTTTAAAACAATGAGATTGGCGAGGAGAATAATTGACTTCTAGTCTCGATGACATTTGAGTCACTGAAGCGGGCTGAGTGAAGGTGTGCTCCTCTCACCCTGATTGTTCCATATGCACAGGTTTTGGTAATTGTTACAGGGTGGCATGGTGATCTCATTTTGCAAATATTTGTTGAGCACCTGCTTATGTCAGGCAATGTGCTAGAGAGTAGGAAGACAGCAAAAAGCAGACATGAACACGGCCCGGAACCCACTAGAATGTATTATAATGGCACAAACAAGTAATTATAAGAAGATTTGTTAGTGATGTCAACCAAGTGCTACAGGAGCCCCAGGAACTGGTTCTTAGGGGCTGCCACAGTATCACAGAAGCCTCCCGGAGACATTTGCTTTTTGGGAAATCTTCAAGGATAATAAAAGCTTGCCAAATGAAGGGTGCGGGGAGCCATGATAAGAGCATGGAGTCTTTGCGAGGGAGGCAGGGAACTGCAGTGAGGAGCCTGGAGAAGGATGGAGATGCAGGGGATGCAGAGGAACGTTCCAAAGGGCCTTTTAGGGATCAAAACCTGACATCAGGCAATTTCTTGTGGAAAACTAAGAACTATTTTATTTTCGCCTAAAAATAATCCCTTAAATAAATAACCAACTTAGCCTCTAGAAGAGAGTCCTAGGTAAAGCCTCCTGTCAGATACTTCATCATTTCTGCTTCTCTGGACAGAAGCACTGACACCTTCCCAAGAGCTGTGATCAAACCCCATTTCCCTTCCTGCTCGGTGGTGTGGTGCTTGCTGCCAGGGCCCAAGGGTTCTGGCCCAATAGCCTCTGTGGCCACCAGCACCTCTGCTGTTAGCTGCGGTAGCCTCCAGCTGTTTTGGTCCTTGGAGGACAGCAGCACCAACACACAGGGGTGGATGCATTTCCATATCAACAACAAATAAATAAAACCTACACCCGGACCTCTCCAGATACCTGAAAGGCAGAAGAAGACTACTCGCTCTGGGTATCAAGTCCTTGGAGGATGCTCCTCAGTTCCTTCTGTGGTCAAGTGCAGAGGAAGGAGCAGGTGAAAAAGAGAATTGCTTTAATTGAGGTGATTTCCATTTCTGTCCACATTTCTATACCTTTAGCATTGTTTATACATATTAATTTGTTTAATCCTCTTAATAACTTTTTGAACTAGGTAATCACCACACACAGATGGTGAAACTGAGATCCAGTGGGATGGACTAATTTGCTTACATTTCTGTGACCAGGGGCTGGAAGAACCAGGATTTGAACAGGAGCAGCCTGGTTCCTTGCATTCCCACCTGTTATATCACTGTATGGTTCCCCAGGATCAGAACCCCACTTCCTTCAGAGGTAATGACTATGCAGTGATGTCCTGTGCTTTAAATCAGCCTATCCTGGGGTTGGTGCCATAACTTGACAGTTTGTTGCAAACCTCTCTACCAAAAACTGTGATCGAACCCTGTTTCCCTTCCTGTTCGATGGTATAGTGCTTGCTGCCAGGGCCACCAGCACTCTGCCCTCCAACAGAGTGACCTTGATTCAGAGGGGACTGATCACTTTGTGAATGGCTGTTCAGCCCCCCCAGGGTAGCCAACCCTCACCCACCCTTGTAGCCAGGGCTGTGTGCCTCTGTGGTGAAGAGCGGAGAGGGGCCACTGTGGCCAGCAGAGGACCATGGCTTGGGTGGCATACAGCTGCAGAGCAGCCCTCTGAGCTCTTACTGCTGGGGCCATTAATACTGCGCTACCTTTTCTAGGTCCAGTCATTACCCTCGAAGCAAAGTCTAATGCACACTTACCCTCTTTTCTGCTTTTTTTTTAAAGAGAAAAAAATTCCAATCATCATCATTTTTCTGTGCAAGGTCTTTAAAGAGCAAATAGAAAGACATTCAGAGCCCAATATATATTTTCCTTCTCTAAGTGATGTTTATTTAAATGCAGATATCCTGGTTTCCCATGTAGAGTTGCAAGCAATACCTTTCAATTTAAATGTTAATAGGAGTGTAAACTTCAAAATCAAAATTTTTCCACAAGGGAGAAGTGCTTTTTCTGGCTCTGTTTAATGGTTCTCCTTGCCATTCCTCCTCCACCCTCCCTCATTAGCAACCTTCTTCTGCCCACTCCTTTCCGCCGTGCTGAACCAAATTCAAAAGAGTTTAGAATGCACCTTTCTCATTTCAAAAATTAGAATGTTAAATATTAGGGTCATGGAATACAGATAATGGACTCAAACCCAACACGACTGGTGAGGAGATTTTTTCATCTAGGCCTTTGCCTGCAGAGTCAAACTTAACGTACAAGATTCTTTCCAATGAGATTACTTAGGCCAGCCCCAGGAAATATTTTTCCAAATCTTCAGAGTTAGGTTAATTAGGGTTTTCTACCTCTCCTTTTCTTTTTCTTTCCTTTTTATTTTTCTCTCTCTTTTCCCCAGAATAGCAGGAAGGGATGGGGGAGAGAAATACAAGCTATGTACTGTGTTGGGCACAGTGAGAAATCACGGAGAATTAAATGGCCATTTCTACTCCTCAAGAGAGAAGATTGACACGTAGGTCAAGGCAGATGGGCCACATTGGTGCCATCTGCATGTGGCCATCCACAGACAGAGTGGCAGCTGGGACTCACTCCAATGTGAACAAAAAGCAACAGATTTTAAAACAATGGAAATAATGTACAAATGCCTCCAAGTTCAAATAACAGGTATAATACCTTCCTACGAGCTGATGGACCAAGTTTTGTGTGTGAATGTAATATCTGGCTTCATCTTCCTTTTCTTCATTTCCTCATTTTCCTGCCATTTTTCAACAGTTTGTAAGCCTCCTTAAGTCTTTTGGAGCATGATAGGACCATTAATACATGAGTTAGAATTGAATTTATAATATAAACTTCATAGATTTTGATTCTATTATTTTACTTCAAGGTATTGTTTTTGTTCTCCAGCTTGTCCTTTTTAATAGCATTCTGTTTTTATTTCATGGAGGCAATATCTTTCTGCTGTCGTCTCTCTGGGGATGTTAATAATAATTTTGAATGATGTTTTTATTCTCCCTGCAGAGTTTCCCACGTTGTTTCCCCCCAACTTGTAGGCTGTTCTCAGATATCTGGAGATAATTGGTTGTATGTTCGTGTTTAAAAGCAGGGTACTAAAGAGCTGCGTAGGAGCACTGAGCCGGCTGGGGAATCCCGAGATAATTTAGGGCTTCATTGTAGAGTGGTCTGAGGGACCATGCATGGGGCAAAGGTCACTCCCAATCTCTGGGAGAGGGCAAAGGCCTGGGAGCCAAGGTGGAGGAGTTGGACTCTCAATGGTGAGGTTCAATGTCAAGTATACACATAGTCAAACACCCCCTGAGGGTCTGGTTGTGAATTTCTTGTCCAATATCTTGACCCCTAACTGTGCTGGTTCACCCTCACCTGAGCATATTGACCCCATTCCTAGGTACTCTGTTTTATGTCCCTGGGGGTGGGGGCACAAGGTGTCCCTCAGTGGTGTGGAAGGTGGGTCAGGAATCCAGGAATCTAGTGTCTTCTCCAATAACCTGCACCAAATCCTTGTTTGCTCTCCCTTCCCTGTGCTTGACTTCATGATCCCAAGAGACCTTCGTGAACCTCTGGGGACTCTGCAGGTGGGTTTTCAGCCTCCTTGATGTTGGCTTTAGATTTGGCCCTTCCACTAAGTAGTTATGGAGTCTGTCAATTCCAGAGCTTCAATGTTCTTGTGGTGGTCACAATTTCTTTCTGAATGTTTTCCCTATCCTTGTGAATTTCTGTTTTTGTTTTTTTTTTTAAACAATTCTCTTAAAATGGTTTGGGAGGAAAAACTGCTAGATAACATGGATTCAATGTGTTATTGTAACCAAGCAGGTCTTTAATTCCATTTTTTATTTTATTTTCTCATCACTTAATAATACGGTGGTTAATTCTTCTTGTAGTTCACTGCTTTTGAGACTGTCAATAAATCATCTAACATCTTTGGATCTTTCCTTCCTCATCTGTAAAATAGGAACATTTCTTGTCCTACCTACTTTATGAGGTAGTGCCGCAGCTTGCCTGAGTCACTCTGTAGGTCTGAGGACAAAATAGCCAGCCGTTCAAGCACAGCTCAGGCAAACTCAGACACACAGGGGGATGTGGGGATCTTCCTGGGTCAGTGGAAATACTCCTGCGGGGCCTCTGGTTCCCATCCTTGTTTCCAGATCAGCAACTTAGCATAACCCTAGGCTTCTGTTGACAAATCCCTGCGGGAGACAGGTTAGTGTGTCTAGTCTGGGTGAGAGGGCAGCAGTCCCCCCCCCCCGAGCAGTCCCAGAGAACTAGTGATGCCCCAAACTTTTGGAAGAGGAATTATTCTCTCCATTTCCGCCTTTCTGCTTCCCCCCTGATTTCTTCTAAGTAAAACACTTTGCTCTCATCTTCCAACAACTCTCCCCTTCCCCCTTCTTATTTGTGTTTGTTCTTTTTACCTATCCATGATAGTAGAGTGTATCTGACATACTTTACATACACAGAGTATGACTTCCCATTCTGTGGTGGTACATGATGTGCAGTTAGACTGGTTGTGTATTCGTATAGGAGCAGAGAAAAGTTATATCCAGTTCATTCTACTGTCTTTCCCCCTCCCTTCCCTTCATTCCCCTTTGTCTGATCCACTGAACTTCTGTTCTTCCCTCCCCAGCCCTTATTGTGAGTTAGCATCCACATATCAGAACATTTGGCTTTGGGGTTTTTTGGATTGGCTTATTTCACTTAGCATGAGAGCCTCCAGTTCCATCCTTTTTCTGATTAGCATTTCCCTTTTGTTTTCCTGCTCAGCCTGCCTTTCCATCCATCTTTGGACAAAGTGTACTGACCTGATGTGACCCATTGTCCACTTAATTGCTCCTGCAGGTCTGCAGAGTCTGGGGGGCCAGTGCAGGCCTTCCAATGAACATAGCCAAGTGAGAGTCCATCTTGCAGCAGAGAGGAGCTCAATAGAGCTAGTGCCGCCAAAGGGAACGGGATCCCCTGTCCCTAAACCCTCCTGTACCAAGGGAAGGGCCCAGGAGAAGAATGTGCTGACCTTTGACATCTCCTGTGGAAGAGGGTATAAACCTCCCTTTGGGAGGTTGGGAAAACCAGCTGGCCTCTCTTCCCCTCCCCAACTCCTCATTGCCCTTGAAGAGTAGAGAGTAAAGAAGCATCGGTTACACAGAGTATCCTGTTTCCAAGAATCAATCCAGTTGGATCCATGTGTCTAATGGGCACCTGTGGGGAAAGGAGGCAGCTCAGTCCCTGTGGTGAACCCAGGGTCTGGGGGTGAGTGCATCTAGACAGCTGGGAGAGAAGGGACAGCTGTGGGTGAGTCTGTAAACAGGACAGCCCCTCCAGCAGGAATGTTCCTTCCCTCTTCCCTTACTTTGGGCTGGCTGTGGCTGACTGCACAGAAAGCTGGGCTCACGTATTAGCATTATAATCGAAGGATGCTCCAACAAAGCTTCACATGACTCATTTGGTGACAGGAGCAATCTGTATGGTGCTGCATGGTAATTCGGCATCCTTGGCAATTCCCAGAGGTGACAGTAACAAGTATTACTTCTATGTGGCTGGGACAGGCATGCAGGTCAGCCCTAGAAGGTAAAGGAGTCTCTGCCCCCAACACACATCTCCTTCCTAGCCAGCTTCCCCCCTGGGCTGGGGGTCCACAGTGTCTGATCCTCCATGTCAGGAAGAAAAGACCAGATCTCGGGCAGACAGAGGAGCCTCAAGCTAAACTCTGCCGGGGATCTTTTTGTTTGCTCTGGGTTCTCCAGAGTGGCTGGAGAGGGGGAGGAGGGGAGGGTGGGCATCCTCAGCTCCCTCAAGAGGTAGGCAGACCCCAAGGGATTCCCTGCAGAAATCCTCAGGGCACTGGTTTATGGGAAGAGATGGGTGTGCTGGAGGTGTGTGCTCCCATCAGGTGGTGGTGACATCATTTGCTTCTGGTGTCTTCCCCGCCCTGCTCACACAGCACCCTTTCTTTGAGAGGAGACTGTCCTGGGGTCCTCCAGGCTGCCCTGCATTGTTGGTGGGTGGTGAGTTGTGCCCTGGGCAGAGGTGGATAAAATGGCTTTGCTCTGCTTTGGAGCCCGATGGGGCAGGCTGGGGCTGGTGCCTGAGCTCCTGTGTAGGCAGGTGAGAAGGAGCTGTGGGTGGGTGTTGGGTGGAAGGAGCGGCCAGCAAGGCAGGGGTGGGGTGCTTCCCAGGAGGAAGTAAGAATCCTGTTCTAGGGACAGAGTGGGAAGAGTGGGAAGTGTGCTGGGTAGCAGGCCCATCGAGAGGGAACGTGGCAATGGCTGTGGTCAGCTCTGCAGACTGGAGGGTAGAGCCAGGGAGGACGCCCAGCTGAGCAAGGTGCTGAGTGACCAGCTCTGCTATGGCAGAAGCTCTGCCCTCTCCCTCCTGCTGAGAATGCTGTCTTTCCATCTGTGTCTGTGGACTGCGTCTGATGGGTCAGGGAGGCCTGGAACAGGAAAGGTCCTGACTCTGAACACAGAGCTGACCTGAGGGTGGAGGGGTGGAGGAACTGAGAAAGGGGACTGCTCCAGGGGCCCAGACAGAGGGCAGGCAGTGTGGCTCTCGCTCTACAGCCAGACCAAGCCATGGAGCCAGTTTGGAAGGGAAGGAAGCCCCTAAATCAGCAGCTTCTCCTCCCAGCAGCCTCTCAGAGAGACCAGCAGACCCTGGCAAGAAGGGAGGCAGGCCTTGGCAGGGGCAACCCAACTGCCAAGGCCCTGCTCAGCTTCAATAGCCATCTCCCTGATTCCTACCTCTTTGAGAGGCTGACAAATACTGGGTTGGCCACATGGGTCTGAGTTTGAGTCCCTGTTCTGTCAGTAGTTACTACCTGCATGCATTTTAGCAAGTTGTTCCTGTACAGAGAGGGATTAAGTCAGCACTGTCTCTGGAAGTTGAGATAGATGCACTGGGAGGGCAGCACTGGCCTGGCACAAATGAGATGTCTAAGCAATGACAACTGTATTAAGATGAGCTCTCCCTGTGCCTAGCATATTTGTGCACAGGTCAGAGTTACCATCGAGGGGGACTCTCTCCTCTGCCAAGGATGCTGGGTTACACAAACCTGTCTGAGAAGAGCAGGTTGCCTCCTTCCTGTCCCCGCCATGCCCACTTTCCTTCCTACCCCAGGGCTAGGGTGCCCCTGACTCTGAGTCCCAGGCTTTGATGCTGACTGCTGCCTTCCTGTTCCCCACAGACCTGCGCAGAATGACGGCCGGCTTCATGGGCATGGCGGTGGCCATCATCCTCTTTGGCTGGATCATCGGTGTGCTGGGCTGCTGCTGGGACCGAGGCCTTATGCAGTATGTGGCAGGGCTTCTCTTCCTCATGGGAGGTAAGGCCACAGGTGTGGGGATGCGGTAGGGACAAAAAAGGACCTGGTTCCTGGAGTTCTGGGAGAATGTGAGAGGCATGGAGGACAGCCATGACTTGACAGAGCTCTTCTCCCTCACTCCTCCCTTGGCTCAGCAGACGTTCTCTGACTTCCTCCCTCCCACTTGCCACTGAGCCAGCTGTTGGGGATGCAGAAGCAAAGAAAACACGGTCCCCCACCCTGTGGGGAAGGGGTCTGCCTGCTGTGGTAGAGACACACTCTGGTATGAGACTTGTGTTATGGCAGATAGAGATCTGGGACCTGGAAGAAGCATGAACCTAGAAGGTGCTTGGGCATCTTAGATACCTGGGCCTTGGGCTTCAGTGTGGATGAAAGAAGCAGGTGCATTCTGGGCAGCTACCTTCCTCTCCAAGTGCCTATGTTCATCCTTGACTTATGGTCTTAATTTCCCTCATTTACAATGAGGTGGTGTGGAACAGGGCTGCACACTCTCTTGCCTCTGTCCCCCTTACTCTATTATTATCACAACCGTGGAGCCAACCATCATTCCCTAAAGGGAGCTGTATGTCAGGAAGACTGCATAGCCATATAGGAATAGGTATCCTGTCTGTGAGCATAAAAGTTCATCCAGTGTCTACTTGTGCCTCTTGCTTCTCTGAGAAGCTAGAATGTGCTTTTTGGTCTCCTGGTTTGAGTCTCATCCAGTGCTACAGTTTGGGATTCTCAGAGAAAGTTAGTGGATGAATTGTGTGGACTTTGGTAGAGGGAAAATGGGCTTAGAGAGAGAATTAGTATTATTTGTGAAAAGAAGAGAAGATGAGTCTTACACAAGATAACAGATGTCGGCTAGGCTGCAGGTATCCACACGAATAAATGCCCGGCTCAGGTCTCTTTTGTGAACAGCCAGGTTCTGGGTTTCTGAGCAGAGGTGGGAGGAGGAGAAATGGACCATGCTGGTTCTTTATCCGCAGGTCAAGCTGGGAAAGGGAACTTGTCCTCTCGGTACACAGAGATCTCTGGAGCCTACTGAGCTCTGCTTTGGGGGGAGGAGGAGAATATTACAGGATCAGCTTGAGCCTGAAAGTTCCCCCATTCCCTTGAAGCACAGGCATTCTGTGCCAAAGGAGAGAGGAGGTTCTCCAAGGAGAAATTCAACTTTTACATGGACCTCCAAATGTAAAAAGATAAAAGTGGAGTGGCTCTGTTTGTAGTGATGCCTCTCTCTAAGTCTTCTTTGGATATATAAAGACAGCTCCAGTAAAACAGGGCTTTCCTGAGGGTCTAGAGAGGGCTCCCAGGAATCCAAGAAAAGCTGAGCAAATAGGTCTCAGGCAGAGCAGGAATCCCCAGGGGTGGCTCTCTCTCATCTCCTCCTCTTTGGCTCCTGGGCAAGTTCTCCACTGTCCTCTTCCCTTCAGGTAGGCACAAGGTTCAGAGCTTGCCTAGGTGCTAAGCCTGGGGCCTTTCCCTTCTTGGAGAACTTCTTTCCGGGTAGCTTCAGTGAGCTTGCAACCACAGCCAGGTGCAACTGGCTAGCTTGTCCTTTCTGACCAGGCCACACATTGCACATCAGACAATAAGCAGGTCAGAACTGGGTGACCGTGGATGGACCAAAAGCTGTGACTATGGTGAGGTCACTGGGACACCTCCCAAAGGGCTGAGGAGAAAAAGAGTGGGAAGCTTCCATCCACTACTGAGGCACTTCCCGGAAGCCTGGGGCTCTGGCAAAACAGTCGGAAAGCCCTGGCTAAACTTGATTCTGAGTCTGCAGCCCCTCCCTGCAGGCTGGAGAATGAGAGCCCTGCTTCCTGCTTGCCCCGAGTGGTGCTCACCTGCTGCATGCCAGAGCTGCCTGAAGAGTTTTCACAGAACACTGATACTGGGTCCCAAGCAGAGCTTCTGGTGGTCTGCCTGTGCACACCGAGCCAGGGATGAGTGGAACAAGTGAACCTTAGAGTACTTTCTAGCTCCAATATGGTATGGTACTAGGGACAACTGGTTGGCCAAGGCCTCTCATGATATATATATATATTTTTTAATATATATATGTTACATGTGATGTGTATGTGTGTGTGTTTACATATATATATATTTTTTTTCTCTAGCCTTCCATGATTGTTCCCTCAAGCCTTATGCAACAAAAGATAGGGTGGTACTAATGGGCCTGTTATTGCTGGAAAGGCCATCCAAGCCCTGATTATGGGGGGGTGGGGGGCAGGTCAGTCAGCTTTTGTTGGACTTGCACTGTATTTTTTAATGACGAAACCATACTTTCTGATAGTGTCAGTGTGACAATGAGCTTTCAGGATCTGCTGTTACAGCTCTTTCTTGATAATTGGAGGACATCCAGGCCAGAGTGAATCCATCTGACCCAAAGGCTGCCTAGGCTTCTCCTTCACCCTAGAGCTTTGTCATCCGTGACCCTAGGTAAAGCAGTGTCTTCCTGCAAGCAGCCAGGAGGGAAGTGGTGTCCACATGCTCGTGGATACCTTCAGGCCAGGCAGTAACAGAAGGGGCTAGAGAACAGAGCCATTAGCTGCTGACCCCTTGAATGATGGTCTTCTTTAGAAGATGAAGCTGGGGAGGTGGGGTGAAGGCACTCTCATTCTTCTCAAATTAGAGTCCTTTCCAATTGGGATAGACACAGACCTGGGAGTCCAGATGCCCAAGGCAGCTGCCATCTGCTGACCCATGAGCTTGGCTTAGTTGGGAACTAGGGAGGAAACAGACCCAGGCAGAAAGGTGGTGCCTCCAGGCCCTGATCAGCTGTGAGAGCTAATCTGAGAGGCTGGACGCCATCCCAGAAGTGTGGTCTGGAACCACAGAACCTCGTATGTCAGAGACATGTCAGCACCAACCCTCTGAGCACCTCTAGGGGTTAATCTCCCATTGTCAACCTGCTGAAGAACTTGAACAGCAAGCCACCCTCTACAGCTACCTCCCAGACACAGCAAAACATCAGTCACCAAACTGCAGGTGTTTCCCACAGAGTGAAACAAAAAGGCCCCATGGCCTAAGCTTTCACCCAGGTTGGGGTTTTACAGTCTGCAGCTGAACACAGACAGGTGGCCAAGGGCTCAGATGGGGCTGCAAGTGGGATGCGCAGGTGGGGACTACCTGCAGCAGCTTCTGGAGCTGGCCGGGCATGGGTGTGGCCAGCAGGAGGAAAGGAAGCAGCAGCAAGACTGAGAAAAGGACATTTGGAGTGAAGAATCACAGATGGAATTGCAGGTGACTTTAGGTGAAGCTGCCAGGGCTGAAATAAACACGGAAGAATCTATTCACAGCCCCGTCTCCTTTCCATAGGAAGCCAGGCCGCCTGCAGAGGGCACTTCTCCGGTCAAGGTTTCACTGTTTCTGGGTTAAAGAGAGGGCACCTGGCATCCCGTGAAATAACTAGCAACAAATTGTTTAATTAATGCTCAACCCAGAGGAGGTAATTAATTAAGCAGGGTAGCTTCGTCAAGCCTGGAGGCTGGGGGTGGCCGGTGGGATCCAGTTTCCCTTTTGGCAGAGCCTCCAGGGAGGATCTAGCCCAGACTGGCACAGCACCATTTGGGTGGCAGCAACTGTCCTGATGATTCATCAGTGATATGCAGAAGCTCAGGAACAGGACGACACAGGGAAAGATTGCAAGCTGAGGAGGCATGTGACGGCTCTGGTCACTTGTGATTCCCTTGCTGGTGTAGCTTGTGGACTCAGGTCTGCGTGTCTGGACAGCCAAGCCATGCTCCGCCCTAGCAAGGGCCCTCCACAACCCTCCTGCTGGAAGTGTTCCATCCGTTCTCTAGGCTAATGCTGGAGCCTCTACCTGTCTGCTCGAACTCCACCCCAGCCACTCTGGGATCAGTCCTGCACAGAGAAGTTAGCATCACTTCAAAAGAAGAAAAAGAAAGAAAGAAAAACAACAATAAATCAAATATTCTTCTCTTCTGCTGTCAATAGTCCAGTGGCTTCCAGTGGAACTTAAAACCCAAATTCCTTACCCTTCTTTAAGGGCCCTTTATAATCTGGCTGATACTGCCTCTCAGACCTCCTTTCCTGTTCCTTCCCCTACACTCATGCCCCTGCAGCCACACGGACTGCCTTTCTATTCTGGAACACACACTTTTACCTCAAGGCCCTATAGCTGGCTGATGCCTTTTTCTGCAGAGCTTCCCCCATAATACCTCATGAATGGCTCCTCCTCCTGATTCAGATTCCACCTGGAAGGTTCCCCCTCAGAGACGGCTCCTTTGACCTCCCATGAAGACACTGAGGGACTCTCTACATTTTAATTACTAAAATTTTCTGCAGCACATTCATTCATTCTAAAATGTTTGTTATTATATTTTGATTTTGGTTATTTTTATTTGGGCAGCTTAAAACTATAAATGCTTCTCTGTCGAAAGTTGTGTGGATCCGAATTCCATGCCTGGCTTAACCGGGTTTTCTGTTGAGGATCTCACAGAAAGAACTATGATCAGAGCTGAAGCTGGGGCTGGGCCTCATCTGAGGTTTCAGGTCCTCAGCCAAGGCTATCATGTCAGGGGGAGAATTCATTTCCCTGCCGCTGTGGAGCTCATGAAAGTTTGTTTATCCAAGACCGGCAAGAGAGGGAGTCTCCTACTTCTGTCTCTAACCTCTACACCCTCTTTAATTAGAGACCCTTAATTTTCAGAACAATTTTAAATTTAAAGAAAAAAGTGAGCGGATAGTCTAAGGAGTTAAGATTTTACCCCTACCCCTGTGTCCAATGTCTCCTTTATAAACAGGTTACATTAACGTGACACATCTGTTATGATTAATGAATAAATATTGGCATACTATTATTAACTGAAATCCACAGTTTACTCATAGTCCCTTATTCTTACCTGATGTCCTTCTCTGTCCCAGGCTTCCATCCACTCTGCATTTAATTCTCAAGTCTCTTTAGGCTGCTCTTGGCTGTGGCAGTTCCTCAGACCTTCCTTGTTTCCGATGACCTTGAAGTTGTAAAGAGCACTGGGCATATTATAGGATGACCCTCGGCTGGGACTTGTCTGATGTTTTTCGTATGCTTGGACTGAGTTGTGGGTTGGGGGGGTGGAGATCGCAGAGGTAAAGTGGCATTTTTATCACATCATTTCAACATGATTTATGACTGTGGATGTTGCTGCAATCACCTGGTAGAAGTCGTGTGTGTCAGGTTTCTCCACTGTAAAATTATTCTCCTCCAAACTATATTCTTCAGAGTGAAGTCACCATGTAGCCCACACATGAGCAGTTAAGATGGAGTGCTGGGACGCAGATCCTCCACATCTCCACATCTCTTATCCACATAAATTATCTGCAGTTATTTGCATGGGAGATTTGTTTCTTCTCCACTTATTTTTTCTATCATGTTCTCATATCTGTGTGGGTTCATGGGCATTTGGTTTGCACTTCTATTGTGACCAAATACTGCCTTATTTTGTTTCATCTTTGGCCCTTGAGAGCCCTTTCCATTGGCTCTTGTGCCTCTTTGACATGCGCCCATCAATGTGGAGTTTTGGTTTCCACTGTTTTTGTGGTTTGTTTGCTTGTCTGAATACTTTATGGCACTTCAAGGCACTCTGGGCTCATCTTGTATATTTCCTAGCCCAGTTCTAGAAACAGCCATCTCTCCAAGGAGCCCTCTTTCTTGTTATTGGAGAATGGTGTTAGAAACCAAGATCTGGGTAGTAGGCATCTGAAATGGTTTTGCCATTCTGGGTTTGCTCATTTTCTCTCTCCATGCCCTAAGATGTAAGCTCCATGAACTTCAGCACCTCATCTGCCTTGGCAAAGGGACACCTCCACAAAGGCATCTCTAATATTGAGAACAGGGTCTGTACCTTAATAAATCTTTGTTGGATGCACACATTGAAAAAGTGAGTGATCAGCAACAAACAGCAAGTGTTCTGCTTTTGTCTTGATAGAGCAGCTATTCTTCAAGGAATCAGCCTCTTATCTATATAGTTCCTGATCTTATCATCTCCAATTCCCTGAGATTCATCTTCCTCTTTTTATCTTTATTTGAAAGGTCCTAGGGTCTGTCTTCTTCTGTCATGAAATGTTTCAAATTTCTTTTGGAGGTAGAGTATGAATTACACACACATTCATGAAGAGCTTCCTGTCTTTTACCTGGAGTCATAGAATATTAGACATGGAAGGGACTTTAGCCGCCATCCAGTTAGACCTCCTTGTGTTTCAGATAAGAGTGGTCATGTCAGGTTGTCCTAGGTCACCCAGCTAGTGACTGGCAGAACTGGAACCAGACTCTGGCCTGTGACCCCAGCCTGGATTCTTGCAGCCCACTCGACTGCCGCTGCCTCCAGCACCCCCTGTTGAAGGTCCCCGGGCCCCACTGAGCCACACTTCTTTCCACACTAGCCTGACTCCAGTTCTTGCTTCTCAGCAGGTGCCAGTGCACCCACCATCTCCCTCAACTTCCTGTGTACCCCTCATTGTGTCCCCTCCTTCCTCGAAGGATAAAGGGGGCATATGCAGGAGCGGTAATGGGAAAAGGGAGTCATGGGGGTTTCTCTGGGCCCACCTGCGCTCAGTGTGACCTTCTTTACCTTCCCAGTCAGTCATAGGGAAGGAGAAGAAGCTCCAGCTATTAGGTGTGAGTGATGGCAGTGATTTGCAAACCAATGACTCCACATAGCCAGCATCTGTAGCCGCTTCACCGGTTCACCAGAGAGCAGAGAGCTGAGCAGTGAACCCAGACACTCCGCACAGCACCCCACAAAGACCTTGATGAAGACCCAACTTTGAAAACCTACAACCCGCAAAGGCAAAGCCCATGGCGATGTTTTATTTGAACAGTAAAGTGATTTTTAGGGACATAGAAATTAGAACAAATAGAGATTTCCTGGTGGGGCTCCTCTTCAGCCCTCCCCAATGTTGTTCCTAGCTCTGGCCCTACTTAGAAGCGTGACTGTAAGGTAAGGAGGCCCTAAGCTTGAAATTGGCCCCTAGATCATGAATTCATGATTCACGGGTCAGAGGGGGAACCCAGGAGCAAAGGACCTTCCCGGGCAGGGAGAATAAATTCAGCAGGTCAATGACTTTGCAAGACACAAAGCGGATGATAAATGGTAGTTGTTACTCTCATATATCTACCATAAGTAAAGCCCATTTTGATAAGCACAGAAGTGTCCATAATCTATCATGACCAAGCAAGGGTGACTCTGGCATAAAACCCGCCTACTTACCCTGCTAATCGACTTTATAGTTTCATGTGAGACTTCACCAGAACATCACAACTCTTCTCTTGACTCTTTATCTTACAATCTTTCAAAATCTTAAGCAGAGTTTTATAAGCCCCTTTACACCCTGGAATACACCTTTGCCCCTTGAAAGGTTTATATTTGAATATTTATTGGCGTTTGATACTTACATTTAAAGCAATCCCAGAGGGGAAAATTATGTCAGTAAGAGACATTTGTGGGGAGGGTACACATTATTAGGAGATTAGTAGATGGCATCTAGATTTAGCTCATGTCTCGTCAGTGGCCAGGATTGGTCATTCAGCAACCCAAGCAGCTAGAAGGCTTCATTTTCACCTTGAGTTGGAACAGACCCAAGGAGGTTACATCCTTGCCACCCAGTGGGACCACCCCTGTTATAGATGTGGGCTTCAGAAGACAATTGTGAGCAGCTTTGGTCCTTTGAACCCAAATCTGGTCTGTGAATTCCATATCACAACAACCTACCCACCAAACAAAAGCCACAGTGCCACAGTTCTCTAGAGCAAGGATGAAATACCCAGACAGGACAGAGCCTGGGAGGAGAATGGGAGGATGTGGTGCATGAAGACATCCTACCCAAGAAGAGCTTGTGTGGGAAGCCTGCCTTCATCTCATGTGGCCCTTGGCACACCTGCCATCCCCTACCACCTAACCGGGGATTATAGTGCTTGTTCAAGAAGTAGAGTCACCCAGTTAAAAGTGGAAACTACAGATTTTTTTTCATGAAGATCTATTCCAGGACCAAAGGAGCTTTGGACTATCCATGTGACAGCAGAAAATTTCCTTATCTGCCTTTCATGCTTTGCTTCAATTTGCTCATCTATTAAAAAGGGCTAATAATAGTATCCAATTCAAGCATAGCTGTGAGAATTATAGAGTTAACTCATGTGAAGGGCTTACAATGCCCAGTGTTGTCCTCAGTAAATTTTAGATATTATTATCTTAGCTACTGAGAAGCTTATTTTTTAAATAGCCCCCTTCGGTGACAAGCTGCTCTGAGCAGTCTCACACCAGCACTGCCAATGCCACACGCACCTGCAAGCCACGGAGATAAGAAAGATGAAATCCTTAGACAGATCACATCTCTTAGCTCATCACTACCCTACTCACTCATTCATTCTTCCATCCATTCTATAAATACTGATGGCCTGGTAAGTGACAGGTGTACAGAGGATAGAGTCCTCATGAAGCCAGGTACCATCTTCATCTCAATCCATATCTGTTGCAATTGTCCTCTTGCTTACCTTCTCACATTCTAGTTGGAGGGACAGACAAAAGGCAAGTACCATAAGTAAGTGAGACAGGTTACGTGGTAAGAACTGTGGATAAAGAGGAGGCTGGGAAGGAGAGAGGGATGGTGGCATCATTGTAGTTGAGGGAAGTCCTCTCAGAACTTGTATGAAGAGCAGCAGGCCAGAGGAAGACCTAGGGCAGGATCATTCTTGCACAAAGAATCTTGAGACATGCAAGGAACCTGGGATGGGAAAGAGTTTCTTGGATCTGAAGAAGTTAAGCAAGAGGGCAATTGCAATAGATATGGATTGAGATGAAGATGGTACCAAACAGATGGGCAGATCATGAAGGGCCTTGGAGACCATGGTCAGGGGGTTGATTGATTTAGGGGGCATTGATCCCTGTTCTGTCCTGTCCTTTATTGCACAGATTGTCCCGAGGCTCTCCCCTGGGCAATATTCAGGATTTTGAGACTTTAACCAGTGTCTCTGTACAACATGGCCACTCCCAATTTCAGTGAGAGGGGAATCACTGTGTCCATGCCTTGGGTGACCAGGTTAGGGTTAGGGTGGTACAATGCACCCTCAGAAGGTGTTGCAGCTATGCACCCAGGAGCATCCCTCTGTGCCAACCAGAACTGGCTACATAATTGGAGGGGCCCAGTGCAAAACGAATACCACAACCCCTTGTTCAAACATTATTAAGAATTTCAAGAGTACAATTGCAGAGCATTAAAGCAAGAAGACACTGTACAAGTCATATTCCCAGGAGGCCAGCTCAGCCTCCAGCATCTCCCAAGCACTCAGACACCTTGAGCCAGAACCCTGCAGCCTTCTTGCTGCAAGGGCTCCAGGGATCTTAAGATATCAAGTCTCTGTTCTGCTTATAGTTAATTCTCCCCAGTCAGGCCAAGTCTGATGTTGTGATGACTAAATAATCACAAAAAAAACCATGTGTGCCCTTTTCCTTATGACTAAACAGACTCCCCAAATATTGTGAAAACCACCTGTCAACAAGAGAAAGCTTTTATTTCTTGAGTGATAAGAGAGATCGTCAGCTTGCAAAACTTTGAGGGATCTCAGAGGGAGGAGGGAGGACCAGGATTTTTTAAGAACTGGAAGTTTGGTTTAAGGCCACTATTTCAATGTAGGTATTTGGTTAAGGCTGGGCAAGAATAAAGTCATAACAATTGTCTAAGAGTATATCAGTAACATCTAGGACTAACAGGAATGGCCAAGTGAGGATGTAGAAGCAAAGGGTTCAGAGAATCTTAAGAGGCACATAGTCTGTGGATGCTTTTAGTAGACTTTAGGCTAATTAGGCCATTTACCTAGGCAGGACAGTTCCAGAGGTAGAATAGCAGAGTCACCTGTCTGAATTATTGAGTGAATGCGGTCCAGCCTGGGACTCTGACACCCTGAGGCCTTCTCTCAGCCTCAGCAAGGTTGTGTCTTTCCTGGGATAGAACTGACACCACAGTGGCCTGGGTAGGAGTTCCTTGCTTCATCACATTGGACAAGAGCGGGTGGCAGGGGCACAGGCAGGAGGAGAGGGGAGGGCAGGGCAACTGGACGACCATCTCCACTGCCCAGTGGTAGTTGAAGAAGAGTTTCTCCACCAGCCTGCCAGGGGAAATGAAAGTCCAAGAAGCAGTGGTGGTGCCACAGTGCTCTGTTACCATGGAAACAGGGCATTTCCCGAGTGACTTCAAAATGCCCTCTCTCTGGGCCCTTCTGAGATGTTTTTTTAGAGATGTGCAAGTTTCAGAGAAAGGGAACTTGTCAAGCAAGCTTCTGACCCTTGAAACAAGTCATTTTCAACCAGAAAAATGCTGGTTGCTGGAGACCCCTCCTATTAGGCTTAACAGCTGCTCCCAGGAAGCAGTCAAGAGGGAGGAGCAGGATTAAGTGAGGGGAAATTTCTGTTCTCTTGGCCGCAGAGGTGGAGCGGGTATGGTGAGGGTGAGGTGAGAAGTGCCCCCAACTAGAGCCAGGCCCAAGGACATTGTTGCCTTCTTGAGGCTCCTTGTCACCCCACTTTCTGGTTGGCTGAGATGCACAACAAGCATCAGGACCTGGGGAAGAGCCTGAAGCCAAGGTACCAGACATCATAGCAAACCAGACCAGGCCCAACATGGGGACCCCTGAGAAGCTTCAGGCCTATTATAGTGGGCAGATTGGTGTGTACAAATGGAAGTTACAGCCCCCAGGTCTCATGGGTGCTAGAGACTCAGAGAACTGGCCCAGCCAAGAGGGCCAAGGGGCAGGGCCTGAAGGCAGCCCCTGCAGTGAGCAGCCAGGCCCACCCTGGCCCAGGGCAGCAGCTCTGCACCTCTCCTCACTGTGGACAGGTGGGTGAAGCCTGGAAAGTCCAATCCACTCAGCTGTCCATACTACACAGGGGCTCGAAGGCCTAAGGGAGAGTGACGACTCTGGGGCCACCTCAGAGCATTACATGGGAAAGGGTTAGGACTGTGGTCCTGGACACGTGAATTCAGTCTGCTCTGGTGAGCATACATCTGTCTGCTAGCAGAATTTGAGCAACTAGGACAGGAGGGTAGTGGCTTGCATCTTAACCATGTCTACTGAGGCCTGTACAAACCTGCTGGACTTCCCTGACCTTCTATAGTTCTCCTGATTTCAAATATCATCTCTCACAATCAGCTCATGTCCCATACCTCGTGTCTTGACTTGGGGTTTGGAAGATTCATGCACTTTCAATACAGAAGCATCAAAAGGTCAAGGACATCCAAGTTATGACAGCAAAAAGAAAGGCCATCCTCCCTGGAGTGACCCATTCATACCTGCCCCATGCTCCGTACTCATTAAATGCACAACCAGCTGTCTAGTGCTTACTAAGTCCTGGGTGCTAAGGAAGATAAAATAAGACCCACTGGGGCCTTGGGACTGTTCACAGTTTTAGAAGGGACTCAGATACCCATATCAATTAGTGTGATAAATTATCTACTTTCCTTTTCATGGCTCATACCTTTAAATGCAAACTATAAAAAAGAAAAGAATTCTGTGTCTTTTTGTGAGATAAGAGGACATCATCCTTCTACCTGTCTACCACTCTTGGAGGGGGAAGGTGCTGGTCTCAACCCAAAAGCCTGGAACAGGGCTGTTCATGGTTTGGGCAGCACTTTAGAGATCACAGAGCTTTTGAAGGAAGGGTAAGATCTTACTGACCTTCAACCCCCTTGGAAGGCAGGTGGATGAGGCAGAGAGGGGAGATCAGCCGAACACCCACGCTGGGTCAGCGTTAGGCACTGTCTCCTCCCATCTCACCAGCTGCCCTTTAAGAAGGGTATTACCACCCGCACTTGGCAGATAATGAACTAGACCCAGAGAGCCATGAAACTGAGAGTCATGCAATTAAGTATATGGTGAGGCCTTAATCTAAGATCTTCACCCTAATCCCCATTCTTCCTTCTGTGTTCCTGGAAGTGGGGGAGGAAAGAACTGATGCTGAGAGTGGCCACCTGGGATTAAAAAAAAAAACAGGCCTGAGGGCTTAACCAGCAGGGCAGACATTCACAAGTGTCCATGACATCTGTCCACCAGCACCCGCAGTGTCCCCTACCCCTCCCATCTGCTGAGAGCAGGTGGATATTTGCTTGGGGTGGGAAGGTAGGAAGGGAAAGGCAAAAAGGGAGGCCCTTCTGTTACCTACATGTTCCCAGGAGCCTCAAATCCAGATGAAGCAAAGGTCATCGTGGGTCAGGGTGAGTCCAAGCTCTGAAACCTTAGGCAAACTTAGCTTTCACACACCTCAGTTTCACCACGTATGACATTGCACCTACCTGGAGAGGATTAAAGAAGTCGACGTGCAGAATGCTTGGACTGGAGCCTGGCACCAGTGGGCACTCAGTGCAGTTGTGCTGGAATTGCTCATTCTGTCACCAGCTTACTTTTTTGCAGTTCCTAGCGATTGCTGAGAGCGTGCAGGCGCTTTGCTTAAGGGCACATTGTTCCTGAGGCGAGGATTCAAACTCCAATCCACTTGACTCCGAAGCCCGGGCTTTTAATTATCATGCAGCACTCTCCCCTATCAACCGATGTATATGATCCTCAAACAACTCAAGAACTGGTAGAGTCAGAGCTCACCCCATTCCAATACCTCATCATGCAGAAAAGGGGTGTTGTTTTTGGGCAGCAGAAAGGAGACTGGTTCGGTTCATGGAATGCTTCTTAGAGAAACGGGAAGAGGCCTTACCTTTTCATATATTCTCATACAAAAGGCAAAGCTTGGGGCTCATGAGACAAAAAGAATAATCCTTAGTTATTATTTCTGGAGGTTCACTACCAACCCACATCACCTCCTGAAGTCTGGTCTCACCATGTCAGGGAAACTGCTCTTTTTTGGAGATGTGCTTGCTTCCGACTACTCCACCTGTCACCTCCCCTTGAGCCTCCTCTTCCTGACAGCCCTAGGGCTCACCCATCTCTGTCGTTCCTGAAATTCTCTTCTCTTCTGAGGCAACATATTTGTGTTCTTTCTTCTTCTTTCTGCCTTTTCTGTTTCTTTCTTTCCTTTTTCCCTATAAACGTGTCCCCCTGTCGGCAACACCCACCCTCATGGTGTAGACACAGATGAGTCTGTACACAGATGAGCCTGGACCTCGGTGTAGAACAGTCTTGTCTGAGCTCCAGATCATGTTTTTTAGTTGTTTGCTGGACACCTCCACCCTCTGGGAATCTCAAACGTGCCTTCAGCTGTTCTTGTCTTTTCTCTACACACATGCATAACACGCGTGTTGTATGTTGACGGAATACATGTTAAATGCCTGACTTACTGCAGGTTCCCAATCAATGTCAGCTCTTCTCTTTTCCCTTCTGCTCTTGTCATCCTTGAAGATCAGTCTGTCACTCAAGTAATTTTTCTCTTTTCCATTTTCACCCTCACCTTTCCGTCAATCGTCAACATCTGCCAATATTTCCTTCGAAGTGTTCTCTGTGGCCCATTCATTCACTGCCACGCCTTGAGTTCCATCTGGGCCCTTATGACTGCTGTGGTGTTTGGGGACTCACTTAGCCCTTCGTGGAAATCTCTGTCCTACCAGTTGGTTGCCAGCCCTGAGCCTGCGTTTTCTCATCTGTAAAACAGAGATAGTGCTGCCTGCCCTGTAGGGCTGTTGTGCAGATGAGATGAGCAAACACAGAGCAAAAGCATCTAGCAGAGAATCAGCATTTCATAAATGTTCATTTCCCTACTTTCCACTCAATTCATCCTTTACAACATACTGCTTTTCTAAAATACACTAATTACCATGTCATTTCTCTGATGAAAAATATTCTGTGGTTCCCTGATGTTTATAGAGTAAAATCCAGTGTCCCCAGCCTGAAGTTTGGTGTTAGCCACAATCTGGCGTCCTATGCCTTCAGCCACGTGTCCTGTGCTCCACTGGAACAGATCGCTCATGCTGCTTCTGTTGAAGCCCTGGGCTTTCCTCAGGGCTCAACTTGCAGTCAGAATCTTCCAGAAACCTTTCTGAATTGTCTTAACTAAGTCCAGACTCTTCCTCTTCCGCTGAACTTACATCATTCTGAGGACACTTGCCTATTGTGAGTAGCTTAGAGAGCAGATTTCTGCCCATTGCCTATCTCTCCCATGTGTCAGAACCTCTGTGGTGGCAGGGAGTCCCTTCCTTGTTGCTGCTCTAGTTGTCATTTTGTCCTCTTTATTTTAAACCTTCATATGGTTTCTGTAGTTTGACTTTTCACTTGGGTGCTTTCCGCTAAAGGGACATAAATTAGAGTCAGCAACTTCTTCTAACCGTCTTTCAAATATTTGGAGCAACCCTATTGCGCTTGTTAATGATCTTACTCATCGACTCAGTACCCATCAGTTGGCGCTTACTGTTTTCTAGGTATTCTTCTAGCCTCTGGGACATGCTAATAAAGATGTGCATGGCACGGTCCTGGAGGGCCACTCAGGCAGTGGTTGCTCAGACAAGTAGGGTGGCAGGTGGCCTGTGCCGTAACAGAGGGAACTGTGAGAACACTGAGGAAGCCTCCCTCTGCTGGGGAGTGTGACCGCCTCCTAGGGGAGCTGCTGGTGGAGGCTGAAGGAGGAATCAGTAAACTCACCCTCTGTTTACCTTTGCCCTGCAGAGGCTCCTCATGTCTATTAAATGAAACTGTTCCTGGCCCCGGAGATGGCACCTTTTCAGAAATAGTAGGCCAAGGCTTTATTATTTATTTAAGATTATATATATATATATATATATATATATATATATATATAGGATTTATTCTTTATATAGGATTTCACATGTTACTAATACATTTACATTTTTTAAATATCTCCATGTAAGTGAACAACTCTGGTGAACGAGGCAATATCCCTTTTATCTGGAAAAATAAAAATAAAAAGGTCAGATCACTTTATATGAAGTTAAAACATAAATCTATGATATTTGATCCCTCAATTTGGGACCTGAGTAGGAAGGAATGCCGGTAGATGCTTTCTTCTCCCTGAGGCCCTGTAAAAACCTAGCAATCTCTTCTCAAAGATCCTACTGCACTCTTAGCTACGTTTTATTAAAAAATAATGGCTAATTAATGAAAATGCTTTCTATGGCTCAGCTCTTCACATTTTCAGATAAGTTCCATGGAAATCGTATCTCCCAGAAGCCTCTGGGTCACAGTTTTTTACACACCCTCAGTTAGTGGCTCAGGCTGACTGGCCAGCCGTGCTCTGCTTACTGCAGCATCTCATTAAGGCCCACAAGGTAGGAAGCTTCTCCACACTTTTTAGAATGCAGACTCCAGATTCTGAGGTCCTCCTGCTAAGGGAGGAGAAGGGGCTGCTTCCTCTTATAAATGAGATGAGAGAGGGACCAGTTCATGGGGCCCAGCACCTTGGAAGGCCTCATCTAGAGTGGCAATTGAGGTGCGCATGAAATAGCCGTAATGACAGCATCATAGGTGGATAATGCATGGCTTTGAATCCTGGCTCCAGTACTTAACTAGCTGTGTGACCTTCGGCAATTTACTTAACCTCTCTGTGATTCAATTTCCTTGTCTAAACCTCATAAGGTCGCTTGCTTGGAGGATTAAGTGAGCCAACATTGGTAAAGCACTTGGAACAGTGTCTGCCATATAAACATCACATATAAACATTTTGTCCCCATGAACCTATGTGTGTGTTCACCAGTCCAGCAATGAGGTGACAGCATGGAAAAATCACTTGGGTATAGGTTTTCTTCCCAAAGAAAGGCTAGGGCCAAGGTGACAAAGTGCCAGGGATGAAACCATAAACCAAATCAGGTGGCAGTCTCGCCTGATCTTCTGGCTTGGTGGTCCCCAAGCTGCTTCCTCTCCTAAGTAACATGGCATTGACTTGGATCAGACAGGGCAGAAACCAGAGAGGTTTCTTTCAGGAGCCAATTTCTTTCAGACACTTAAACACCTGGGCCCCCATCCTTCCACACTGAAAATCAAGGCATGTTAGAGCTGAGCCTCGTGTGCACACGGATGTCAAATACTGACACCTAATGATCTCATCCACCATCCCTTCTGGTGTGTCAGGAGGTGAAAAGCAGGATCCTCTCCATGTGGCTCATGCTGGATACCATAGGGCCAGCAAGTCCTAGAGCAAGTGAGAATGATACTTTCTCACCTCAAGTCCTGGAGTTCTAAGGTACCTGAGATGGGATCTGATCCCATCCCTGTGTTCCATGGTCATAGGGACTGGCCCAGACAGATGAAATGTTTTCCCTACTTGTGGGTACAGAGAGGGACCAGAACTCAGTTTTCTGATTGCCGGTGGAGTACTCTTTCCACCAAACCACATCCCTATGTGTTGTCACTGTCCCGTCAGGAAGCTGGTGCAGGCTAACTAGTGTCTCCCTGGGCCACCAGAGCCTCCTTACCACCACGACAGGACTTCAAGTGTAAGGACATGTCTGTTGACTGGGCTTTGTGCCAGTCCTGGAGGTGATGTAACTTTCTGTGCACAAGCCTTGCATGTTACCTAGGAAGATGAATGACCAGAGCAACCAGGAAGCTACATGCCAGAGGAGGTCTGCAGGAGGCTTGTATTATCCCAAGTATGGATCCCCAGCAAGAAAAGGTAGAATTGCCTTCTGTTCTACATGTTCTCAAAGGTTACTGCATGGACCACTGTCATCAGAACAAGGAGAAAAGAGAGGCAGGGGCAGGAAGATGGCATGCTCTAAGTGGCTTTACTCTTGGAAGCTCACAAATCACAGTTTGAGAATGTTCCTCTGCACAGCTGCAGATGCCACTCTCAGTTTAGTTAAGAAGCCAGTTGGATCCCACTAACTCAGCTCTGAACCAAGGCCCAGATGGATATGAAACTGCAAAGATTCTCATTGAAAAATATGTGATGCTACACTCTTAATTCATTTTCTTCCTACCCTTTGTAGAAAACTCATAGCATAGCAAATCTTGCTCCATGAAGCATGAAATACTCAAGGTCAGGTGGGCAAAGTGGAATGAGCCAGTGGTTGCTTCCTCTGGGGAAATTTTTTTTAAATAAAAAAAATGGAAGAAAGTAAAATGAATGGTTCTTAGATATTTCCACAGTCCAATAGTTTGAGGTTCTACAGCAAAATCAAATATTTGCTTTATCACATGATTTGAGATCTCCAGCAAATTATTTAATTTAACTTTGGATTACTATGTGAATTATATAATTTATTTGATGTATAGGTAGTAATATACATACTTTTAAATACACATGTACATTATAATTTGCATATATATGTATATATACATATTGTGTATAGTTTACAAATACATTTACATACATAATATGTACATTATACACACAGACACACACATCCACATATCACAGCAATCCCAAGAGATATAAGATTCTGAGGCTTAACCTTAATGGGTAGAACTAATCATTAGGACCACAGTTGGGGCCTCCTCATGGGAAACAGTTATGTTTTAGCCAAAAGAAGAAAGGATAATATGCTGCACAGACTATAAATAATGAAAATGCATTTCAGTTGTGTAATAAACCTGTATGGGATACCCATCAAGGCCACCTCGATATTCCAGAGGAACCAGGACCGGATCCTCGGTGGCAGCACTTCTAAAAGCCCCCCAACTTGGATATTTATGACAATATTCTTTGTAACACAAAATATTTGAAACAGTGCAGACTCTTGTCAATGGAGGCATGCTCAATTTGGCCATGCTCAATGCATATTACGATGTGGTATGCTTTATGGTTGTTAAGGTTTTATGTCTAGATATGGAATGTCACCAAAATTCCAGTAAGCAAGGTTTTGTAAGAAAAAAAAAGCACCTATAAAATGTATTTTTTTTAAAAATTAAGAAGTGGAAAAAATACATACCCAAACTGTTTGCAGTGGATTTATTGGTTAGGAGGAGCAGGGACATCAATCAGGAAAATGAAAACATCTTTTCAAGTATTGCATGCGTTCCTAAATTTATTCTAACCTTTTTCAGTAACTTTTAACAATTAAGAAGATAATGAATTAAAAGTACAATAATGAAAATTTTAAAACAGGTGTCCAACTCAAGTTGAACAGTGATTGCCAGTGTTTCTCCTCTGACCATTCCTTTTCCCCTTCCTCGTGGAGCCACAGTTCTAACAAACCTCTTCACAAACCCACCAGGGCACCATGTGACCTTACTGAGGGCTGTAACCTCTTTCTGCTCAAAGACAAGTTCATTTCCAAGGAAGGTCTGTCTTAGATGTGGATTTTGAGATCCTTCCATGTTCCATGGTGCTGGTTCCATTGAAGTCCACAGAATGAAGAGTCCTGTGCAAGCACTTCCTCTGGTCTTTGTTGAGAAATGTCACTCCCCAGGGGTAGCACTTACCCTAGAGTGAGGCTGGATGATAATGGAGTGGCCAATGGAGATGGAAACAGCAACCACATTTTTTTTTCTTGTCCTTAAGAGCAATTTTTCTTCAATTTCACTTAAAGCTTCCCATTTCTAATATTATACCTTACATATAGAAAGCAATTTTAACTTCTCCAAGCCCTTTCACATGTATTATTACCATTCTTCAAAATAATCCTGCAGAGAGGCTATTATTCTGATGCTGAATTTCTGCAAAAATAAAAACACTCTCTGAAACCCAAGGTACCAATTGAAATACAAAGTGGATGCATACAGGCCTGGGCATGCGCACGCATGTGTGCGCATACACACACACACACACACACACACACACGCACACACACACAGGTGCATAACACCTCAGCAACCACATCACAATTTAGGAGGAACCAGGAGAGTGGGAAGACCAGGCATAGTGTCTACTTCATTCTCCTCTAGGCTTCGAAGATCGTGTTTGACTTAAAAGCTCCATAACTAGAAATTCCATTTCCTCCAGTGATACAGAAGTTATACTCTGTGTGGTGTGTAATACCAAAGGAGACATCGCCACCATTCCAGTTCTTGTGAAGGTTAGAGTCTTGTTGAGCACAAACTATAACAGAGAAAGAGGCAGTCTCTGTGATTAATTGTTGGATTGCTTGATTCAGAACACAAAATTTTTAGGGATTCAGAATAACTGTGGATTTGCTTGTGCTGGGAATACTTTGGAAGGCTTTTCAGGAGATTCAGGATATGCAGGGATCATAAACAATAGCCAAGGACTCTTTGTCAACTGGGGGAGGTTAGGAAGGTTAGTGACCAGTGAAGGAGGCTGGACAATGGCATTGTGACCTTGGTGAATGTCCATTGTAATGAAGCCTATGAACACCCCAGAAATGCCTTCTTCCATTTGCTTAGCCCTTTGATGTCTTCACAAGTTTGTAAGGTATCTGGGTGTAGTATAGAGGCCACCATGGCCAGTGACCTTGTGATCAAGCCTAAACACGTTGAGTGGGAGTGAACACAGATATGTTAGAGAGATTACATGGAGAAAACCACCCACTAGATGCCCAGCAGCTACTATTTTATATGGTTTTGTTTAGATGCCTGTTCTAGCTATGGGGTGGCCATCGAGTCTGGGAACACAGATATTCTTATTTTATGGTATACTGCGATGTAATGCTGTTAAGCCAATCATCAAGTATTCACCTGCTCTATTAGTTTTCCAGGTCTGCTATAACGAAAACCATACAAGGTGGCTTAAACAACAGAAATTTATTTTCTTATAGTTTGGGGGCTGGAAGTTCAAGTTCACGAGCCAGCCAGTGGTTTCCTCTGAGAGCTCTCTCCTTTACAAGAGATGGCTTCTCTCTTGTGCCTCATCACAGGAGGGTGCCTTGGTGTGCATGCCCTGGTCTCTCTTTTTTTGTCTTAATCTCCTTTTCTTATAAGTACACCAGTCAGATTGCATCAGGGCCCACCCTAATGGCCTCATTTTAACTTAATTCCCTCCTTAAGAACCTTATCTCCAAATGCAGTCATGTCTGAGGTACTGAGGACAGTTAGGGCTTCAACATATGAATTTTCCAGGGGAATAATTCAGTCCATACACCTGTGTTTCTAGATTTGGTGGCCACCATATGGATATGTAAAAACCAAGGGATAAGACTTCAGTTATATGATAGGAATCTGGATGAACAGTTCGTACCCCTCAGTATCCATGGGGGATTGGTCCCAGGACTCTCCTCCAGGGATACCAAAATCTGGATGCTCAAGCTTCTCGTGAAATTTATATAAACCCTGTGCACATCCTCTCATATATTTACATCATCTCTAGATTACTTATAATATCTAATACAACGTAGATGCTATGTGAATAACTGTTACACTGTACTGTTTAGAGAATGATCACAAAAGTCCAAACATGTTCACTGCAGACAAAATCTTGTGTTTTCAAATATTTTGATCTGCGGTGGATTATATCCACAATTGTGTAATCCACAGACATGAAAGGCCAGGTCTACTCTCTTTAGAGCCTACTGATGCCAACCCATGTGAATGGACCAGTTCTTTAGGAAGAATATGACATAAACATGCCAGAATGTAGGATAGACTTGTAGTGTAAAGACACAGCTTCAGGAACACAAGATCCTGCCTGTCCCAGAGGTGTGGCTTCCAGGTTCCACTCGTGGCAGTGTCTTGGCCTATGCCAATTTTCACAGCTTGCAGAATGATGGGTGACTTGGCCCTAACTCAGAGTCCCATCCCTGGACCTGTATTCTCTTCCCAAACACACCTGCCCCGCCCTTGCCTCACCCCAGCGAATCCCTAAGGTACCTTTGATGTAAAACCCTGTGACCTGCCTGTTGGCAGCTGATGATGCAATGGTGTATAATTCAGCAGTCATTTATATTCCGTGCAGTTCTGAACAGAGCTATTAGGTGTTCTTGAGAGCTGAATGCTCCTAGGGCATTTAATCTAAGCAAAGGAAGGATTTAGCACACATCAGCTTCCTAGGATGAATGCGCCACAGTTGGAGGAGGGACTCTTTCCCTGCTTGCTGATTTGCTCCTTTATGGTTTTTTTTTTTTAATCAAAATGTAATTTTTAATGCATCAGCAAACAACATCAAAAGATTGAAAAGGCAACCCTTAGAAAGGAAAAATTGCAAATAATAAATCTAACAAGGGTTTAATATACAGAATATATAAAGAATTCCTACAATTCAACAAAAAGACAAACATCCAGTTAAGATATGGGCAAAAGACTTAAGCATCTTTTCTCCTTTATGGTTTTAAAAATCAGATGTGGATTGCAGCGGGGGAGGGTAGAGAGAAGACTTGGGACGCTTTGTCCCAGACCTCCCTGGCACATGCTTCACTGCGGGGCTTCTGCAGCAACAGCTTTACAGAAACCTGTGGACTTCCAGTCACCACAGAGGCCCTCACTCCCTATAGCAGGCCAGGGCTAGGGAGGTGCACATCATTGCTCACTCCTGGGAACCGAAAATGCCCTGCAAATGGATTCCAGCTCTAGAAAGCCGGAGACATGATGCACTGGTGGAGCCTGGGGCCCAACTTGGTCACATCAGGAGTAGATCTTTGGGGAAATGCCTGAGCATACGATATATAACTGCTCTGGATCCCTGTGAGAACCCTCACGAGGGCCTCGGTTTCCTAGGAGATGCTTCTTGAATTAGTAAGAGCATTTCTGCTGCCTAGCCTGAGGCCCAAGTTTTGACGCTATTTCTCCGCAGAGTCCACTGCTGTGGCATTACTGCCGTGGCTTCTCTGAGACTCCCTTAGGGTGTGGAAACACATGTTCTACCCTTCCCTCGCTGCACAGGGTATTCTGGCAACAACCACACAGGAGGCCCCATCTTGTCTGCCTTATGTACCCGCAATTAGTGCTCAGAAGTGGGCTGAGCAATGAGTTAACATCAGAACTGAATATCAGCTTAAAAATATCTTGGTCATTAACCTTTAAGATGGCATTGGATGGAATCATTATTGGCTGCTGATTAAGTGTTCCCAGGTGATTTTTCAGGGTGACAAAAAGAATTAGCTGTTCCCAAACAATGCTATCCCAGCCTGGCAGTTCTGAACATTAACAACACATCCCAAGGATCCAACTTTCTATGTTTTTCCACTGGAGAAGATATTGTACTTTCTAAACCCTATAGGCAGGGATTCACTATAGCAGTCCCTGCAGTCTGCCTGGTGGCCTGAGTGGAGAACAGGATCTTGAGAAAGCCAGTATGTAGGGTGGCCAATTTGTCTTCTCAGCCTAGGACCTCCAGATTGAGTACTAAAAGTTCTACACTTCGGACACCTTCTTCCCCAAATCCCAGGCCAACTGAGATGGTTGATCTCCCTACAAGGAAAGTACCTCCTGCAGGGGTAAAAGAAGTTAGGAACTTAAGGGAATTTTGGTATATGGGGTGTCTTAGTCCCTTTTCGGTTGCTGTAATAAAATGCAGTCCTGTATCACATGACATTTTGGTCAGCGGCAGATGACATATACAACAGTGGGAACCATGAAGAGTATGAGGGAGCTCAAAAAGTCCTATCTCCAAGGAACATCATGTACTTCTATGATATGTCACTCACAAAATTGCAGAGTGATGCATTTCTCAGAACATATCCCCATCACTAAATGACACATGACTGTACCCGAGACTGGGTAACTTATAAATAATAGGTGTTTATTTGGCTCCTGGTTCTGAAGTTGCAAAACATGGCATCAGCATATAACAAGGACCTTCTTATGCCCATCATAAGAGGGTGGGACGCATCACACGGCAAGAGAAAGCATGCCGGCTCGGTTCTCTCTTCCTTCTGCAAAGCCACTAACGTTATCATGGGGGACCCACCCTCATCACTTCATCTAATCCTAATCACTTCCCCAAAGCCTTTCTTCAAATATTGTTAAATATGAATCTGTGGATGAAATTTCCAACACATAACATAGAGGTAGCACTGAAAATGTGTGTCCAGGGAACATATGGACATGCTGTGTCCCTGGGATGGGGTGAGGAAAGAAGGAAAGAGGCAGAGATCTCAATCCTGTCCTGGTGGTCATTCCAGCCATAGAAAGGGGGTGTTGCTCAAGAGTGTGTGATGCTGGACAGCAGGACAGCCAGGGCCCTCCATGTCTGAAAAGGCAAATGGAGACAGAGTTGCCCCTGGAGACTGAGAGGGAGCAGCAAGGGAGGTGCAAGGAAGCCTGGTCTCGGGGCAGCTTGCAAACCAAGAGCAGAGATTTCCAAGCAGGTGGAAGTTGTCCAATAGCCAATAAACTAAAACTAGTGAGAAAGCTAGAATCTAGAATTTGGCAACCAAAGAAACATTAATTAGAGATGGCAGCAATGCGAAGGAAGTGGATGAGGAAGCTGTATTTGGTGTTGGAACAGGAGTTGGGAATCTGGGTATGAAAACAGTTTTCTGCCTTCTACCCTCACTGGAGTGTAGGGGGCCGGTGGGGAGAAGCAATCCCAGAACTCTGCAAGAGCCCTCCCCTCTTCCGGCAGGTATTGACAGCACACAGAGGTGGGCTATGGAGCAGGGTGGTAGGTTACAAGGTGACATCATGATTGTGATTCCTGAAAGAGCTTCATGTGGGATGGTCATCAAAAGAATCAGGTGCTGGGTTTGAACCTCTGAGAGGTAGCACTTATATATACACAGCTCATTGTCCCTTGGGCCATGGCTTCCTGCTCACAGGTGGAGTGTACAGATAGGGACACTAGAACAGTGCCACATCTTCTAACTGGACTCCTGAACTCTGAGCTCATGGCAGCTAATTACCCTAGAGAGGGTAATTAGTTTTTGTTTCTCATTCCAACCAGCTGCGACTGCCCAGTTTCATCTGTCTGCCTGTAGGACTGGGTTAAGGAGGCTGAGGCTCCTGGCTGGACCAGCCAGAGTGAAGGTTGAGACTGATGGTCTATTTCTGCCAAAGGCATGGGCTTGTTAGTATTAGAGCAGCCATTGGATTTTGCTGTCCAAAGGCTAGTCCCTGCAGTGATATACCTAAATGAAGATCCCATGGGTAATGGGAAAGTCCACTGGTTTTTGAAAGTGTTTACATCACTACAATCCTTTCTTTCATCAAAATTTCTCATGGAAAGAAATAAAAACAGAGCTGTTCTGGTCCCAGAGAGGAGAGGGGGCTAGGAGTTTCTCCTGTTCTCTTCCTCCTTCCCATTGGCAGTTCCCGAGACGTCTCCATGGAACATGATTTGAAGACCACCAGGGAAGGTGGCACTTCAGAAGAGGCCAGGGAGGACCTCTCTGAGGATGACATTCATTTGAATTGAGACCCAAGAGGAGCCATTCTAGGCAGAGGTGACACACGCTGTGCTAGTTTGAGACACAGAAAACTTTCTAGTGTAACTAGAGTGTGAGTGTAGGGGGTTGCGGGTCAAGGTGAGAAATTTGGTCAGAGAGGTAGGCAAAATCCACTCAGGTAAGGCCATATAGGCAAGATACAGGAATCTGGATTGTATTTATTGCAAGTTATTATAGGGTTTTCAGTAGGACAGAATCATAACCATAATCTGATTTAAAATACCACTGGCTACTATACGGGGCAAGAGTAGAAGGCAGGACACCAGTGATCGGTGACTAGTGGTTCATGTGAGGAACGAGGAAGCTTGATGCTGGTGGTGGCACTGGGTATTTTACAATAGAGAGGTGCAGTCGGGGCATGCAGCATGCCATCTCAGCCCAGGCATGGAGCTAGGACAATAGGGCAATGACCAGGTGGGGACCCTTCAGCTTATTGCCTGCAGATATCCTGTTCTTCTATCCAACTTACTTCCCATGGGAAACCCTCCCTGATTTGGCATTTCCATATCAGAATTATTCTGACCGTTTGCCACCAGATATTTATTATTCATTCTTTTCCTAGACATTGCTAGGCTTGGAGGGGACCTTTTAGTCATGTACTCTCTGGAGCTGATGATTAACTCAGGGTTTTGTCAGCCCCAGCCTGGCACTAACTTCACTTCAACCTTGACTTTCGGGTATGCATGACTCCTATCCCTACTAGATCATAAGCCCTTTTTGTAAAAAAATAAATAAAATTACTTTAGAATTTAATTAAAGATTCTTAAAAGTGGGGATCATGTCTTTTTATCAACTCTTTTTTATCATCTCATCATCTCCTTTTTTTTTTTATCTCCCTAGTATCCAGCATAGTGCTTGGCACAAACATACAAGTTCAACGAACACTTGCTGATTATCTGTTCTGAATTCCATGGAGCCCACTGCCACAGGAACTGTCCCCTCCACCCAATCATGGCCAATCTGTCCCCACCCCCAGACTTGACATTGCTTACCACAAGCACCACTATTGCCCTAGCCAGAGTCATACTTGTCCTGATTCACAGCCAGCGTCTGCAGCACATACCACAGCCTTGCTCCAAGTGGGCAGAGTTCTTGTCACTTAATTGCTGCACTAGAACTACAATTAGAATTGGAGTATGATCAGAATTAGGCCTGAACCCCAACCCATGGGAGGTATTGCTAAGAAGATAGTACCATGCATTATTACTATTGCCTTTCCTGTATCCTCACTTATCTATGGCTAAGTACTCATGAGAAATTAAATGACCAAGCATAAAGACCTAGCCTCAGAGGCCATGTCTGCTACTTCCTGCTTCCCATAGAGTGGGCTGGACCTGGACTCTTCTGAGCAGAATCTCCCTTATGTTTCCTCAGCAATCCCCAGCCCTGTGCCACCACCCATGGGACTTTGGATTGCAACTTCTGTGCTGTGATGCCTATTGCTGCCCTTTCATGGAGACATATTTTCCATCAAAGCCATTTAACATCTTTGTTTAATTTCCCAAAGGCCCCCACCTAGCCCCAGCAAGTTGCTGGGGGGAATTATGCATCCCACACTCCCCAATTAGCCACCAATTTACTGGCAGAGCTGTGTCATTAAGAGGAGAACATTCAGGCAGGGTCCTTGCTTCTCTGTCTTCCCCTCCCCCACTCCCCAGGACTCAATTGATATCTGTTGAAGCACCTTGTGATTTAAACTATCAGAATCCAATGCTGAGGAACAAGGGCAACTCATTATTCATTTGATTCATTTATTGAGGATCTAGTACATTCCTACTTCTAGCCATTTCTAACTATTAAAACACATTTTTAAGTTTGAATTTATTAGTAGAGAAGCATATATAAATATAAATCCTTGTTCATAACAGAAAGAGTAGCATATGTGGAAACAAAACTTGGTCCAACTCTTCTTTTCTTGTACAGGGAAACTTCCTGGCAAGTTGTGTAGATGAGTGGCTTAAAGGGCCATCTTTTTTTTTTTTTAATTGGGCATTTTATTAAGAGAACTTTTAGACAAATCCAGAAACAGGTCTACACATTATCCTCAAACATTTCTCACAGACCTACCAACTTAAAGGACCATCTTGAGTGAGAGCCATGGAAGTTTTCCTATCTTTGGGAATATTGAAAAGAAGAATTTTGAAAGATTCCAAAGGCACAGTACAACTTATAGGAAGAGAAGGAAGGAAAATGCCCCAACTAACTCCATTATCATAACGTAAGAAGATGTATGTTCTCTAGAATTCATTTCCCATTGGAAACTGGGTCCACATGATCCTTCTCTCCACTCACAATTTATCAACCACATTCTTTGTGTCTTGTGCATCCTGCTGGTGGAATATGCCTGGGAAGGCCAACACTCCATTGAGATGGACCTTCTCCCCCAAAACAAATCCCTGGACTTCATGAAGAGGACAGTACAGCTGCTGATGAGAAGAAATGTTCCCATTTTCAAAAGTGTCCTTTGTAAATATGGCTTATGTAAAGTCTTCACAGGATCTCATCACGTCCAGAGCTTCAAGTTATAAGAGGCTGACTTGGTCCACATCTCCAGGCAGAACTTTCTATACTGCTCTAGATCCATATTTCTCAGTGCCTTGAACATCCCATGGACAGCTCAAATTTGAACTCACCCCACTGGGCAGGTGACTGTGTATGTACGTACGTGTATGCAAGCACATACACACATTCATTCTGTCTTAAATCTATATGTTAGCAAATTTTATACTTGAACATTCAATGATAGGTTCTCAGGCTAGCAATCAGAAACATAGCCACACTATCTGAGACACAAACAGGCCAGTTTTGGTTTGTTAGAATTTGGAATATTTGAAAATCATGTCAAGATGCAGTTTTCTTTTGCTCTGCCACACCCAGGCAATTGCTTTCCTCTTGGCTGTACTCCATGGACTGTCGTGTGCCCTCTCCTACCTAGAGATGTGTCTCCAGGTAGTACAAAGCACCTCTGCCCCAACATGAGGGTTCCAAAAGGCTGATCTACAGAAGTCATCTGAGAAACTTGCAGACGAGATCGGGCGCGTTCAAGGTGGTATGGCCATAGACCATCTGTGAAACTTTCAAAAACTAATGATGCCCATGTTATCCCCCAAGAAATTTGGATTTAAGAAGTCTGAGCTGAGACTTAGTCCACCCTGGAAACCATCAAAGAATTCACTCTGAGAACTAGTCACAACACAAGGGAATGATTTGCTTTGTGACTCCCACAGATTTGGGACCATCCTTACTATTCTCACAAGTAATGGCTGTGTGTATACTTTAATAACCCCCCAAAGCAAGTACACACATGGAATACATGCACATGCACACACAAATATACACATGAACACACATAAGCACATACTCATGCACACAGACATATGTGACACATATACATACTGCACTTGTGTCCTGGCACATCACTTCCTGTTGTCTCTACAACTAGTCATTCTTGAAGCAATTATTCACTAAGCCATTAGGATCTACAGACTCTGGTCCAGTCTTTCCAGATCCTCCTCTCTTCTCATGCCCACAGTGGCCTCCTAGCTGGTCTCCCTACCTCTGGACTGTCCTCTGCGCTTCTGGCTCAGTGGTCTCTGAAAATGCACGTTGGAGTCACCAAAATGCCTTGACTTCTCCAAGGACTGACTCCACGTGAAGCTCAAACCTCTCAGCTCAGGAAATAGTGCTCATCCCAGAATCAGGGCTCTCATCAGTCCCTCCTCCCTACAAGCTCCACCACATAAACTATTTTTGTTCCTGATCTTTGTCCCCAGGTAGGATTATTTTCTTAACCTAAAATGAAATCACTAGGTCAAAGGTATGACTATTGTATACACAAATTTACAGTTCCCCTAGAGTCTATGGGAGGGTCCACTTTTTTGTACCTTACTACTTCTGGAGATGATCATTTAGAAAACGGGGCAAATCCAAAGATCAAACTAAAACTTTACGATTTGATAGATCATAAACTATCATTATACTTTGAACTTTCAATTCTTGGATTATGGGTAAAAAATTTTACCTTTGTTGCCTATTTTTATTTCTGCTTCTGTGTTCTGAACTTTGACCTATTACATTTCCTCTTTCTTCAATAAAACCTTTTTCCTAACCCAATGGTTCTGAAGTATGGCCACCTGACCCTCAGCATCAGCATCCTCCAACAACTTGTTAAGAGCACAAAGACCTATGAACCTGAGACTATGGGATGGGACCCAGCCATCTGCTTTAGCCCTCCAGAACTACAGCCCACCAGTCCACATTGAGCTGGAGCCTAAGTGGACCATCATACATGGGGAGGGTGTTTCTATGAAGGGACCACCTTGCCTGATGGCCAGTCTTAAATAGAAAATGGAGAAGACCCCAAGCTGTGGTCTGGCTGACTTCACCTCTCTGGGCCTCGATACCCTCATCAGTAAAATGGGGTAGTAATATGACCCATTACATAGAGTTGTTTTAAGAATTAAAGTTTCAATACCTGCTGAGCACTTAGCATAATTCCCAGCACACGCCCTTACTCTGTGTCTGGGTATCACTGCAGCTGCTGTGGCCACTTGAATGATCACAAACTCGTTATCCTACTCCACTCTTCCCCCTTGTCCTTCAGGTATCTTCTGGAAGATAGAGGCTGGACCTTCAAGAAACTTGACTGTTTGGAAGCAGGAAGGAGTTTGGGCAATCAATGTCAAACATAATACACCACTTTTGTTCCCTCCCCTTTAAAAATATGCCTCTCTTTCCTCCTTTCATTGACCCAGTCCAGCCCTCCCAAACTGTACATACTTCTGCAGGTCATTGGGGGTTAAAAAAAAACATAAGAGAACAAATACTGGAGAAGTTCTTGAATTCATCCTAGGTATACCAAATATTTACACAGGTTAAAAATGGATTTGATTCTAAAACATTTTATCCTATTCTACCTCTTATAGCAGTCTTCTGATTGATGGTCAATATGAATAACATTAAGAGGAGGTCCCAGTACCAAACAGGCTTGTGAAAAAGCTCTTAGAACTAGGTGATTTGAATGAACTTGTGCCAACATGGATTGTGAGTCTTCCTGAGTGAAAAAGCATATTCAGGCTCCCACTGTTTTGACTCGGCCCCTCCCACCCCACACTGCAAAGGAGGGTCTCAGAGGGCTGGTGTTCCATGGAGAATGCTTTAGGAAATGTTGTCTTATTGGAAATGAAAAATGACTTCCAGGAGTTAGCAATCTGAGAAAATGAACTGAGAAAGAAATTTTCTCCTGCTGGCCAAAGAGTTGTTAGTGAATAGATTGGAGAAATAATACTGCATAAGATGTTATGTATCAGAAAGAACTTTAAGTACTAAAAGAGAACTTTTCTCTTTTCAAAGAAAGAAAATGAGGGGCTGGGTTGTGGCTCAGTGGTAGAGACTTGCCTAGCACCTGCAAGGCCCTGGGTTTGATACTTAGCACCACATAAAAATAAATAAATAATAAAGGTATTGTGTCAACTACAACTAAAAAATATTTATATAAAAAAAGAAAGAAAATGAATTTAACATGTGATTCTGCAATCTGTATACGGGGTAAAAATGGGAGTTCATAACCCACTTGAATCAAAGTGTGAAATATGATATGTCAAGAACTATGTAATGTTTTGAACAACCAACAATAAAAAAAAAGTAAAAAGAAAAATGAACTGAATGCTGTCCTGCCTCACTTCCCCCTCCACAAAACTCCTAACAAGATAGTTATTTGGGGTGTTTTCCAAAAGAAGAGACTTCCTGGGTTTGTCCAAGACTGGGAACTTTTTAGAGCAAGGAAGTGATGATCCCTTAATACTGTCTTCCCTGTGAATATTCCAGATGATGACCTCTGTGATCATCTGCTCTAACCTGGATCTTCTCATTTTTCTTCCTCAAGAAACTTGAAAATGTAATAACCCTAATTTTTCTCTCCCTCCCTCTCCTCTTCCCTTTCCCTCTCTGTTTCCCCACCCCAACTTTTCCCCTTGTTCTCCAGGAACCTTCTGCATCATTTCACTGTGCACCTGTGTGGCTGGGATCAACTTTGAGCTGTCACGCTACCCACGCTACCTGTATGGACTCCCCGATGACATCAGCCATGGCTATGGATGGTCCATGTTCTGTGCGTGGGGGGGCCTGGGCCTCACGCTAATCTCGGGATTCTTCTGTACCTTGGCCCCTTCTGTCCAACCTGTCCCGAGGACCAACTGCCCTAAATCCAGACCCGAGAATGGGACAGTGTGCTAAAAAAACAAACCCATACATATATATATATATAAATATATATATAATATACATATATAAAACAAAACTCAATCAAGACGATGCCAGTGCCAAGGTAGAGTTGGCTCAGGCACCTGCATCTCACCGGACTTTGTGTTGCCTCATCACCAAGATGGGGAAAGTGTTCCCATCCTGTGGCTCTTCCATCAATTCTTGACTTTTGGCTTCACAGTTTCTTGAAGACAAAGCAAACATCACCACCTGCGATAGCATCTTGATCCCCGTCACTCATGAGCACATGGTGGGGAGCTGGAAGGGACAGTGGCAGTGGTCTGGAGCAACCCAGATGTGAGAAGGAAGTGCCATGCACTGGGCCAGCAGGAGAGGACACCACCCCGCGGACATATCCCAGGGAAGCGCGGCCCCCTAGTTCATAGAGCGGAACCACATCTTCAAGGCCATTTTCAGTACCACTCCTCCTGCTCTTCCTGTCTGAGCTCCTTCCTGGCCCACCAGCAACACACAAGGAGTAGACGAGAAAACAAACCAAGAAGGAAGTTTTCTCTCTCTGGCCAAACTTTCAGACAAAATTTTAGAGGTGGGAAGGGGAGAGAACATGCTGAGAGGCAAGATCCACACCAATAAAAGGACACTTCAGTGGATGCTCAGAAAGCCCAGTCTTACCTTCCAGCTGCCTTACGCCCAGTAAACAAGAGGCCACCCCGTCCTCCCCACCTGCACTCCCTGGGCAGATCAGAGCCTTGGAGTAGTGGTGTGATGTGGTGTGAGTGTGTGTGTGTATGTGTGTGTGTGAACATTGGGTGGTTTCCTTTATTTCTTTTCCGCCTTTTAAATGGAAATATTGCATTTTGACCATTGTCTCTCTATCACTATGGTGGTTTCATGGCTGAGATGGAAGCCCAGATTCCTAGAAAGTATGAGAGGCAGGCCTCTATGGATGCCAGTACTTGGTGCTGCAGCTGCAGATGCTTGAAGAAAAACAGAGAGAGAGAAAGAGAGAGAGAGAAAGAGAGAGAGAAAACGCACATGTGGTGGATGCTGCCTGAGTGGGAGGTTTTATTATCTGTGTTGCATTTTTTCTATTACTTTTGGTACAACAGAAATTCCCAGAGAGCAGAACCGAGAACAAAACCACTGGGCCAGAGGACCCTGTGGCTCTGCACATTACAGTTCTGGATCGCCACAGGATTTAGTCCTCTAATTTTGGAAGTTCAAGACACAGCTGGGCACAAAAGCCATGAGAGAAGAGGGGGGAACACACAGTTCAGGAGGGAGAAGGAATGTCGCCTCTGGTTGCTGTTGTACAAGTACGTATACCAAACAAGACCTTCACTCCCCATCATGGGGGCTGTCCTTTGTCACTGGACATCTACCCCTTTCCTAGGGGTAACGTCTGTACAGATGAAGGAAAACGAGTCACATGCAGAGAGAACACCTCCATTACCCATGGGCTCAAATTTGTATGATATTGTGTAAATTAATGGAGAACTCTTGACTTTCCATCTTCTTCCCTTTCCTCTTGATATTCAAGGCCATGAATCCCAAAATAGTTGTCTTAGTAGCTAGCACCCAAACAGAGGTGAAATAAATCCACCCCGGTGTCTCAGGCCCACTTGAGCAAAATGGCGAGGCAGGTGCTGGTGAGTGGAGAGAAACCAGAGTTGTGGATGCTGTAGGGCCAGAGTAGCTCAGTCACCTCAGGGGCCCTGCTGGTGCCCAGCAGCCCCAGGGGAAGCAGGGAGAGAATCCCTGAGCTGACATAGCCACAGTTGGCCTTGCAGCAGAGAATCTAGCTGTTTAATAGCTCATATACTTTGGGAACTTTGCCAACACTCAGCAGCCTGCCTTCCTCATTGCTGTTTCTTCACCTGTCTTCCAACCAGCTCTCCCCTCTTCTTACCTACTGGCCATTGGCCCTGGCACCTTGCATCCGTGTAAGTCCAGCCTGTCATTTGCTCTTCTTGACGGTGTGTGTGTAATCCATATCTGGCTATGACATCTGATGTGCGTGAATGGGCTTGAGTGTAGATGCTGTGTGTATCTCTGGTGCATTTTGCTTGTTTGTGTTAGTACACACCTGCACGCAAGTGTGGATGCTCTACTCAAGACTCCCTCTCCAGGGAGCCCAGTTAGCTTCTGCAAAAGGTCTAGTGTGTGAGTGCCCTTGGTATGGGTGTACCGGGCGATGGAGGAGAGCTGGGTAGAAAGAAGTGCTGTTGGCTTCTGATGGAGGTTCCAAGGATTGTTTTTAAGACCCATATGAGAAGGGAAGTAATTTTCAGGAAACCCTAGTTTTTTAATTGGGAATTTTATTTTCATTTTTCTTTGAAAGTTTGATCTCTCCCTTTAGGGAAATGGCATACTTGGGAGAGGGGAAGAGTGAAAAAAAGTATCTCAGATTGAGAGGCCTTGTGACTTTTTACCAAGCACCTTGAATTAGACAGGGAGCGCAAGTATCTGTGAGCATCCATTTGGGGCAGAGGTTTATCTGTGACTAGATGCAAATTCCAGCTGCTTTCCAGTTGCAGAAAAGTGGGGGAAACAATTCTAAATGGGACAAATTTCTATCAACTGTTTAAACTTCTTTAGTAACCATTTTTGAAGACACTAGCTCACAGAACTATCATTATTTATACCCTCTTTTTCTATACATACTTGCTACAAGTATATCATCTGCCCAATCCAGTACTTATCTTTGTGTTGAAACTTTAAAGAAATTTACTGCATCCCTTTGAAATTTGAGCATCCCTGAGATGTCAGAAGGACTCTGGGGAAGTAGAGCATCTGTGTCATCTCCACATCTGCAGAGCAGGGCCTTTTAGCTCTCTGATATTGGGGCCAGAAAGGTACAGATACAAGCACTCTGGGGTCTGTCCTGCTTGGGAACAGTAACATGGCCAAGCTCATCGTCAAAATGGAAGCCCCTGTCTAGGAGGCAAATCCTAGCCAATAGGAAAAGAGCCCAGGTGACTTTTATTCTCTCAGCAAAGGGGCTTGACCATAGATTTAAACCACACCCCTCCGAGCAGTTCCTGAAGCCTCCTGACTGTAAGGCAGCTGAGGAAGAAGCAAAAAAGAGACCTGACCTGTGAGGCTTTCAAAGCCAGACGCTGCTAACTCCAAATTGAACTAGAACCAAACCTAAAGAGGGGCTTAGGGTCAGTGGCCTCTATAAGACCCCCAGTTCCCATCCAGGTCAAGTTCAAATTCCTTATGGCGTGTGCATGCATGTTATCAAGCTTATGCTGTGAGCTCCATGCCAGCCAACCTTGAGCACAGAGCCCATTTCAACTTTTATTTTTTCTCCCCTCCAAGATTAGGGATTCAGAAAAGTGGCATGTTTGCCTAGAGAGAGATCCCATTTTTCTCTCCCCTCATTTTGGGAGTTATGGTTTCTTCTCTTCCTACCCTCTTCTACTTGCCTCTGAACCTACCTTAGTCAGCTAAAATAGTTAAGTACTTCATATCTAGAAAGGGTAGAGATAGACTCCAAGTAGCCCCCATCTTTATTTTTTGTGGCGTTAGGTTTCATAAGGAAGTCTGTGGCTCACCGGCATCAAAATTTAAAAAATGAAAGACTGCACCCATTCCAGTTTCAACCTTCCCACAAGTCCTAGCGTTTCAGCAACTCTACCCTTTGACCTCTAGGGATTATGAAGTCACAAAGACTGGACAGCTCCACCAAATCAAGACCAGCCTTCCATGACCTCACATCCCTGTGTAGCACTCTTGGTCCTGGCGCCATGTTGGTCTATTCTCCCACTGGGCATTTCCACCCAGCAGTGCTTCCTTTCCTTCCAAGAGGAGAGGGTACCTGGAGACTGTCTCTCAGTATTGGTCCATACTTACGGTAAAAGGCCTGACATGAAAGCATCATGTGGGGTTGTCCTGATTTAGTGGAAGAATGTGCAGTTTAGGATTCCCAAGATGTCTACCTGAGCCAATGTCAGACTTCAAAAAATCAAATAGATCATTTAGAGGCATTTAGAAAGGAACATATTCTCCTAGCTTATGCTGAGAGTGTTCATGAACTGGTTTTCAAGTATCCAAGGGAAGAAGTGGGAAGAAATACACACCCTAGTCATTCTTTGGTGTGGTTTATGTGACACTCGGTTGTTTCTTTCAGTTCAAGTGAAGCTGCTTTTCTGAAAGTGTTCTGTCTGCTCCTGGGACTAAGCATCCCCGTGAACACATCCAGTGCTGTCCTGGTAAATGTGATGAGTCAGAATGAGAGGTGATTTCAGCACATATAGAAACCATTGGTGTGTACCAGCTGGACTGGCTTTGGTGCTGTCTTCCAGTTGGTATGGCAGAGAAAGGGGACAGATTTTTAAGCAAGCCCACCACAGAGTTGATGAACACAAGTGATTCTAATATCTCTCAGAGCCATTGACTTCTGGGATTGTATTTGGCATCTTTCCATTGATTCTGCCATGGTGTAAAATGTTTCTTAAACTTGATTTCCGGTTCTCAGAATATGTTAATATCAGCTATTGAGCTTTTTCTCCTGAATAATACATGCTCATTGTAGACATGTTTTTTTACTTATAAAAGTGAAACAAAATGCTACAATTTCGTCCATAATTCCATCACACTGTCATCTATGGTGTACCTGGTCATAATGGCCGTGGCCCCAAACCTCTCTAATGCATGGTTTTCTCGGGATTGGCAGATGGGACTATGAGGACATTTTATGGCCACAGAACCACACTGTTCTGCATCACGTTGACTCTCTGTTCTTGGCATTAGGAGCACAGGTTCTGAGCCCCCAGAACAAAGAGGCCTATGAAAGCTCAATACTAGAAGGTGGAACAGGACTAAAAGTTTCCTGTTTGGGGATTTACTTCTCTCTCTCTCTCATATATATGTATACATATATGTATATATATGTATACACACACACATACACACACACACACACACACACACACACACACACACATCTCCCCTACTTGTTCTTTTTTTCCCCCAGGTGCCATCTCAATCTAATCATGGGTGTAAGAGCACTGAAGCCAGAGTAACTCACTAATTAAGCTACACTTGTATAATGCATCTACTGTAAATTTCATTTCTGTTCTGCACTAAAATGATTTGACTCTGGGCACTGTGTCTTCTCCATACTTGAACTTCCTCATCTACAATGTGAGGATGGTGATAACACTTTACCTCATGGTATACTAAGGGTGACATTTGCAAACATGAAGTGCTGTATGAATTACGCACGGTTCAAGTTATCTACAGCAGCAGAGCCCTCACTGAAATGGAATTCTTGCATCTAGTTTCTGTGCCTTGCTGTTAAAGGGATAGAGAGAGAGGTCATCTTGGTTGCTAAATAGGACTTTACCTGTCCACCAGAAGCGCATGGGATTCTCTTCTTCATTCAGACCCTCCAGAGAAATTGGCTCCTGAATTTACTTCACGTGTTCCCAGATTCTTTCCTATCATCCCAAGGCCAATTTTGCAAAGGGCACTGTTGTCCCTCTTGCTTATTCCCAGAGAAGATGGAACACATAAACCATGAGCTGAAACAGTTAACTTTTAACCAAAGCATGTGGTTAATGCCTCGTTGTTTGTTTTGACCAGTTCTAGCATTATTTCCAGCTGTACCTACCCAAGTGGTAGGAACAAGTTAGATTCTGAAAGGTTTAATGATTTTTAAGTTTAGGATGAGAATAAGTTTCAAGGAGCTAGGACCTGCTTTCTCTTGCCCACTGGAGAAGCCCATGACTTCATTGGAAGCCTCCAAGTTTTTGCAGGGAGTCCTCTGGGTGGGACACACACTGGGACATGTTCTAAGTATGATCTTGTTTGGGAAAAACTGAATCCTAGATTCTAAATGAGAAAAGAATGTACTCCCAAAAAGGTCTGTGCACTTTATGCTTTGCAGTGGATCGATGTTGTGTTGAGACCTTCTCTTAGGGAAGTTCAAAAATTGCCATTGATATAGCCCAGCCAGGAATGGGGGAGACTGCCCAGCACAGGGGTGTTTGTTCAGTGCTGAGAAACAGAAATCTGGGTCGCACCGCCCAGCCGCAGCTCAACCTGGCATCCCTTTGACAGACGCCAGCCTCTCCTCTTCGTTCCCAAGGACTGGTGTCGCTTCCTGAGGAACTCTGTGTCCCTTTCTCTCTCCTGGACCCCAAGCATTCCATTCCTTTCCTTTCTGGGTGGCCCTCGGACCCTTCCTCGTCTGTGTGTACTGGTGTGTCTGTGTCGTGAGTGTGACGATGCCGTTTACAGAGTCCTCTCCGGTATCGCCCATCCCCCTTGCCCATCGCCACCCCCGGTGTGACTGTTTTGCTATTCAAGACTCTCTGTAAAAATGTACAATAAAAGTGGAAACTGAAAATAAAGGGGAGGGGTTTGCGACTACTCACATGCGATGTTGTAGCCCTCAGTTTTCTGAGGACTTAGGTGGAACTGCCCTAGAATCCTGACTCTGGTGGCATTTGAGGGGAGGGATGGTGTGGCACAGGTGATTTTTCTGGTCATTTCTCTGGCAGTCAGAGTTCTGTTCGAAAGGGGTTTGCCTTGATAGTAGAATTTATCTCCCCCAAAGTAAGAGCATACCATCAAAGTCAGAAAGGCCAAGGTCATGGCAAAGGTCAACACAGAGACCTGATCCTGAGGTGGCTACTCAGCAGCTCTGTTACCAGCTCACTCCGGGCCTCGGGTGAGTCTTGTTACCTCACCATGTCTCCACGTCCTCTCAACCTAACAGGGACTCCTGGGATGCCGAGTCTCCTTGTCCTTTCTGCTGCTATTTTTTGAGAGACTCTGTACCCGCGCTGGCTGGTGTGTGCTTGCTTACTTACTACGTTGAGGTAAATCAGGAGTTCTTCTCCCGGCCATTATTGACCCACAGTTTCATTCCTCAGAAAGTCACCTCAAGTCAACAGCCAGTTTGTGCTCAGAGTCCAAAGCCTTTTATCTACCTTTTCATTCTCAGATGCCTTTTCCCGCCTACTTTGACGATCTGATTTTATTATCTCTACTGACAGCTTTGCTGCACCAGGGCCAGGGTAGGAGAAGGAGCATCAGAGGAGATGAGGCATGTGAGTTGCCTTGTAATCAGTGACTCGATCTGCAAGTGTGGCTCTCCAAGTCAGAGGCAGGGGGTCTGGCCCAGGGTTGCCACGGAGGGGAATGGAGAAGGCAGTGGTGGTTGTGGGGTGGTGGCCATGTGCAAAACTGTGGATCCAGAGTAGAGGTTAGATGAAGGGAAGTTTTAGATGGAGATGTGGCTGAATCACCAGAATGCCCTCAGCGTAGAAGCAGAGAAGGAGCCCCAAGGCAGTGACCCTGCAGTAAGAGGAAGCAGGATTCAGCAGGGAATAGATGATCCTATTGCACAAATGCTGCCTGCCTTCAAGAGGAGAAGAGTAGCTTCCCAGAGTGGGGAAGCACACCATGCTTGATCAATGACAGCACCTCCCTCCATTCCACGGTTACAGGCAGCTTCAGTCTAAATCCTCCTCTGATGATCCATGATGATCATCTCTGGGACCAGTTTCTGGTAGGTGATTCGGACCCCTGCTGTTCAACAGGAATATATGAGTCACATATGCAATTTTACATATCCTAAGAGCCACATTTCCAAAAGCCCAACCAAACTGGTGAAATTAATTTTCATACTATATTTTAACCCCACATATCAAAAATATCACTTCAACATGGCATCAACATAAATCACTGAGATATTTTATGTTTTTTTTTAATATTCTCAAGCCAGTGTGAATTATTTTACTCTGAAAAAAAAAACAATTTTAATTTGAATCAGTCACATTTCCAGTGCTCTACTGCCATGTGTGGCTTCTGACTGCTGTCTAGGCCAGGGCAGATTTAGGGTCTTCTTTAAGAGACTGAGCGGACCACTCTTCCCTGTGTATCACTAACTACCAAGATCGTATCACTGCTGACAGAGGCAGGAGGCTGGCTGCGTTGGCTGAGAATGGAAAGCACAGAGCAATGTCCAGCTGCTGTCTTAGCCTCTGGAAGTTCTGTTTCACCTACTCAGTAAGGGAACCCCACCCTCATGACTTACCCAAGTCCTAGAGGGCAAAGCAGGTCATGATCTTTTAGGCTGTAGGTGCAGTAAGGGAACCCCACCCTCATGACCTACCCAAGTCCTAGAGGGCAAAGCAGGTCATGATCTTTTAGGCTGTAGGTGCATCAGCCACTGCCTTATGATGTCCTTTATCTCTCATTGGGGAGGGGTAGACAGGCCTTCTCTCTGTGAAGAAAAAGAGCTCACAACCATCTGTCATCTGGTGCAGTTGCCTGCTAAGAACATCTCACCAATATTCGGAGCTGTTTTCTCCATTCCTTAATTTTCTAGCTTAAAATCAAATGCTAAAAAGGAGGTACACTGAGCGGCAGCCACAGGTGGGCTGGGTCTCCTGGGAGGTGGCAGTGACAAGTTCTATCCTTGCACTGTGACTCAGACCACCATTGCCTACCTCTCCTCTCTGCTTACACACCTTCCTTGGGTTTGAAGAAACCTCTTTTGTTCAAGAAAAAGACAAGGAGCAAGATCTTAGTGCAGAGAACAGAATAGAAGACAAGCAACCAAACCCCTGGGCATTCTCAAAGCATTTCAAAGAGCCAGTATGACAAGGTTTGATTCCTTTAAAATATAACATTCTGAGCCCTGTGTTACCAAGCCAGAGAAAATGAGCTGATTTGGTGAGTATGTTTTATATATGGTCATTAGACAGGGACCATCTCCGACAAAACTCTCGAACACCTGGAGTGTTTATGGTCCGCCAGATTATTGCTCAGTCAATATAAATTTATTTACCTTTACTTTAATTTGCATAGTGCTTTCTGATTGGTTAGACAAGGAGTGGTGTATACTGCAGGATTCTAACAACTCTCCCCTTGGAGGTAGCAATTCCTGTGGTTATTGGTGCTAAAATAAGATTAAATATTATGTTAATTTGTTCTGATATGATGTGAATAAATGTATTGTTTAATCTTAACAAGAATGCTACATCTTATCAGATCTATTGTACTGTCTGTTCCTTCTCATACTTAATTAATTACAGAAAAGGTGATCCAAACCAGATCTTGAAACTCTTGTGATTTCTAAGAGGAATTTAACAGGGAAGTGGGAGGGGGGAATGAAAAGGGAAATTGCCAGGTTCCTGTGACTTTGAAAGGACTGAGGAAGCAGAGAGCATTTGGGGACTTCACTGAAACTGACTGCATCTTGCAATTTTCTTTTTCAAATTGGCAGAAATATTGTATTTCCATCGATTGAAGAAAAAAAAGTGTCTGGTAATTAATTAAATGACTTGTTCATGGAAAAAATAAAATAAATAATCTGTCAGTTGTGGAATGTAAACTGATTAAACAATTAAATAAAGAAGATCATGTTGTGTGTTTTAAACGATTGTGTCTGCTCTCTGCTTGTGGGATGGGGCGGGATGGGGAGGGCAGAGGCTGAAGTATTTGATAAAGAATAATATTGTTCTCACTGGTTTTGTATAGGAATAGATAGTAAAAGTCTTACATAGGTAGCCAACTGAAAGCTGTAATCCAAAAGGAAATTGACAGTACACATTCCAATCCTGGGTAGACCAAAGGTACATGCTTTGAGGATTGGGTAAGAGATGGAGGGAAAAAAATGGAGAGAGATTCAGAAGGCAAAAAGAGAGAAAGTTATTATTTTTCTCCTTATTACTGCCATTGATAAATTTTTAAAGGTTTTATGAGAAGCTGGAATTACTAGTTACCTTCAAGACTCTTGATCTATTATTTCCTGGTTAGCGATGAAGAGAGAAATTCTCATCTTCAGCATCTTTGTTCGTTCTCTCTACCCATCTGCCTTTTAGAAAGTTTCTAGCTCACATCTAGTTAGGAAAGCTGGAAGCCGGGGAGAGAAGATGACGGGAGATAAGTGCTTTTTAAATGGTCTTATTTCTCAAACAGTATCTCTAGGCTTAAGTGAAAGAAACTGGTTCTGCCTGATAGAAATGGAAAAGTAATTTCCTGACCAGACCTGGATAGCTGGAAGCCCGTCACACAGTTAAGAGGCAACAGGTGCCAGAATCACATTCTGATGCAGTCGGGATCCTGAGGATGCTGCTGTCGGACTCAGGACAACCTGCCCGGCTTCTGCTCCTGCCCTGGAGATGCGTGTGGCTGCCTCTGCCTACATCTTACAGTCCACCAGGATGAATCCATGTCCCGTTTTGTTTGTTTGTTTTTCAGGTACAGCTCTCACGTCAGAATCCCAGGTGGGTGCACCATTGAAGGGGGCCAAGGAAATAGGTGTAGAGAGTTATAAGCTTCTCTTTGTTGGTGAGTTCTGACTCTCATCAATATTCATACAGTAGACAAAAGAACTCCAAAGAGAGGCTAGACAGCCAAAGAAGGAAAGATGTCCTTAGAGGTGGAGAACTGGAGGGAGAGGGAGATTCCTGAATGAGAGGTACATCATTGCACCTCTGTGGTTTGTCTGAAGAGTGGTCAAGAGGACAGGACACACCTCACAATCGTCATGATCTGAGCCATGGGGAGTAGCCTCGGTGGAAAGATCCCCACACTGTTGGGCATTATACAGGAGGATTGCCTGTGTGGATCTAGCCTGACACATCACACTGATATAAGCAGTGGAACACACACACACACATGGAGAGGAGGCATTTTGGAAATAATGGAACTGAAGAGTAAAGTATTTCAAAAATAAGTATAGGGTAGAGGATAGCACCTTATAGAATAGATGTGAGGAACTTATAAAAGAAGAACATAAATAAATGGGAGACCAAGAATTCTGTTCCCTTATACCCTCTTTGTAGCAATGTCCCCGAGAAGTGAGAAAGAATGAAACACCCCTGATTTTAAATGAGCAAGACCTTCCAGCCCCTGTGCCTTCCAGGAAAACAGGTGGAATTTAAGAACTTCTTCCCTACTGCCAGGGGTGAATAAGACTGGGGAAAATGCCCTACCAGACCCTATGACTTTAATGTGGCAGCATTCTGACCTCAGGGGTGCTTGGAGACACCAGCAGTTATCTGAGGCAGAATACCCCCAAATCCTAGTAGGTAGCCTGGGATAAGCCACACAGAGAGTCTGTTCTTTGTGTTCTTTTTCCAATGAAAGACCACTTTGATTTTGGTATCTGATGAATTATGCAATCTGATGAGTTTAGCAGAGAACTAGGTTTGTGAAAAATATAACTAGAGACCGCTTCACTTTAATTGCAGAAAGACAGCTCCAAGATCTGTAACCAAGCCCCCCAAATGCTCAGGGTGGTCCTTGGAGAGGTACCCCAGGAAGCCTTCCTTCCTCAGCCTCAGGTTAAGTGACCTTCCTCTAGTCCCATGCTACCATGCCATGTATTGTGGTATTTATCACTTGCTTAAAAATTAGTGTTCTCCTTGGTATCTCCTTGGGAACAAAATTGTCTTGAAGAGTGGGGATTCTGACTTCATCTTTGTATCCTGATAACTAGTAGTGCCTGGTGTGTGGTAAGTGCTCAATAAGTTCCTACTGATCTGAACCAAACCAGTCTTCAAACTAGTTTCCATTCCCTCCAGTTGGTCCTTAATGATTGGTGATTGGTGATCCTCGAGATCACTTTCAGATTCAATGATTTGCTTGAAAAACTTGACAAATTCAGAAAAACTGTTATGCTCAGGGTTATGGTTTATTGCACTGAAAGGATCCTGATTAAAATTAGCAAGGGTAAAATGTTCATAGGACAGAGTTCAGGAGAGACCAGATGCAAAACTTCCAGGTGTTACCTGCACTGGACAGCCCTTAATTCTCCAGCAAGGCTCTCTTGTGCCACTCGACCAGCGCTGGCTTCATGAAAGAAGGTTCGATTCATAAGTAATTGCTAGGGAGTTTTAAATTAAAGAGACAGACTCTCATTACCTTTAATATCAGCTCCAGGATGGCTTCTCCTAGCTCCCGCCTCCAGCCACCTAATGCGGTGGTGGGGTTTACAGAACAGACTAGCGAGAGCTGAGAACACGCCAGGGAATGAGCTTTTATTGGGGAACAAAAAATTCCAAGGAAAGTCCCATCCAATGAAAGTTAAAGGGGGGCAGCATCCCAAGGTCAGAGGCAACAATTGGCTCTTCTGGGCAGTGGCCAGGCATGCCTCTGCACGGACAAACCCTCGGGCCTGGGAAAGGGTGGGGAAGGCTTTAACACAGCTGTGTCTAAGCACTCTCACCCAGCCAGGGAGGTAACTCAAATCAGTGTGAGGACGGCCTCCCACACTCTCTGACACACATAAAAGGTTTAACAAAGTTAAAACAAAGTTCCCCTCAGTCTTGGTGTCCGAGAGTCTTGGGTGCTCAGTCATGTAGACATGGAGTGCCCATGTGGCTGACCATTATTTAGTCTTTAGACCTGCCAGGAGTCAAATTGATACGCCACAGCCAAGACTCCACCATCCATCATACTGTTGACACAAACTATGATAGCTTTCCATTGCTGTGACTAAAACACGTGACATTAACAACTTAAAAAGAGGAATGATTTATTCTGGCTCACAGTTTTCAGAGGTTTCATCCCATGGTCGGCTGACTCCGTTGCTTTGGGCTTGAGGTGAGGCAGAGCACCATGGAGGAAGACTATGGTGAAGGAAGGCTGCTCAGCTCAGCCTAGAAGGAAAGAGAAAGAGAAAGGAAGGGACTGGAGACAAGATAGACCCTTCCAGGGCACACCATTAATGACTTATCTCTTCCAAACAGGCCCACCGTCTACGATTTCTACCACCTCCCAATAATACAATCAACTTATGAATTATCCATGGATCAATCCACTGGTGAGGTTACAATCCTCATGATCCAATCACTGCCCCAAAACTGACCTCTGAGGCTCACTGCTTGAAGGTCCAAGCCTTCAATTCAGGTGGTTTTGTGGGACATTCTAGATCTAAACGAAAACTAGACTTTCTAGTGGAACTGACTTAAGGTGACCAGATAAACAAAGACTTTTCTCACAAGGCAGGTATTTCCAGGGTATAAAGGATGTCTCCCTGGAGTCAGCCAAGGGCCAGATCTTTCCTTGGAAGATACAGGTTTTGGTCAACCCAGGCCTGCTGAGCCAACCCCTTATTGCACACTAATCTGCAAGATGAGTTGGCACAAACAAAACCCACTTCCTGTCCCCACTAGAACTCCTCCCCAGACATTCTAAATCCCTTCTTCTTCCCCTTGATGCTCTATAGACAAGCCTGGCCATGGCCTTCACAGGTCAATGGCTTGAAATTCTTTGTCAGATGGTCTCCTTTCTACCTTTTACTTCTCAAGTATCTCCATTGCCCTACACAGGCAGCTGAGGTAGAACCTGGAGACAGACAGAAACACAGGTGCTTGAGACTTAAGCAGACCAGGATTTTAATCCTTCTACATACAAGTTGTGTCACTTGGCCTTCTCAACCTGTGTGCTTGGAAAGTGATTATTCCAACACCTACCTCCCAAACTACTTTAGAAAACAAAAGAGTTAATAAATATGAGAGCAAAAAATAAAAAAATAAATATGAGAACGTGCTTGGCTCAAAATTGTTATCGGTACCCATTAGCCTCTCTCTCTTTTTTTTTTTTTAATTGATTTTTTTAACCCAGTAGCCTCTCCTCACGGCTGCTATGATGTTTGTCCTTTTTCTTTATGAAGCAGGTCTTCCATTTCCTCCCTTAAGAAGAGTTTCTGAACTGAAATGTGCACACTGTTCAGCATCCCAAACGTGCTCCACTCACTGACCACATCAAAAGCTGAGGGACAGTGGATATGTGGCTAATTTAAATGCAAACAACTTATTGAATTCAACCATCATTTATTTATTATTACTATCCCACACAGGCATACAGCTCCGAGCAATAAAATCATGCTTTCAAATATTTTTTATTTCAGGAGAAAATATGAACATACTCTTCCCCTTTTCAGAGTTCTTCCTTTCTAAGAGTAAGAGAAGTCTTTCGAATCTTGCTACGCCAAGGGTGATTCTTGGCCAGCTCTTCTAGCATGACTGGGGATCTAGCTAGAAATGCAGAATCCAACTCCAGATCCTCTGAATCAGAACCTGTGTTTCAACATGACCCCAAGGTGATTTTTATGCACTGGTGTGAAGCATTCACTTGCCTACATATGTGGAAAGCTTGTTTCAACACTTGTGCTAATATCTTTTATCTAGGATCAAGATCACAGTAAGATTTCAAAGTACAATGAAAAAAATAAGTCACAGTCCATGGTGTCAAAGCCACATCAGACCAGCTATAATTTTTTTATCTTTTATTTTTTATTAACATATGTGAATTGTACCTATTAATTGGTTTGGGGTGATACATCCATACTTGCATACACGTACATTTATCAAATGCAAACTTGCTTTCCACCATGACCCTTCCCAATTTCTAGTAATCACTATTCTACTTGCAAGTTGACTTTTTTAGGTATCATTTTAAATTATGTCCTTAGAAAGATCTTTTCTGCTGTGTCTCATACTGGTTGTTAGGGTAAGGACCAGGGAAACAAGGTCACAGAATTGGGCCTTGTTTCTCCCAAAAAGCAGGAGTGAGGGAAGCCACATGGAAACCTGGTGGGAGAGCAGCCTCAGGTACTTTTTGGAGGGGAGTTTGCTTTTGCCTCCTAAGAAACCCTGAAAGGTGCATCCAAGGGGATCTGAAGGGTGAGACTAGAAACCCAGCAGCCTAATATCACTTTGAGTTCTGAGTTGAAATGACAGTGTAGTCATAGCTACAGGCAAGGAGTGTGGCGTCAGATCACTTGAGTGCAAAACTGGCACCACACATGGGTGCTGCCAACCTCCATGCCTCGTTTTTCTTCCTCCCTAGCTAGGATACTAACATAAGCCTACCTTGCAGGGTTGTTGTGAGGATAAAATGGGTTAATATTTGCCACATGCTTAAAACACTGACTGACATATAGCAGGTACTATATACATATTTGTTTATAAATAATTAAAATTGTAAGTGGCCTATTGAAAGTCCTAATGGCAGAGTGGAGGGATGGGAAAGGGGGGGGGGGCGGGCAATGCAGAATGAATTCTTTAAAACTCACGTTATGTGCATATGTAATTATACCACAGAGAACTTCACCTTTGTGCATAAGTAAAAAGAGCTAATCAAATATAAATAAATAGATAAGTGAAAAGAAGTCTAGTAGAGGAAGAGATGGGGCAGGGAAGGAGGATGGGAGGGAAAAGGGGGGATCATGAACTGAAATCAAACTCCATGCATGTATGAGTTTGTCAGGATGGACCCAAATACTAGGTATAATTATGAAGCTCTAGTTAAAAAAAAAAAAAAAAAGGAAAGTCCCAATGGCTTTCCAGACGGTGTGACACTAAGGCTAAACATTAAAATAGAGCTTTCATTAAGGACAGCAGTGGAAAGGGTTTTCTATGGAGTCACTGTGGAGCTGGTGATGGTTCCAAGTATCTGGAGGTTGTGGGAGGGCCTGTCTGCCTAAGAGTCTGTTAGGGTCACTGGCTGAGGCCTGTCCTGTCCCAGATCAGGGTATTATACCACTGATGGGGATGCAGCCCCTGCGGACACTGTCCACATTCCTGACCCCTGTCCAATGGCTGGGACCGAAGTTGGACTACCTCTGTATTTTCTCTGTGCCCCAATCTCCCCACTGTTTGGGGGCAGGGATAAAAAGCCCTGCTCAGGACCTTGCCCACCCCCAGGGCAGCAGCAATGACTGTGAACAGAGTTTTCAATATTCCTTCAGAGCTCTTTTGCTGCCATTGAGTTGTAACAAGGGGGTTTACCCAGGTTGAGGTGGTAATCTCCTTAGCTTTTTCTCCCTTAATTCCTCTGGCAATGTGCTATAAGTCTCCATTACACAGGGGAGCAAAACAATACAACTCCCAAACAGCAATGCTACTTATAGGTTGAATGTTTATTTGAGCACATACTTTTTTTTTTTTTTTTAAGTCAGGCACAGTACTGGGGTCTGGGGATGGAGCAGTCAACAAAACAGATAGAAGTCTTTGCCCTCAAGGAGCTGATAGCCTAGTGTGGGTGAAGGGGAGACAGATTATAAAATAAGTAAATTAGTAGACAATATAGTGATAAATTATTAGAGAAAAATAAATCCCACGGGGGGAGTAGACATGCTAGGGTGTGGTCTCAAATGGGGAAGAAGATGATGTCCCTATAATAACCTGAGGGAGGTGAGGGTGGGGGAATAAACCGTGTTCCAAGGACACAGGTGAGGTGGTCCAGGGTCCGACTTCAGGAAGGCAAGGTAGGGGGAGGAAAGATGATGTGCGTAGACCTCCCTTCCCCTCGAGGTACCATACCACTTTATTTCATCATGCTGTTGACATGAGGATTTCACCACACTGTGGTATTGATAAGCTGTTATTTATGTTTTTCTCTCAACTTCATAGTAAGGGTTGGACCTATCAAGTAAAATGAAGATTTCGTGGGCTCCCTTTAGCCCTGAGTACAAACCCCTGAGATTTGCACTCAAACACACTTTTGAACAGAATGAACGTGTCTGCCATCATGTGTGTCCCAGGCGGTGAAGGCCCTCAGCCCTCTAGATTAGGGCACATGGTTCTCCATCCATGACAGCATAACTCTGTTGTCCTGCACTTGAAAGATCACAAATCATTTTAGTGGTTTAAGCGACTAGGAAGACACCAAGACCTCAGTAAAATTTTATATTTTTTTAAATTTTTTTTATGAAGTTTATTTTGCTCACACTGCATTTGTGTGTGTGACTTTTGTCTGTATCCTTTATTTTTTTTTTTTTAAGAGAGAGTGAGAGAGGAGAGAGAGAGAGAATTTTTAACATTCATCCTTTAGTTCTCGGCGGACACAACATCTTTGTTTTGTATGTGGTGCTGAGGATCGAACCCGGGCCGCACGCATGCCAGAAGAGCGCGCTACCGCCTGAGCCACATTCCCAGCCCCTCAGTAAAATTTTAAACTGTTATAAGTTGCCTTCTGAGGATCTTGTTTACAATAAGATTATGTCTGCTTGAGAAGAAAACATTTAAAAAGACATGAAATTGTGAGTGTTGAATCAGGACAAAGAAACTTTTTTTTATTCCATGTCTCTTCCTCTTTTTCTTTTTCCCCTCAATAGCATCTTTCAAGTTTCTTGCTTCTTCTAGCTGTCTCCAAATTCCTTAGGTGCTTGCCACCATAATTGGTGGATTTTTATTTATTTAAAAAATATTTTGGAGTGGTGGGGACCAAACTTGGAACCTTGGCAAGTGCTCCACTACTGAGCTATACCTGCAGCCCAGTAGGTGGTTTTAATAACCTGATGGATGTTCTAAAATTGTGGGCCCTAAAAGATAATTATTTCTGAGGTTTATAGACCAGAACATTAAAAGCTTAGGAACAAAGAAGAAATCAACTTTGATAATCTATATCTACAAGGTGAGTAGGAGAATCCTCAAAAGGTACATACAGCTTTCGAACGTAAAGTGGTGCCTATGCAAAGTAGTTCTCATTAATTCTGAACCAAATGGTCATAAAAACAAAATGGCCTTCAGAAAGTACACTGGCTAGCCAAGCCTGAGAATTTGCTTTCTAGCCCCTAGAGGTCTGCCTTTTAATATAACTTTCAAATGCTGAAGTGTTGAGCTTCATCTACACCAAAATTAGGACTAAGCAAAAATAAAACTTATCCTTAGCTTTTTTGAAGGCCAAGTGTGGATTCATCTTAGTGAATATTGCATGTCCTGGAATACGAATTTTCTTTGAGAATAACCCAGATCCTTTTACGTTAAAGACTTTTCTAAAACGAAAACATGCAATGGCTTTTAAGCCATTTTAGAAGGAAATTTTCGATATGGCATTTAATCTACACTAAGCACTGCAATTTAAAAAAATGATTTAAAATTTATATTCATTGAGAAAATAAGGAAAATGGAGAAAGTGGAAGAGGAGGAAGAGAAAGAAGAAGGGGTCCATAATATCCTGCCACCCAAAGATAACCACCCTTAATGTTTGGATGTATTTTTTTCTTGAGTCGTTAAAACAGTTGTAATCATGTCGAGTTTGCAGTGCCTGCATTTGACACATCAGCTTATAAACACAAGGAGCACCCTCTTCCCAGCACTAAATACTTGATCCTTGGATCTTTTCATCTTGTTACTTCAACATCAAATGCCTCAGCTGGGGCTGGGGCTAGGGCTCAGTGACGGAGCACTTACCCAGCACAGGTGAGGCCCTGGGTTCCATCCTCGGCACCACATAAAAATAAATAAATAAAACAAAGGTGTTGTGTCCAACTACAACTAAAAAGAAAAAAAAAATTCCTTGGCTTGAAAAGAAGCCCACCTCTGGGCTCCAGCTTCTAGGTTGATCTGGAGATCTTAGCTCTAAGTCCCACATGCTGTCAAGTGCACAGCAGAAGCTCCACTTTTAATTTTCCTCCCTCTCTTATTTCTTAATAATTAGCACAATTGTTCTTCCACTAATAAAGCTGCTGGGTGGCTTCTTTGTCCTCATTTAATGGATTTTCTTGTCAGAACTATCATTAAACTTTTGCTTTTCCCATTGTTAGCCATTTTGAAGTATTATATTCAGAATATTCTACTGTGACTTGCTACTTCTCCTGTTTGTCTTCCCTTCCTCCCTCTAGTCTCAGTCTCCCTCTCTCCCTCTCCCTCTCCCTCTCCCACACACACACACACACACACACACACACACTGCTGAGTTCCAATGGTAGATCAGAAATACATAAGAGCAGAAAAATCAGTTGAGGAGAGTAACCGGGGTATAGGGATTGGTGTGGTCTCAAGATTTCTGCATATTTTCTTACAAAATAGGCTAGAGTGTAAATGGTCCCCCCTCGATTTGTGCAATACACAATCTGGACAACATCCCCAGTGGCCTAGTGACACCATCCCAAGGCTCAATTCCAGCAAAGTTCAAGGCCAAGCAGGATGCAAACAGACATTTGCTCAGTTGTCCAGGAGCTACTACAAGTGCCAGAGTGCACTCGCGTGTGATTGGTTGCACATGAGCAAATTCCAGTTGCCTGTTTGGGAGTGTTTGACTTGCTAAGAAGGGACCTTCCAGGTAGGATAATTTGTACAGCAGATTGTAAAAGAATCAGTCAGGGGCTCCCACTTTCTCCCCAATCTTCACACTAGCTTAGAACCCTCTTTCGATCCCATCTGAGAACAATGCTGGCATCCCCACTATTGGGGTTGAACTGTGTTCCTGCCAGAAAGATGTTGATGCCCTAACCCAGTACCCAAGAATGTGACCTTATTTGGAAATATGATCCTTGCAAATGATCGAGTTAAGATGAGGACATTAAGATCAGCCCTTAGTATGAATGTTCTGTCTTTATAGAAAGAGGAAATTTAGACACAGAGTCACACACATAGAGAAAATACCGAATGACTGTGACGGCAGAGATCAGGGTGATATAGCCATGTGTCGAGGGACACCAAGGACTGGTGGCACCGCCTGAAGCTGAGAAGTGCCTGGAGCAGATTTTCCCTCCCAGCCTCAGAGGGAACCAGTCCTGCTGATACCTTGATCTCAAACTTCCAGCTTCCAGAACTGTGAGACAACAGGTCTCTGTTGTTTATGTCACCCAGTAGGTGGTGCTTTGCAGTCCTAGCAGACTGAAACACCCACCCACCAAGTGCCCAGAGAAGCACAGTGAAATGGACTTTGCTCTCCAGTGACAGTGCTATCATTTCAGAGAAACTTTACCTTTGAGGGAGTTTCCTAACCCCTAACATACCAGTGCAAGTTCGCTCCTTCCTCCAGGGCTCCATCTGCCGAGCCCTTGCTAGGACCTATGCCTTGGGCCAGCCAACACCTGTAGTGAATTTTTTGGTTCACTCTTCACTGTGACCCTATGCAGAATGCATGGCCATTAGCCACCTCTGCAGATGAGAAAATGGTCTCTGTGAGGTGACATGACATTCCTGAGTTTCACACAGTTGGCAAGTGACAAATCAAGGACTCAAAACCCAGATCTCTCTGGTTCCAAAACTCATCCTTGGTGACCATAATGTACTATTCTTCCCATTATGTAGCTTATAACTTCAAAATATTTAAAATTACCCTCTGATAGCTCCCTCTAGATTTCTTCTATAAATACAAATCTCCCTATTTTGTTGCAAATTCATATTTTTATTGAGGAGAGAGAAAGTACTCCCTGTTCAACCCAATAAAGCAGAAACTGGGCAGCATGAGTTGAAATTTTCAATGGCCAATAACATTAGCTTCCATTTTTTGAGACTTGAACCATGCCAGGCATCTAATCACCTTACATTAATTATCCCAATCTCTGAGCAGATTCTCATTTTTCACACATGAGTTTAGGTGACTTTCAAGGTCACTCAGGAAGTGGGGAATGTGAGGGTTGGACTGCAGATCTGTCTTGACTGCTTTTATTTATTTATTTATTTAGGTGTGCGTATGGTGTTTTTTCCAGTTAAAGGTAATCATCAAACAAAACACAAAAGAACATGAAAGCTTAGACCTGCTCCAGGAACGCCATCATATATTCTCTTATCTGGTCTCCATCAGCTCTCACCTGGACCAAAACCATTGACCAAGTGATCCACCTACCTCCACTCTGGCACCCTCCCGTCCAACCTGCACCCAGCAGCCACGCTGAGATTAGAATATATATCCTGTGACACCATCCTTGGGCTTACATACTTTGGGTTTAAGCTGTCGGACTAAGAATAAAATTCAAACACCTTCTGTGGCCCTCAGGACCCTATTCCATCTGACCTTCTCTACTGACCCTCATTCACCAAGTCACCTCAGTTCAATTTTATTTCCTCGAGCAAGGCCCGGTGTGACCCTGCCTCCGTGCCCTCCCATGTAGTCCCTCTGCAGAGTGCAACACCTCTGTCTTTGGTGGTCTTTCCTGATCATCCTTCAGATCTTGGCTTTAGTGACTCTTCTTCACATGACCTCCTCTCATCCCCTCCCCTCCAAGCCAGTCCTCTCTCAGTCCCCAGCTCAATTTTCTTGCTAGTCTCCCCCACAAAAAAACTTGTGTCCCAAGACAGTTGGGACCCTGTCTCTTTGAATTCGTGGCTCTAGGGCCCACCACACTCCTGACATGTGGCATCAATTAAAAGAGAGGGAGGGTGGCTCGTACCAGGAATCATGTGGGCACCAATGGATTAAGGCAAGTTTCCATAATAAAAGTGATGGAAGGATGGAGGAACGGAAGTGAAGCCAGAAGTTCTGCTGGTCCCTCTACGTTTGTTCTATTTTCATGGTTTCTGAAATCCACGAACAGAGGAGCTGCATGATATCCAACTTTGCTCCCAACTGTCTCTTTTTCTTCACCTGAGTCTCGTTCCTGATTCCTCCCTCCTGTCCCCAGGGGGAAGAGCCATTCGGACACAACCTCCCTCCCATGCTTGAAAACCTTTTCTCCTTCCGCACCTCTGGGATCCCTCTGTTTTCCTCATTTTCTCTCATTTCCTCGCATATAAGCGTCTTGTGATCCTGGAGGCCTATTAAAGAGAGAAAAACTGTGGATGTGTGTTCTGTGGTTGTGCAGGGAGAAGGGAGGGGGAGTCTGGAAACTGCCAAGGAATGGCTCTGTTACCCGGTTGTCAAGGTAATTGTGAATCTTCATCTACTTGCCCTTGACCAGTCACAGCCAGCCAAGGGCTCTAGGTACAGGACTGCAGACTCCTCCTGAGTTCTCTCAAGGCTGCCCATGTGGAGACCCCCAGCCCTGCTCCCCTCTGCAGTCCGTCCCTTCCTTAGGACCCCTCAGGAAGCAGCAGACTCTTCACCTGTGATGTTTGAACAGGGTTGGGGTTTTAGAGTCCTCTCTACATTTAGGTGAAAGGATCACATGTAGATGTGTGGGCCCTGGAGCTCAGGTGAAGGACAGAGTGTGCTCCACAGATCTTAGAAGAGCAGAAACCCAGCCTCTTTAAACCTTGGGTCCTGCTGACTCCAAAGAGAGAGAAGGCACTCACCCCTTGCCCTTCCCAAACTCTTTTCCTGGTGGAAGATCTCACCCATTGAAGGAGAGGCATGAACAGCATTCCTGGCAGCCCAGTCTCACCTGCAGCTGCAGGTACAGAAGGTGGAGTCTCCATTCTCCTTCATCAAACCCCAAGGAGAAGTGCAGGTGCGCCTTGGTTCATTTCCTCCCTCTTCCCTCTGCACTACTAGATCCATTGCCCACCCCACCTGCACCCCGACCCATGCAGGCATTCAAGAGAAGGTATTGACAGTGGTCTTTTTCTTTTTAATCTTCCAAGAGTTGTTAAGTAATATTCTGATTTCCTGTCAACATGTGTCTTCATTTGGCTTGCTATGGTTTGAATGTGCCTCCAAAATTTCCTATGTTGGAAAAATAATCCCCAAATTTACACATCAAAGGTATTCGGAAGTAGGACTCATGGTGGAGGATTAGGTCATAAGGGCTCAGCTCTCATGAATGGGTTAGTCCACTCATGAACAAATGAAACAAAGGACTCATGGGTTATCAGGGGAGCAGCTCTTTCAATAGTGAGCTGTCTGGCATGCTTGCTCTGTCTCACCATGAAGCTGTCTACTAGTCACGCTGCTGCAAGATGGCCCTCGACAGATGCTGAGCGATGCTAGCACCATGCTCCTGACTTTCCAGCCTCCAGAACGGTGAGCCAAATGAACTATCCAGACTATATAACAGGACTAGGTTTTTACAAAGGTATTTTGTTGTAGAAGCAAAAAACAGACTAAGACATGGCTATTTTCACTTCCTTCATCTTGTCTTCTAAATTTTGATAGAGAATACATTATTTTTTCTTTATAAGAGAAACATGATTGGTGCTAATAGAAATTCAATGGGAAAAATACTAAGTGCAATTTAGAACCATCTGGAGATCCTCATTTTTCTAATAGTAATTTTATGGCACTTTATAACTTATTATGCACCCATTAACTCATGTGACACTAAAACTATCAATGGCATTGCTTCACTTGCAGAATCACTGACAAATTCCTCTTTCTTTTTCCTTAATTCCTTCCCCACTTTCAGTCTAACTAACATGAGGTTATTAAAGGAGTTGACTGTGGGTTTTAAACAAATACTGTATTAAGATTTTGTTCCTTGGGCTGGGAGGGTAGCTCAGTGGTAGAGCACTTGCTTCGCATGCACAAAGCCCTGGGTTTCATCTCCAGTACTGAGAAAAAAAAAAAAAAGCCTTAAATTGAAAGCAGCTCCTGTAGATATTCATCTTGAAAAGCACTTATCTATAAGAAGAGAAGATAAGGATCTTCTGACACTAACATATCTCTTTCATGAGGACAAAAGAGGATAGATTTTGTGGCTTTTATTGAATTCAGTGGACATTTATTGATCTGGTCACTAATACAGAAGTTATATAAATGTGAACTCTAGTTTCAGTTTTTGCAACGGAATGGTGACTCTTCCTTTATTATCATCAGCATCATCTGTAAGTATTTAGATGAACTGGTCTTTCCCAGCCCTAAAATTCTAAGAAACAGAGGCAAAGGGATTATCTAAAGTTACTCAACAGGAAAGAAGGTGAATCTGAGACTTAGACTCCATTCTTCTGACCCTGACTCTTTGCTTTTCTAGCTGTTGTGGTTTGGATGTGAAGTATCCCCCAAAAGCTTATGTGAGACAATGCAAGAGGGTGTGGAGGGGAAATGACTGGGTTATGAGAGCCCAGTCAGTGAATTAATCTCCTGATGAGGATTAGCTGAGTGGTAACTGAAGACCAGTAGCGTGTGGCTGGAGAAGATGGGCATCAGGTGTATAGATTTGGGGTATATATTTTGTATCTGGCAAGTGGAGTCTCTCTCTTTGCTTCCTGATCATCGTGTGAGCTACTTCCCTTGGCCACACTCTGCTGCCGTGATGTTCTGCCTCACCCCCAGCCCTGAGGACTGGAGCCAGCTGTCTATGGACTGAGACCTCTGAAACTGTAGGCTCCCAAATAACCTTTTTTCTCCTCTACAATTGTTCTGGTCAGATATTTTAGTCACAGCAGCAAAAAAAGCTGACAAAAACACTGGCATTTAAAATTCATGTTAAAATTTTCATGAGACAATTAGAGATCTATATAGAAATTGGATTGAGTATATTAAAAATTATTTTATTTTATGTTAATGGTAATATGAGTATGCCTTTTGAAAAAAAATTATGTTTTAAAGGTAGACAAATATGGACGAAATGATAAGTTACAGATGAAATAATATCTTGGATTTGCTTTAAAATCATGTAGAAGGTAGAGAACTAGTAGGGTACAGAGAGACAAGGTGGGTTATTGGCAGCTATTGAAGCCAGGCAGGGAGAAGCTCAAGGATGCATCTCTTTTACACATATGCCTACCATTTCCCAAAACAAAATTTTATGTATTGAATAGTAAAAATAAAAACCAGGTTTTACCCACACACCATCCCAAATAATAGTATAAGACCCTAATTTGGAGATTTTCAAAATAACAGAACAGACACGAGGACTCAGAGACCAGCTAACTATTCAGCCACAAATGGGTCATTCCTGAGGAAGCCAAGGGTCTCCTAGAAGTGCAGGGAGCGTGTCACTGAATTGCCAAAAATAAGCTGGGATTCTACCAGATGTCCCCTCTGAGAAAGGCACAACTGTGCCCTCATCGTCGGTGGCATCAGTATCCAAGGATGCCCAAATAGAACCAAGCATGCTTTGTGAGAGAGTGACAGAATAACCAGAGACGTGTTGAGATCCTTCCTCAGAATGCCTGCTGCCTTCCTTCACAGTGCTCTTCATGGGCTCCATTAGTGGGTGGGGAATTGGTGGGCGCCCTTTACAGGTCAGTTTGACAGTATCAAACTTTAAAGGCACTTGCAGACGTTTTCTTCCTGGGAGTTTTCCTACAGCTGTATTCATATACAGATATTTGTACAAGGATATTCATTTACAGCATTGTTTGCTATAGCAAAAATTGTAAACAACTTGACCTTCATTCTTGGAAATGACAAAAATAAATATGGCCAAATAGCAGAACACCACAGTTGTTAAAACAATCAAGGTCAATCTCTGTGTGTTGGTATAGGAAGATGTACAAGATAAAAATTGAGCAGACATGTCCTTTGATCCTATAGATGATGACAAGCAATTTTGTGAAGGTGTGTGGATTTCTCCTTAAATATAATGGAGGCTCCTCCTGGACGGGGGATGGCCACAAAGTATATTCTCCTTTGCATACTGACATGTTAGATCTGCAATTTCTGGTGGGACACACTTGGGGACTAGGCCATTCTCTGCAACACCCAATGTTCCTTGGCCTTACATACTCCAGAGCTCTCTCAAAAAGAGCCCCTAATGGTGGAATGAGATGAACATCATTACCCTAGGTACGATACTTCATGTGCAAACAGAGAAGTGAAAAATTGTGCTCCATTTATGTACTATGAATCAAAGTGCATTCTGCTGTCATGCATAACAATTAGAACAAATAAACTAAAAAAAAAAGCCCCTAAGCTGTGGGGCCAAAGCAAGCCACCTCCTAGGGAGACCTGACCCAGTGTCAGCCACTGAACACTCTGCTCCTTGAAGTTCTCCCACTGCTCCTGGGGAGCGATCGGGAAAGCTAACCTTGGGACTTTTCCTCTTGAAGTCATTGGCTGGCAAGAGCCTAGTAAGCGATCCCAATGATGACGTACCTGCATGTCTTTCTCTTTTCTTGGGAGAGGTTAAAATAAGCTTAAAATGTGTACAGGAGCAAAAAAGACATGACGGAGAAGAAATGCTTTAAAATCAACACCTTCTGGGCTGGGGCCATGGCTCAATGGTAGAGCTCTTGCAGAGCATGTGTGAGGCCCTGGGTTCGATCGTGGTACCACGTAAAAATTAAACGTAAATAAATAAACAAAGGATTGTGTCCATCTACAACTAAAAAATAGTTTTGAAAATCATCACATTCTGAATAAAATTCTCAAATCAGGAGAATCTTATGTTTTTAACTTCCAGAAGTGCAATCGTGCCTAAGGGTGGGGTAGTAGTGCTTTACAATCCCACAGGGTTTTGGTGAAGACTGAATGAGATCATCCTTCACACATAGGTTGAAAACAGACTCAGGAATCAGGTAGAGGCCGCGAGGTTGCTGTGGCTGGTGTGGGGTTCCAGTCACGACCCTGTGGCTGCTTGGCCACTCTTGCACTGAAGTCCCTGTCGCCTTCTGTGGAGGTGGCAACTCATATGGTGAGAGTCCTGCATGTGCAGGCAGGGCCTCGTAACCTTGACCAGAAGGCAGGACACAGGACCAGCCCTTAAAATTCTGTGCCGAGAGGTCAGCAGGTTGGAGAAACATTTTTAGCTGAGACGGTTCCTTTTCTTTTGACCTCTCTGTCCTACTATCTGTTCAAGCAACCAGACGATGGGTGAAATCAAACCAGATTCTTTTAACTTTTTCTCAAAGTCATGATTTCCTACCACTCTGTTCCTTCCTCTGGCTTATCCCTTTTCGAAGTGTGACGAGTTGAGCATCGTATTTAATAGAGATCTGACTGATACAGATTGTAGCCTAACGATTGCTTCCTGGACTTGGCATGTCATCCTTCTATAAATACCGCCCAATATCATTTGGGCTTTTCAGCAATAGCACTCCATGGCTGCATCCCTTCATCTGTGGTCAACCATGACCTCGATGGTGTTTTTCTCTTGCACCTGTCCTAATTGGTCTTCTTCACCCTGGTTTTCCATGATTGGCTTCTCTGTGTCTAAATTTACCACCTTATACATTCCCACTCTTAGGGGAAGTGCCATGATATTAGCAGAAGCCAGAATTATTGAATCCCCATTATCTTTCACTTTGTCAAGGAAGAGAAAACATCTTCTAATTAGAAAAGACAGACATAAAGGCTTACGGAGAAACTATACCTCCTGAGCAAAAGGAGCAGCAGCTTGTTACAGCAAAGGAACCCAGGGACTGCAAAGCATGGGCTTAAGGGCCGGCTCCACTCTTTGTTGACTGTGTGACCTCAGGAAGGTCATGACCTCTTTGAGCTTTGGCTTCTTTACCTCCAACAGGAGAGAGTTTGACTGTTTTATCTCTAAGCTTCCTTTTAAAAATCAAACTTCCATACTCTGCCCTGAAATGAGTTTGTTACTGGCCCCTTTCTAAACTTTTGGAATCCCAGAGTCAGGTGGAAAAGACAAAGCCTGTCTCAGTTCTCAAAACATGGGCTATGTTATCAAATTCATTATATTTGATACCTCATGGAATCAAGAACAAGGATGTCTTCCACCAGCTCCCAGGCTTACATTCTGCAGATGCTACAAGAGGAAAACTTCTTCCATCAAGATATTTTCCAGTTCTTGTGGTTTGTCACCTTCTACTGAGGACAGCAATCTGAGGAATTATCAGAGAAGGAGTGAATGTCCTGGGAACTTCACCTCTTGCATGTTTGACCTGGAATGTTGCCCTCTAAGCCTTTGGCACCGTGGGACAATCAGCTTGGTGGCCTCTTGTATCATGGGTATCATTCAGGGCCTGCATATCTTTGGCATCAAAATGTCAGAAAAATACCAAGATGTAGTGAAGTCAACTGGGGAAAAGGTTTGAAGATTCCTGAGCTGAAGATAAGCGACTTCTCACCCCATGACTATGCTTAGCACTTCAGATGTTCAGGGTTCCAAAGCCTGTTTCATTGCCTCATTCTACAGAATGGGGAAAAAGTCAGAATCAATAGTAATTAATCTCTAACTGTGGACCTTTGCCCATGTAAGTGGGGAATCCAAGTTGGTTCTGCCATGTTCCTAAGGCCAACTTTATAGTTTATATTCAAGTACAACCAATGGATGTTTGAAGAACTTGATCTGTGATTTCAAAGTCAAGTTTGTTAACTCTTGAGGAATCATAAGAGAGATAAATAAGATTGGAAATGGCCATCACATTGCATCCAATCATGGAAAGTCAGCTTAGTATCAATGCTGGAGCGTGGTCTAAGTTAGATTTACAGTCAATGCATTGTAAACAACGTTTTGGTCAATGATGGACCTCATATACAATCCTGGTCCCATAAAATTATAAAACAGTGGAAAAATTTCTATCATCTGGTATTTTTACTGATTTCTCTGTGTTTAGGTACACAAACCTAAAAATTCACCTTTGTGCTACAGTTGCTTCTAGAATAAATTCGGTAACCCTATTGATCTTTAGCCTAGGAGCCATAGGCTACACCATATAGCCTGGATATATGGCCTATATTTTGTAGGCATGTGTAAGTGTACTCTATGATGTTTGCACAACTATAAAATTCCCAAAGAACGAATTTATCAGAAGGGATTCCCATTGTTGAGTGACAGGTGACTGATTTAAGAGGCAGGGGCCAGGAGGGACATTGCGAGGCTTTAGAAAGAAATGTTGTTGCCAGCAGGGTTGATATATACATGCTAAGGAATTGTACCATAAGCCTTGTTCTATTTATATTTTAATAGATTACTTGGCTGGCAAGTTTTAGGGGCTACTATAAACTGTTATCTATGTTCTTTAGAAAATATTTTTTAAACATCATCTATAGGATGGGAAATAATGGGTGTCAGATAGTGCTTCGGGGTGCATTTCCAGCTTGCAACTGGTACCTGTAATTTATTTGAGTAGGTCCAGGTCAATGTGGAATGAGGTGGTTACTACTAGAGCTTCATCCTAGTCTGAATCCCTTTAACATCATTGCTGAAGAATGGGATAAAAACAAATTCTATATGGATATCAATTTTGCCTGTGACCTGAGGCTAGGAAGGATTATAAATGTGATCACAGACAGCATCAAATTCCAAGTGATTTTTTTTAAAACTGGACTTAAAAAGATACAAAGTCCAACATTTTGAGTTCAAGATCAATTGCACATGTGCAGATTGGGAGAGCTGCCACTTGGCAGAAATCCACATGAAATCATCTTAGCATTTCAGCTGACCACAAGCTTGCTGGGATGTGGCTTTAAGGCAGCCAGTGCAATCTTGTGTTTCTCCAGGTAGTAAGGCATCCGGGCACCGAATATATATCCCTGTATCTTGTGCTGGCCCAAAGCCTGGAGAACTGTGTTCATTTTCTGCCCTTTACAATATTAAGAGGGTTGCTGAACGAGGCTGTGTAGAGCGAAGAGTATCTGAAGTAGGAAAAGTGGTGACCATAATACAGATGGCCCTCCACACTCACAAATTCTGCATCCACTGATTCAATCAACCCACAGATAGAAAATGTAGTTGGGTAGGTTAGTCATCTTTTTGTCCCTGTGACCAAAATACCTGACAAGACCAACTTAGAGGAGAGAAATTTTATTTTGGCTCGTGGTTTCAGAGGTTCAGTCTGTGGTTGTTCAACTCCACTGCTCTGGGCCCAAGATGAGGCAGCACATCATGGTGGAAGAATATGGTGGAGGAAAGCTGCTCTGTTCATGGTGGTCAGGAAGGAGAGGGGGGGAGAGAGAGAGAGAGAGAGAGAGAGAGAGAGAGAGAGAGAGAGAGAGAGAGAGAGAGAGATATTGGGAAAAGGGCTATAGGGAAGATGAACCCTTCCAGGCCACACCCCCCAGTGACCCACCTCCTCAAACCACAGTCACCCGCCCTTATTACCGACCTAGTCCATTCAAACCAAGCTGAACTGATTAGGTTACAGTTCTCGTAATCCAATCATTTCCCTCTAAATATTCCCACACTAGCCCTGGAGTTTGGGGGACACTGCATATCTAAACCATAACATTAGGCCTATGATGATTGCATCTGTTTTGAACATGTAATGACTTTTTCTTGTCATTATTCCTTAAATAATAATATAACAACTGTACATGGACTATGTACATTGTATTACATATTGGAAGTAATCTAGCATGACTTAAGTTTCCAGGAAGATTTTTGTAGGTTATGTGAAAATACTATACCATTTTGTGTAAGGTATTTGCATGTCAGTGGATTTTCATATCTACAAAGGGACATGGAACAAATCCTCCACAGATACCAGTGATGAGTATGCATGAAAAATGTGGGAGTTCTTTTTATTATTACCAGCCAAGATTTACTGACCATCAGTTGTGTGTCAAGCACCGTAATTACCCTGAAACTTCAGAGAAACACCAGGTCTTATTTGCAAGGTACCAAAGAGGATTCAGGCAATTAACCAAATGAGGTATATAATGAAGTACATGCTGTGATGATAGACAGGATCCCCTGGGGCTGGAGGGGTGGGGGCAAGTACTTCTGATTGGGGCAATGGAAAACTCAGAGGAAGTGAACTTTTGGAATCATAACCTTTTTTAATGTTGGGGGAAATATTTTATTTCTAATGCATATAAAATGGTCGGGGTCAGGAGAGTTCTTCTCAAAGACCCTTTGATTGCAAAAGATTTTGGTGTGGTATACCCTTGAATTTTCTATCTGAGGACTGGTCCCATTCTACAAGGTCACATAGCTAGTTGTACTCCTCGAGTTAGAATTCTATAGCTGTGTACTTCCTACTGAATTTCATCCAATTGTTTTTCTTATGGGCCAATTTTCTCCAATTGCTAAACCTTATTTTGTATGATTTTTCTGCTAGAATTCAGCTGGCCCACCAAATTTAGTATTCCCTGACAATTTGACAGGCACACACTCAATTCCTTTGTCCAGAACACAAAACCTCTGACTAGAATAGATCCACCCCCAAGCCAGAGCAGGTGGCTTACCACTAGGTATGTCCCAAGCTGCTCTCCAAGGATTCCTGCCAAGGGCAGGATGGATGTGAGACCTTGGGGTTGTGAGCATAAGCTCAACTGGAAATTCTATTACATTGAGAAGAGGCAGGCTTGAAAATAAATAATTGAACTGATCTCAGTGAGATAAGCATGTATGCCTTTGATCCATGTTAAAAATAGGAGGAGACAGAATGAAAGATAACTCATACAGTCGTCTCTGAAGCATCTATTCTGTTGCTTCAGAGGCAGGAAGAGGGTCCCCAGCAGTTGTGTTGGCCAGAGCTTCAGGATGAGAATTTGCATTTAGAAGGTTCTTGCTCCATCCGTCTATGCTGAAGTGACCGCTCTTCCTGAAGGTGGGGATGGCTCCCTTGCCATTGGCTCTTCTAGAATGGTTCATCAGCTCAAGCTCCATCAGAAGTCCTGTGGTCAACAGAAAACTACTAACAGTCAGAATCTCCTAGATCTTCAGTTACTTTGTCACAGTGATGAAAAGCTGACTGATACAGGGGCCTCCCTCAACATTACAGAGAAGGAAGTGTGTGTGCGCGCGCATGCGCTTGTGTTAGCGTGTCTGTGATCATCATTATAACAAAAACAAGTACCATTTGTTGAATTTACTATTTCCAGGTGACATGCAAAACCACTCCGTGATGAGGCTGTTATCCTCACTGACCAGGTGAAGATACCAAGGTTTGAAGTGATTATGTAATTCACCCATAATACTAAGGCTAGTGAAGATATGGAGCTGGAATTCAAGTGCCGATCTGTGTGATCCTATTATGTGATGCTAATAAAAGCAAGACCGACTTTTTTCAAGTTTATTATATCTACTGCATAAACTGCAAAACTTTAAATCATACACTTCCAAGCAAAAGGTTTTTGTGAAGACCTCCTTAGCTTTAATGAAGTGACGTATTGGGAATGCTGAGTGGTAGGGGGCTTAGCTATGCAAAGACTGCTGGATTCTCTGGGAGAAGCCCAGACCCACACAGCTCTCTGTGATGGATTAGATATAAGGTCCCCCAAGAGCTCATGTGAGAGACAATTCAAGAAAGTTGAGAGGTGAAAGGATTGGGTTACCAGGCCTTAACCTGATCAGTACATTAACCCACACCTATGGATTCCGGGGTGGCACTGTAGCCAGGTAGGGTACAGATGGAGGAGGTGGGTTCCTCTGGGTGTGCCTTTGGGGTATGTATTTTGTCTGGGGTGAGGGGAGCTCGCCCTCTGTCTTCTGTGCCAAGTCCTGAGCTGCTGTCCTCCTTAGCCCTTCTCCCATGATGTTCTGCCTCACTCAGGCCTAGAGCCATGGATTGGCCATCTATGGACTGAGACCTCTGAAACTGTGGGCCCCCAAATAAACGTTTCCTCCTCTAAAATTGTCGTCAGGTCTTTTGGTCACAGCACTGCCTTAAAATCTCTCCTGTCTTGTCCCCCTCCCGCATCCATTGGTGTTATGATCTAAGGTTTAGAGAAGATGCTGGTGATGGCGTCCACAGAACAGAGCCAGCCGCAATGCCTGAAGTATCCCAGTAATTACAGAGCACCACTCTGGTGTCACAGACTCCAGGACAGTCAGAGCCTGAGGGAACACAGGTGAGAAGGTTGAGATAGCTGGGCACAGGCAGCCGGGAGACACCAGAAATTCAGCAGGGCTAGTGCAACAGAGACGACCATCAGCACGGTTTACTGAGCATTTACTGTGTGTGTGGTTCTGCTTTAGAAAATTTATGTTCAATCTCCCAACAATTTTACAAGTTACCAAAATAATTTCTTTGTCTTCCTGGACATACGGATGGACTCCACTTCCCATTCTGCCTTGCAGTTGGAGTAATCCTGTGGCTAGAGCCAGGAACTCTAGAAAGTGTGTTATCTTTAGGTTTGGTTCAGAAACTCTCCCCTTACCCGCTACCCAATTCATCCCCAAATGATCTCTACTTAGCAGTTAGCAGATTTCCCAAATAGAAGCAACACGGGTTGCTAAGTTTTCACCTAGAAGGCTGCCCATCAAACGGCCACTTATACTGCTGTGTGTGAGAGATAAACCTTTATTTTATTAAGCCACTAAGATCCAAGGGCTTATCTGTTACAGCAGCTGAAGTTCACTACCTAATTGTGCAAGCCCACAAGTGGTTCATTACCATTGTCATTTTAAAATTAGAATCTTCAAGTAGCTAAGTAACTTTTCCAAAGCCACACTTAGTAAGCTCTAGAATCAAGATTCAAATCAAAGCCAGGCACCGTGGTGCACACCTATAATCCCAGGGGCTCAGGAGGCTGAGACAGGAGGATTGCATCTTCAAAGCCAACCTCAGCAAAAGTGAGGCACTAAGCAACTCAGTGAGACCCTGTCTCTAAATAAAATACAAAATAGGGCTAGGGATGTGACTCAGTGGTTGAGTGCCCCTGAGTTAAATCCCCACTACCACCCACCAAAAAAAGATTCAAATCCAACTTCTTTGGCCCCAGAGCCCATGCTATAGCCACTAGTTCTTTCCTGAAGGAGTTGTAGGCTTAATGAGATAATGCATGCACAGTGATGAAACACTGATGGACATATGGCCAATGTTACATAAAGGCAGCTTAATTTAATTGTTCCTGATTATCATGAGTGTCCTGTGGTCCTTCACAGGCTCTTCTTCCAACCCCACGTGGCTCCCTTTCTACTACCCCCTGCCCCGTGTTGACCCTAACTCACATGTTCTATGTATCTCTGACTATAGGGAATATATTTACTGCCGTTCTGCACTCTCTTTCTGTGCAGTTAGAGTTGTATATTAAGGTCCATGAGCAAGCAGGGTAGTCTTTGCTGCTTGTAGGATGGATCTAATTTCCCTGCAGTAAAGTTATGGATCTGTCCTGGACTGAATTTTTATCACCCGCTTGAAAGAACCTCTTCAAAGGTCTATGAATCAAATTGGAGAATGAATCAAAGTTGAGAGAATAGTTAAAATGATAGAAGACAAAACCAAGAATCCAAATGTTCACAACAGGCTGGAATGATGGGCCAAAGCCAAGAAGAAATGTAACAGTGAAAAACAAATGGCAGAATCTTAGACGAACAGATCCTTAAAGGTCATTGGCGAGAGCCTCCGATTAAAGCTTTGAACTGCAAAGATTTTCTCCCTCTCGATTTTTACTATTCCAGTCGCATCTGTTTCTGATTATCTCCGAGCGTGTGAAGAAATTACCTTATCTGCTTAAAAATCTTGTTAAATTCCAATTAAGTGGACTGGGATGACTTAGATTTTTAAACCCAAGCTCTTCTAGCAGCTGCTTTGGAAGCAGACTTGTATCTAATCCCCCGTGTGTGATCTTTGCTTTGGAAAGTGTTTAGTGAATAAAACTCAGCGTTTGCTATTGATTGGCACAATGCTTCTGGTGGGGAAGCCACTGTGAAGCTACAGTTTTACTGGTCCTTTTCTTTGTTCCTGTGTCTGAGGAAAAGAAGCCACTAAAAGGGCAAATATGTATTCTAATAAAGGCAGGTGATTAGAAGCAAAGTGTTAGTTTCCCATATGAGAGAACTGTTGGTAGGCTCAGTATCTGGCAAAGTTGCTAAAGAGAAAGGCCCCTCAAAGTGTTAGGATTTAGATTTTAAAATTCACGGTAAACAGTTCCATTCAAGTCGAGGGGGAAACGAAGGGTTAGAGTGAACATTGAGTGGTACTGGGATGATCAATAATTAAAACTATCTTTTTTTTAAATTGTGAAAGACAGCAGTTACTTGCAGAGTTTATTAAAAGACATGTTCTTGAGTCCTGCCCCACGACGATTCAGCTGGCATCTCTAAACACAAGGCCTCAGAACCTAAGGGCCTAAGATGATCTTGTGTACATGTGAACATCTGAAATAAAGAGGAAGCATCTTGATATTCCTTTTTCTTTGTGGAAATGGAGGATTTATGACTCAAAACAATAATTTAATGTTTAGTTAGTACTGATTCATGCCTAGGTGGTTTTAATGGGGTTTTAATTTGTATTAAAAAAGTATATTTGTGCAGAAATGCATACTATTCAGTACTCCATAGAAAGCTTAGTGGTTGGGGTTATAAACCTATGGCCAAGTTATCTCTTTTTTCATGGGTGGCAGGTACTTAATGGCAAGCCAGAACCTGGAAGAAAAAAGGCATCCACCATTACTAAGTAGGTAAGTCCAACCTCTGGTCATAAGAATCTGCAGGGGGAATGACCAAGTTAGAATATAAAGCCGACATCCTTCCTGATAAGTGTAACTGGAGGCCAATTATTGTTTTTTTTTTAATATTTGTTTTTTATTTGGACACAGTATCTTTACTTATTTATTTTTATGTGGTGCTGAGGATCGAACCCAGGACCTTGCACATGCTAGGCGAGTGCTCTACCACTGAGCCACACCCCCAGCCCCCGATTACTGTTTTCATATACCCTTATCTGGTCAACTGCTCTTCATTGTCTAGGCATATATATGTGTACTCATTATATTGAATGAGAGGGACTCAACTCCTTAGTATCCCTTTGAATCTGCTCTGTAGGCAGAGCAGAATTTGCCCTAGGGCCAGCAAATTCTGGGTAGGTCTTTATATTTTTCTGGTCTTTTTAATCACAAGAGCAGATTTCTTTTTATGGTTCATATGTCCAGCCTCATATATGTTAATTATGCCACCTAGAACTTTGCTGTCCCTTTTCTCCCAGCTCTGCACAACCTGCTGTACAGGGCAAAGGCAGGGTGGCTGTTTGTGTCTTTCTGCATCACTGCTGGCTGCAATTTCTATCTCTTTCTATCTCTGGTGAGGATGGTGGGAGGAGTTAAGGGAAAGGTGCAGCTTCTTGCTGCTGTGATATTAGTGGCCTCTGGTCTTGGCAAATTTTCCAGTGGACTCTTCCCTCAAGGTTTGCTTCTGTGGTTTCTCTGAGATTCTCCACTAGAACCTTCCAGTGTTATCCCAGTGACTCAAGCAATGGCTCCTCCCAATGGCTGCCTAAGCCTCCAATACTCAAGTTCTCAAATTCAAGGTTCAGCCTTCCGCTGGGTTCATTCATCCCCACCAGCCAGGGCTCATGGGCCAGGTCCCTTTGAAGAGGACCCCAGGTCACCTCCTCTCCATTTCACAGTTTGGTCCACCAGGAAACATGGTCACTGGACAGCTATTCAGGCCAGTGCACACTGCTCTGAGATGATGCTCTCTCTGTCTCTGTGTCTCTCTGTTCTGGCACCTCAAGTCTTTTGCCTTTATATTTCTCAGATGTGCATTAGCTATTCCCCATGAGAAATATCAGGCTCTCTGAGGGACCCCTAGCCAACCCTGCTGACTAGAGAGAGCACAAGGCATGAAAACTCTGCCAAAAGAATGGGCTTCTCATTCTGTTCTCGAAGGCTTCCTCTTTTGTAGGATGGGGGTGAGTGATGAGGTAACCCCAGCAATGCTGGTTTCTTAAGTTCTTAAATTACTCTAAATGTGGTCCAGCTGTCCCTAGGAGAAAGAGGTACTGTGTCTGTCACATCATTTTCTACACTCAGAGGTTCAGAGTGGACCATAGGAAGAGTGGTAGCAGGTATCTGATGATGAATGTATACAGTCACCCTCTCTCTGTGTGTCACCTGGACACAGGATAGTGGGAGAACTTACCTGGCTGGTGGTCTCTTTAGGGATGGCAAGAATGAGAATGTGAAGGTGCATAGTAAAGAGGAAGTGATGAAGATGTCCAGGTTACTCTGTGGCACTTGCATGGGACTCATATTGTGGGCAGAGAATCTTGAGAAATTAAGTGAAGAGGAAGAAGGTGTGGTAGGGAGGACGGACGAAGTTTCACAAGATCAAGTGGACAAAGAGTTGGAAGAAATTAACATCAGAGAGCTCCAGTAGAGAAGGGAAGGATACAGAAGCCAGAGATGTTCCAGCTCCACCCTTGGGGTCCTGATGGCCAGCTAGGCTTGGAGCCATTGTCTGGTCGACCTGCCTGGGATGCTACAGATGAGAACAGCACCAGTTTCCTCTCACTGGCTGTCTGAGTCCTCCTCTCTCCTTAGGAAATCACCAGAGTAGGCAATCTCTCAGGTTGAACCCAGCTTTGAGGATCTAAAAGGCACTTTATCATTGAAATACATCCCATGTGGGGGCCTTCCTACAGAATGGTGGTACCCAGAGTGGAATCTGAGATTGAGGTGGGAAATGGGACCATGTCTCACCTCCTCAAGAGTTTTTATTGAATCCAGCTGGGAGAAGCCAGCTGAAGATGCTAGCCTTCTGGAGCCCACTGATCAGTATTGGTGGAGGAAATATGGTGCAGGTTGTCTCTAGAGTATCCACACTGGCCAAGGCAGGAGGCTGGAGCTTTAGGCCAGCTGAGGGCACTTCCCAGAAAGAAGCCCTAAGCTGAATCAGACAGCTTTGGCTTCTGAAGTTTCTGAGAGGCAGCCAGGAACAGAAGCAGAGAAGTCACCGACCATTCAGTCTAACCAGACACAGAGCACCTGGCAGAAGGACCAAAAAGAGCGTGATTACCAGGGCTACCTAGTGGGGCGTTTGACACAGGCAGAGATATTTGGGTGTACGAGATTGCTCCTCACCATGCTTTTCTGCTATAATTGAAGCAACAAGGTGGTTTTCCTTTTCGGTTTGCAGAAACAATTTTAGTACTTTAAAACTGCAGTATGTGTATCTGTGTTCCTTTTTGTTGCACTAAACAGCTATAAGTTCTGCAATTTTAACTGACACTTTGGTATGGAGTTCAGCAGGGAGATGACTTGGTGGTCCTGAAGTTCTCCAAGGTACCTGGAGAAGAAAGAAGCTTTCACTTGGGGTGGCCTTTGGAACACTCTTGGTATTGAATACCCTGAACACTCAGTAGCCATGACTTGCCCCACCCAGCTTTCCCTGAATGGGAAAATGCCTGGGATGAGCCCCCCGTCAGCACGTGTGTGCTCCCAGTGCCTCCATACCTGCATGGGCTCTGTCTGCTAACAGCCCCCAAATCAAGGGCAGAGGCTGGTGTTCAGAGAGGAAAACCAGAGAGGTCAGTTTATTCTAACTGGCTGATTTTGTGGCAATTGCTGTTCCTAGGGCCAGGGTCCCTCTCTCCAGGACCCTGAATACAGCCCACACCCCTTCCACCCCACCTCACACTCCTGTTCATCTTGCAGTCCAGCTGTGGATGCTCCCCAGAACAGCAGGAAGCCCAGGAGGCAGCCAGCCCGGATGGCTAGTGGTGGCCAGGTACTACATAGAAACAGCTGGGGACAACTCTCCATGCACAGGAAACTCAGATGAGGGGACAAATATGTTCATTCCAAATCCAGACCAAGGCACAAAGGGACTGTGGTGGCTCTCCCTCTCCCTCTGTTCCTCTGCCTTCACCCCTTCCTATCCCATCTGCCCCTCTCCTTCTCTCTGCTCCCTTCTTGTCACAGGTGGGAGCCTTGAGCTGCTTTGAGCAGCCCCCTGCCAACAGCTACCTCTGGTGTGCCCCTTAAAGGGCCCTTCCCTCTTCCCGGCTGCAGCCCGCCTCTCACACCCCTCCCATTTCATTCCACCTCTCCCGACTTCTCCCCCTCTCAGTGTTTGCTCCCCATTTCTTTCTTGTATTGACCTGCACCTTTAGCTTCTCTTCCTTTCTCTCATTTACATGTTTTTATTGTCACTGTTCAGTGTGGCTTTCCCCCATCCTGTTCCCTTACCCAGTCTTTTCTGTCCTTTCTTCTTTCTTGGTTTGACTTCCTTTTCCTCTGCTGCTCCCCGAGTTGTGAGTGGCAGGCGACAGCAGGAGAATCTGGCTCACTGAGGAAGTGGAGAGGGATCCTGGAAATGTCGACATTAGGACACACTGCACTAACACACTCAATGGAGCACAGGGAACATGCTTCATCCTTTCCTGACGACCAGGTGGGCAGTGTTCTGGGTGCGATGTGGTCAGAGGCTTTGGGGTCAGCATGATTTTGTGTTCAGCTTTGCAGATTCAGAAACATTATCTTTTGGGTTCACCAGGAGCCGTCACACACAGCAAAGTAGAGTCGCACTATAAGATACACGGGAGAATGGAAGACAAAACCAGAATGCCAATGTATTCATTTACTGTTTGCAGCAGAGATGAGTCAGATGCTCACTAACCCTTCTGCCTGGGCACATGGGGACACTATCCTCCCCAACCTCAGCAGCAGTTAGAACAATGTGATTGAGTTCTCGCTAAAGGAATGTGGGCAGAAGTGACTGATGCCCCTTCCAGATGTAGCCATACAATGTCCAAGTGCAGTGGGGGAGACATACACGGGAGGATCTGGGATCCGGAGTCACCACCTGGAAGAGAGCCACCAGGAGAGATACCTCACTACGTTGGAGTGTGAAATAAGCTTTTATTGTGTGAAGACCCTGAATTATAAAGATGTTTTACTTCATAAGTTCACATTAGCACATCTTTTTAGGGGAAAAACAATTTGTTTCTATTGTTCCCTGAACCAAGGTATGCAAGGAGGCTTGTCCTGGGAGAGAGAGCTTGTTTAGTGGGCAGGAAATGGAACAAAGACCTGAGGGTTTATGTCCTTGACTGAAATGCAGCATAGGCACGCATTTCTGCCTTTGTTGAGAGAGTATTGGAAAGGAGTTGATGGAGGTAAGTGAGTAGAGGCATTAAAATGGCCATGCTTCAAGCTTGGAGGCTCCCCAATCACCTGTTCATCTTTTGTTTGGAAGCAGAGAGAAGGAGAGCCTGACAACCCAGAGGAAGTATGGAATGAGGACAGAAGTGCCCGGATCTGAAGGCCTCATGGCACACCATGCCAAGATAGAAAGAACTCTGGGCTGGCTAGCAAGGACTTGGCCAACACTGGGAGTCAGGGAGGCATTGCTAAGTGCCAGACACCCAGTCCCCTTGTCTCATTAATGTCTCCTGCTGTAGATGTATAAGCATTGAAGTTATTTTTTGACAAGTTAGATTTAACAGATTTTTTGACGAGTTAGATTTAACAGAGTTTATCTGAGCAAGGAATGATTCCTGAGTTGGGCATCATTCAGAACCGGAGAGCTTCACCCTTAGGGTGCACAGTAAGTAGGGAGAGAAAAATATAAGTACAGCAATATCTTGATAGGTTGCAGTTAGGTGTTGGCCATATTTGGACATGGTCTGATTAGTGTGCTGCCTGTGATTGACTCAAGTTCAGCTGCTTGTGATTGGCTGGGAGTTAGATGTCTGTTACCAAGAAAACATTACATACTCTTAAAGTAAGTTTCCAGTTTGTTTATATACTAAGTTAGGTTGCACTTTGTTTCACAGGGACTCAGTATGGAAACAGCCTTGGCCAATGATCTCCTGCTTATTTAATTCAACAGGGACATTCCATATCCCCAGATCCCAATCTGCCCCTCCCTAAAACTATCCCATCCTAATAAACATCTATTCTTTCAATATATCAGGCCAGAAACCATCAAGTTCATCTTGACTCTCTTTCATGTCCAATGTCTAATTTGTTAGTGAATTCTGTATGCTTTGTCTTGAACATGTGTCCAGCGCCCACTACCTCTTGCCATCAGGCTGCTACTTCTGTGCCAAGCTACTTCTATTCTCCCCTCCCCCACCCCCTTATTGTGTGTTAGCATCCACATATCAGAGAGAACATTTGTCCTTTGGTTTTCTTGAGATTGGCTTATTTCACTTAGCATGATATTTTCCAGTTCCATCTATTTATCTGCAAATGCCATCGTTTCATTATTTTTTATAGCTGAGTAATATTCCATTGTGTATATATATATATATATACCACATTTTCTTTATCCATTCATCTGTTGAAGGGCACCTAGGTTGGTTCCATAGCTTAGCTATTGTGAATTGAAATGCTATAAACATTGATGTGGCTGAATCAGTATAGTATGCTGATTTTAAGTCCTTTGGGTATATGCTGAGGAATGGGATAGCTGGGTCAAATGGTGGTTCCATTCCAAGTTTTCTGAAGATCTCCATATTGCTTATAAGAAGCACTTGACATTCTAAACATAGCATTATGCACATAGTCTTTTAACCTCAAAGTTATATTTTTTTAAAAAAAACAGCAGACCCATACCCCCAAGGGTCTTAATGTGCACGTGCCCAGGGCAGGATGCATTCAGGCATTGGACCTAGTTTGATAGGTGCAAACTTGCAGGTTGATGCTAATGAATAAGCATAACAAAAATGTGGGGAGTAGCTCCTAACCTTCTTCTGTCAGGTTTGAGGAGTTGGCGTAGGCCCTTTTCCTCATTCATCTTGCTTTCCTTGTCACACCATCTCTGAGGGTTGTGATCCGGGTCTGGCTGTCATTGTAGGTCATCCTTCAGGCCCCAGCTTCACTATTCCCTTCCCTGACCATCGTCTAAAGTGGGCAGCCTCTGTCCTGGTGGCTCTCTCCCATGCAGTGCTCTTGTCTTCTTTAGTGGCACTTCCTGTGATGTGGGATCACCTATTTATTCTTGCCATTCATTTATGGCAGAGGGTAAGCTCCTTGCGGGAAGGACCGTGTCTGTCTGACACAGCTGTATGCCTAGTGTTTGGTGCATAATAAATAACCCGTGAATATTTGAAGGATGCAAGAGTGGAAGCAGGAAGGAAGGAGCCAGGAGCTGCATAGCTGTGTGCTCGAGACCTCCTGTCAGCCACGCTCAGGACCCCCGCCTTCTGACTGCAGTGCCAGTCCCCACGCCCCTGCTCTGTGCTTCACCACAGCTGTTGACCCGCTCGCTGACAGGCAGGTCATCCAACGAAGAAGACAGAGGAGAAGAAAGATGAGGCTCGGGAGGGTGGAATGGGGCGTCTAGGCTCTTTTAGCCGCCACTATTCCTTATTCTGTGCCAGGATATTGGCACCTTTAAAAGCCTTGCTGTCTTCCCCAACCTCCCCACTCAATCACAAACCACAGTGCCCAGAAAAAAAAAAATAAAGGGAGAAAAAAATCAATGTGCTAAATCTCGCTGGGCTCAGCAGCAGCTCCCTGTGCTCTTCTCTGCTGGCCACAGAACTGAGCTCTCTGGTGCTCTCAGAACCTGACTCCCTCTCTCTCTTCAGCCCATTCTCAGCCTGGAGAAGACCCCGAAGGAATCGTCAACCCTGCCCTGTATTCCCAGCACTCTCCGGCTGCTGACTCTCACCTCCCCTCTGGCTGTCTACTCTCTGAAGCCTTCACTGTCTCTGCCCCACTTACCCGACCACTTGCCCATAGAGTTTCCATTCACAGTTCTCCTCTTTACCCACCCTCTATTTTTGGTGTGTGTAGAGAGTAAAAAAAAAAAAAAAAAGCAAAAAAAAAAAAAAGCAAAAGGGTAAATTGTTATGAATATGGATGGTTGAGTTGAGAAGAGAATCATATGAAAATGATTTATTTTATTTATTTCCATTTCTCCCTTAAACCATCATCCTTTTAGCTGTTCCTCCAGGTGTGAGCCACACAGTTACTGCCTGAGGGAAGAAGGCAGGAGTAAAGTAGGACTAAGAGGCAACCAATCGCCTTTGGGTGTCGGTCACACTTCCTCGACCACTTACCCAGGAGCTCTGTCTTGAGTGCTTAATGGGAAGAGGGGAGGACTCTCCTCCTCTAACTCATCAAAAGCCCTTCCTGGTTGGCTAGGTGGTTGAGTTTTATAAAAGCAAGTTTGATGTCAGAAGGTGACCTGTCCCCAGGAGATGCTAGAAAGAAGGGTATGAAGAGTAAGGAGACAGAGAATATTCCATGTGCATACATACCTTAATGTCATATGTCTCTGTTCATTTAGGTCTTATTTGCTTTGCAGTTTTCTTGTTCAATTTATCAATTTATGTGGATACTATTGTAAGTAGTGCTGTTTTTAATCTATTCCACAATAAATCTTGCTAATATAAAGAAGAAAGAAAGGAAGGAAGGAAGGAAGGAGAGACAGAGTTAGGATGAAAGACCACAGATTCTTATTCTTTCCTAGGGTAGAGTGTGTGTGTGTGTGTGTGTGTGTGTGTGTGTGTGTGTGTAGAGAAGGAGGAGGAGGAGGAGTAAGAGGAGGAGGAGGAGGGATAAGATACAGGGGCCTCCAGATGGTAAGAGGGTGCACTGTGGTGCATGTCCTTGGTCATGCCTTGGAGGAGACTCAGCCCCCAGCTAAAGTCCCACCTGTCCAGGTAACAAGAAGACAGTCACAGAGATGAGGAAGGGGCTGGGTGAAGGTCCTGAGGCAGCACTTGCAGCCCTCCATGATCAGCTCAGCAAGAGGGGACAATTCAGACCTTCTTAACTGGCCCAGAGAGGATGCTGGGAGGGCTGGGGGCTGACGGGGGCTTAGAGAAGGGAAAGGGACTGCTGGGGCAGAGACTCTAGGACCAGGGCAAGTGGCTGGGACTTGCCTCCTTCTCATGTCCCTCTGCCGATTCCTCTTTATCTGAACTCTGGAGTTGCTTTCTGCACTCCTTCCCCAGGGTGCCAGCTGGTGCTGTGGCTCCCCATGGCCCTTCCACTGACAAGTCTCATGGGCTCGTCTCCAGCCCAGTTCCTCCTTGAACTCCAGGCTATTAGAGGAGCTCCTTCTTTAACATTTCTACTTACAAGATCAATGAATCCAAAACAAGGCTCACCGCCCCCATCCCCTCCTCCATCTTCCCTCTTTCCATATGGGAACACCAGTCTCCCAGCTGCTCAACCAAAAGCCATGGAATAGGCTTGGTTTCTTCTTTCGCTCACACCTTTGGGAATTCTTACTGCTCCTCTGCTGGTTCTGCTGACCTGATCCGGGTCGCCACCCTCTCTCACCAGGATCTTCCTCAGACACCTCTCCCCTCCCACTCCTGCTCCCTACAGACTCCATGTGGCAGCCTGTGAGACTGTCGAAACAAGAGCTGCTCAACATCCACTGATCAACATCCTCCAGTGGATTCTCATCTTATTCAAAGAATAAATGAAGCTCCTCACCCTGGCCCACTGGGCCTGCTGTGATCCTGGTGCCCTCACCCCCCGAGCCCAGCCATCCGGGACTTCTGTCTCTTCCTCTAACATCATACCCACTCTTATCTTTACACTTGCCCTTCTCCATACCTGGAAGGCCTTCAGATCCAGTCCCTTACTTTCTTCAGGACTTAGCTTTAAATGCCTTCTTATTAATGGGCCCTCCCCAACCACCCTACATGAATAACAACTGACCCACCTGCACTCCCCAATCCTCTGAACCTGTCTCTGCACCCCCATATCACTTATCTTACCCTGACATATATAGTACTAGGCTATTATCTGTCTCACAGACACCAGGATGTAAGGTCCATAGGCCAGAGGACAAGGACTTTGCTTTGCTCACTGCTGTAATCCAGCACCTGGAGTACTCACTGGTACATATTTGGGGTCTGGTTAATATTTGTCGAGTGAAGTGTCTGCAGGTAGGTTCTGGTCTCCCCACCTCTGCCATCATCAGGCCCCGAACGACTCTTCCACCATCCTCTGCACCATCCTCGAAGGGAACCAGATGTGGAAGCTTTAAGAACACAGAACTTTAAACCACAGAGAGGCCGAGAGATATATAAAAAAGAGAATTTAAATCAGAATAAGCTGTGAAAATATATACTGAGCAAGTTCTCATTTTTTTTCTTAGTAACCCAATGGGGGCTGATGATAAAGAGATCAGTTATAGGAGACTTAAAAAAGATACATTTTCTTGGCATATCTGGGTAAACTATAGCAATAAACCTATCTCTGCATGTATGTATCTGTGTGGTTCTTCATAAGAGTTCAAGAACCATGTAACCACCTGCATCTGTCTGCAATGCTATAGAAGATATGGGTACTTGAGACCAAATTCCTGCCTCTAAAATGCTAGTGAGCTGCTGGAGGGGCTCCGGTCTGTGTTATGGAGTTGGAAACATCTGCACGAAAGCATGTGGCCGGATTCAATGGCACATAACTGTTGGCCTGGCGTGAAGGTGTCAGGAGGTTGTACCCTCCTCCATGCTGGGTTATAGGGGGCACAGCAGGCAGGACACAACAGTGGCAGATACCTGGCAACCTGGTATCTGACTTAGTGGACCAGGCTTGGAGCTGGGTGAAAGGAGCCGTGGTTTCTCAGAACTCACTTGTTTCCAGCCCTCGGAGGCATTCTTTGGAACAACTGCTCCAAGAAAGGCTGGCAGCCTCTGGTTTGCACATGTGAGGGTGAAGGGCTCAACTGAAGTCTTGGCAGAAGAAAAATCTCCTCCTGACTTGCAGGTGTGGAGTCTGCAGGGATCTCAGCCAATGTGAGCCTCACTTCTAGAACCTGCTGTTTGCTAAGGGGTGTCTAGACATGACTCTTCAGGCACACTGTCACCTGGACCTGTTGTACAATGAAGGTGCTGCTGCTCTTTAACCACACATGTGAATGAACAATAACCTGTCTCTTGTCCTCTGTAGAGGGCACTGCTTCACATCACGTGGAAACTGCCCAGTAACTGATTCCCCCAGATCTCTGCTGTGGGCAGGAGTTTGAAGTGGTTCCTGTATTAGTGATCTATGACTATGTCACACGTTACCCCCAAACTTTGCCACAGAAATAGAAAACATTGAAATAGGAAACATTTCTTACCTCAATTGCTGAGGGTCGGGAAAGGTTTGGCTGTGCTTTGGGCTCAGGTCTCTCCCAGGCAGCAGGACAGGCGTCTCCCAGGGCTGCAGTCTCATGGGAGGCTCAGCAGGGGAAGACAGGCTTCAGAGCTCACCTGGGGGGCATTATCAGGCCTCAGAAAATCTGCTTCACTCACACATGTGGACTGCCTCATGATGACAGCTGGATCCTTAGAAAGAGTGATCAGAAAAAGAACAGAGGAGAACGCTCAAGAGGGAAACTGGGGTCATTTCACAACCTGGTCTTGGAAGTGATATGCCATCGCTTTTGCCTGAAGAAATTTTCTGAAGAAAATCCAGACCACTCTTAAGAGAAGGGGTTAAATGAGGCTGTGAGCATCAGGAAGCAGGTTGCACTGGCCCTCTGAGAAGCTGCCTCGTCCTACATTCCCTCCCTGATACCATGTGGATGCTGTTTCCCCAGCTGCAGCGGAGTGGCCCACAAGCAGGCCCCTGACCCGAGCACATCCAATCCACAGGCTTGGAGAGTGAAGCCCAACACAGGTGCCAATGACTGAATCCAGCCAATTACCCTCTCCCCATCTTTACCAGTTGATCTGAAGATACAGCGGGTGGTAACGTGCAGTGTAGCTGAACCAGGTCCGCAGCAGCGCCACAGAACGTGAAGTCCTGCTGCTGAGGAGGCAGTCAGATGATATAAGCCTCCAGTTTCCATGAACCCTGAAGCACTATTGGGTCATTCTCCAAGAGGCCAGGCTGGCTACTTTCTCCCCCTGTACAACCTGCTTATTCTGCCTTTCACAAGTTCCCCGCACATACTTGCTGCCTGGCTGAGATTCCTGCTTATTTTTGTATGAACAAACCATCTCTCACCATTGTAACAGAGAGAAAAGGACTACATCTTTTCCTGCAGCCAGGAGGTGCTTCCTGTGGTGACATCAGGTATTGTGTCATACCATGTTGGCTAGAGAAATTCATGGGAGCTCCCAGTGAGAAAGATCCAGGAGTTGACAAGCGTTTGTGGGAAACAACCACCGTTTACTTATCTCCGTGCTTTCCCTGAATTATTTTGCTTAATGCTCATGATAACTCTATGAGCACCATATTATTATCTCTGTGTGCAGGTAAGAACACAGCTTTGCCCAAGTTCAAACAGCTGATAAGTGATAGAACCAACAAATGGGCCCTGGTCTTTTTGATTCTAGAGCCCCATTATGTTAAGCCACCTTTCCAGAAGCTTCCAGTTACAAATGTGTCTCTGACATCAGATGTGACCCTAGAAATGTGTGTAGTGAAGAATTTAACATTGCCTAATGAGAGGTATGACTTTGTGCTCAGCCCCTGGGAAGTTCTCACTTCCCAGGTAAACAAAATGTAAACTTCCCAGGTAATCAAAGACACTTTGTTTACCTGAGGGCTTTGGGTCATTCCAGAACAATGTGATTTATGGTGGAGTCTGAGTCACATGATATTTACTCAGTCTCTGAAAGAGCTGAAGACTTAGGCCAGCTACATGAACATGTGGTGGACCTCAGTACAGATCCTGGACACCAAGGTTCTCTGAGCTTCTCTGATGACAGTACTCCAGGTATGTTGGCGGTCACCATTGTCAGGAAGCTAACACACAGCACATTCCCAAGCAGAGACCACTGGAATCTCTGTGTGGAATTTCCCTGGATTCTGCTCCATACATCTCCTCTCTTGGCTGGTTTTAATCTGTAATAAACTATAATAAATCATAACTCTGAGTATCACTGCTTTTCGTGACACCTGTGGGTGCTTCTAGTGGATATCAGACCTAAAGGTGATTTGGAGAACTCTTGAACTTACGATTAGTGTCAGATTAAGGGGAACCATGGAACTGTTTCCTCATTTTGCAATATGTCTCTCAGCTTCAATTTCTGTGAAACTGGACAGGGAGATGATAATACTTGGCTCTGCCAATGTAGAGGCATGGGAAGGAGGAACGGCCAACTCTGGAGTTGGATGATACACATCTTGGATGAAGCCCTGACGACCTTGTAAGTATTTGCAAGAAATGAATCCTTTTTGGCATTTACTCTGGGGATACGTAGATAATTAAGATATGACCATTGTCTTCAATGAGTTTTCCCTATAAGGTTGAGATCAATAGGTAAAGACATTTAATGAAGAAAAGTGCTACACATGATGATCTCAATAGATGCAGAAAAAACCTTTGAGTACAGCACCCCTTCATGTTCAAAACACTAGAAAAACTGGGGATATGGGAACATACCTCAACATTATAAAAGCTCTCCATACTAAACCCAAGGCCAACATTATTCTAAATGGGGAAAAGTTGAAAGTATTCCCTCTAAAAATGGAATAAGACAGGGATGTCCTCTTTTACCACTTCTATTCAACATAGTCCTTGAAACTCTAGCCAGAGCAATTAGAGAGAAGAAAGAAGTTAAAGAGATACAAATGCCAATGATGTGATGCTATATTTAGAAGATCCAAAAAACTCTACCAGAAAACTTCTAGAACTCATAGATGAATTCAGCAAGTAGCAAGATATAAAACTAATAACACCCATAAATCAATTATGTTCCTACACATCAGTCATGAATCAACTGAAAGAGAAATTAGAAAAACTATCCCATTCACAAAATCCTCAAAGAAAACAAAATACTTGGGAATCCATCTAACAAAAGAGGTGAAAGACCTCTACAATGAAAATTACAGAACACTAAAGAAAGAAATTGAAGAGGACCTTAGAAGATGGAAAGATCTCCCATGTTCTTGGATAGGCAGAATTAATATTGTCAAAATGGTCCTAGTACCAAAAATGCTGTACAGATTTAATGCAATTCCTATTAAAGTTCTGGTGATGTTCATCATAGAAAGAGAAAAAGCAGTCATGAAATTCATTTGAAAAAATAAGAGGCCCAGAATAGCCCAAGCAATCCTCAGCAAGAAAAGTAAAGCAGGAGGCATCACAATACCAGAACTTAAATTATACTACAGAGCTGTCATAACAAAAACAGCATGGCATTGGCACCAAAATAGACATGAGGACCAATGGTACAAAATAGAAGACACAGTGACAGACCCACATAAATACAGTTATCTCATACTAGAAAAAGGCACCACAAACCTACATTGGAGAAAATATCACCTCTTCAACAAATGGTGCTGGGAAAACTGGAAATCTATATGTAATGAAATGAAATTAGACCCCTATCTCTTACCTTGCACAAAACTTGAACTCTAAGTGGACCCTGTGCCTATGAGAAGAAAAAGTAGATTCAAGAACCAAATTCCTCAACAAGACTCCTAAAGTGCAAGAAGTAAAATCAAGAATCAATAAATGGGATTTTATCACACTAAAAATCTTCTTCACAGCAAAGGAAACTATCAAGAACATGAAGAGAGGGGCTGGGGGTGTAGCTCAAGCGGTAGCGCGCTCGCGTGGCATGCGTGCGGCCTGGGTTGGATCCTCAGCACCACATACAAACAAAGATGTTTTGTCTGCCAATAACTAAAAAATAAATATTAAAAAATTCTCTCTCTCTCTCCCCTCCTACTCTCTTAAAAAAAAAAAAAAGAACATGAAGAGAGAGCCTACAGAATGGAATAAATTCTATGCCTCCTGCATCTCAAATAGAGCATTAATCTTCAGGACATTTAAAGAACTCAAGCACTTAACACCAAAAAACAAACAAACAAAAACAAATAACCCAGTCAATAAGTGGGCAAACTAACTGAACGAACATACATTTCACAGACTAAATGTGAATGGTCAAAAAATATATGAAAAAAGGTTCAACATCACTCCAATTAGAAAAATGCAAATTAAAACTACACTGAGATTTCATCTCACTCCAGTCAGAATAGCAATGATCAAGAATCAAATAACAATAAATTTTGGTGAGGATGTGGGGAAAAGTGTACACTCATATACTGCTGGTGGGACTGCAAATTGGTCCAACCACTATGGAAAGCAGTATGGAGATTCCTCAGAAAACTTGTAATGGAACCACCATTTGACCCAGTTATCCCACTCCTCAGCATATATCCAAAGGACTTAAAATCAGCATACTATAGTGACTGGGACACATCAATGTTCACAGCAGCTCAATCACAATTGCTAAGCTATGGAACCAACTTAGGCGACCTTCAATAGATGAATGGATAAAGAAAATGTGGTAAATATACACAATGGAATATTAGCCATAAAGAAGGATGAAATTATGGCATTTGCTGGCAAATGGATGGAACTGGAGATTATTATGCTGATAGAAATAAGCCAATTTACAAAACAAAGGCTGAATGTTGTCTCTGATATGCAGATGCTGACTCACAATAGGCCAGGGAGAGGGGGGACTATAGGTTCACAGGATTGGACAGGAGGGAATTGGGAGGGAAAGGAGTTTGGGATGGGAAAGACTGTGAATGAAACTTTGAATGAAACATAACTTTCTTATGTTCATATATGAATACATGACCACCGTAACTTCAAATCATATACAACCTCAAGAATGGGAAATTATACTCCATGTGTGTATGATATGCCAAAATATATCCTACTGTCATGTATAATTAAAAAGAACAAATAAAAAAGAATAGTGCTACAATCTTATCAGGTTAAAAAAAAACTCCTATTGAAGCATCATATAGATATAAAAACTCGTACTTGTATAGCTTAATGAATTTTCATAAAGTACATCCAAGTAACCACCAGATTAGGAAATAGAACATGACCTAAAGCATCCCAGAGCCCCCACCCTCTTCCTAATGGTCACCTTGTTTCTCCCACTACATGTATTACTACTTTGACTTCTTCTCCACATTTCATGCTTTCCTAGCTGTGTATGGACAGTACTGGATACTCTTTCATGTCTAACTTCTTACTTAGCATCATGTTTGTGAGATTTATTCAAGCTAGAGCATAAATCTGTATCTCATTTATTTCCCTGTTGTAAAGGATTCTGTTTTGTGACTATGCTACAATATAAAATAGACAACCATCTATTCTACCATTAATGATTTGAGCTATTCCACCTTTTGGTCAACAAAGAATCCTATTCTAAATAACTTTATAAATGTCCTTTGATGCATGGGCAAATTTCCATTGGCTACCACAGAAGGCAGAATGATGATTCCTCAAAGATGATTAGGTCCTAATCCCCAAGACTATGAATATGTTATCTTTCATGACAAAGGGGAATGAAGGTGGCAGATGGAAGTAAATTTGTCACTTAATTGACTTTAAGATAAGAAGATGATCCTGAATGTCCAGGTGGCTCTGTGTAATCACAGGGGTTCTTAATGTGGAAGAGGGATCCAGAGGGGAAGTCAGAGTGATGTAATGTGAGAACGCACCCCCCACATGGCTTTGGTACCATCAGCTGAGGACTGTGGGCAACCTCGGGAAATTGAAGTGATTAAAGAAAGGGACTCTTCCCAAGTATCTCCAGAAGGAACACAGACTTGCTGACACCTGGATTTCCATTTCCCACTTCCGAACTGTAGAACTGCAAGCTAATACATTTGCATTGTTTTATGCCACAAAGTTTATGGTAATTTGTTATCAGCTGCGCAAGGAAGTTAATGAAACTAAATTCTTAAAAGTAGAATCAGTGTATGTGCATGTGTTCATCTTTCATAAATTGTCGGCTTTCTATTGCTGTGACAAAATACCTAAGATCATCAGCTTTAAAGGAGGAAAAATTGATTTAAGCCCATGGTTTCAGAGGTTTGAGTCCAAGGTCACCTGACCCTGTTGCTTTGGGCCTGTGGTGGCACAGTACCTCACAGTGGGAGCAAAGCCAGGAAGCACAGAGAGTGAAAGAAGAGGGGCCCAAGTCCCAAAATCCCCTTCAAGGGCACGCCCCGCCCCCACTAGTGACCTAACTTCCTTCCACTAGGCTCCGCCCCCTAAGTTCCACCTCCTCCTAACAGCATCACAGCTGGGACCGAGCCTTCAACATGAGGCCTTTCAGGGACACTTATCCAAACTACAGCTTAACAATCTTCAAACACTCTACTACGGTGCTTGCACCAATTATGCTCCCACGAGGGGTGTCTTGGGGTATCTGTTGCTTCACCCCCTTGTTCAGTGCTTGGTACCATTCATTGTATGATATTTTGTTTCTGTTTCAATGTGCATTCTTCTGATCACCAGGGAGGATGAGTACCTTTTCACATGACTTTTGTCTGTTTGGTAAAGTACCTGATCAAATCTCTTGGAATGCATAATTTTGCAATATGATAATAAATATATATATTTCATTCCAGGTTATTGCAGCAGAGCTCCTAAAACCCTTGAGATTCCCTAAGTGATGGGGGGGGGGGCTATGAACATCTTTTATGCTCATAACTGATCTTTGACTTTAGTTCCTGACACAGGAGCTCCTAAAGTCCTTGTCATTTCCAGAGTGTTAGGAGCATCTTTGGTTCAGCTGAGGTAACTCTTGGTGGGCTGCTGGATGTCACTGGTCAATAGAAGTGCCAAGCCAGGATGAGAAACCCGGAACTTTCAACCACAACAACATCCTCTAGGCAGTGGGGTGGGGCTGGAGATGGAGTTAATAATTAATCATGCCCAAGTGATGAAAATTCTTGCCACAAAAATTTTTGAAATATGGGATTCTGGGGGTTTCTGGGTTGCTGGACGCATCTATGGGCAGGGAGGATGGTGCACCCAGCTCCTGGGAGACACAAGCTTCTGTTCATGGGACCATTCCAGGCCTCACCCTGGGTGCCTGTTCATCTGGCTGTCCATGTATATTTTTTATAATATTCTTTATAATAAACCGTAGGCTTAAGTGTTCCCCCAAGTTCTGTGAACCATCATAGCAAATTATCAAACCTGAGGAAAGAGGTTGCAAGAACCCCCAATTTATGGCCAAGTTGGACAGAAATGTGGGTTCCCTGGGGCCCCGTGATTTGTGATTGGCATCTGGGTTGGGGCAGTCTTGTAGGACTGAGTCTTTAATCTGTGGCATCTGCGCTAACTCTGGGTAGACAGTAGCAGAACTTCTCAGTGTGGAAAACCCACACATTTGGCATCAGAAGTATTGAGTGTAGAAGGAAAAACAGGATTTCCTTGGTAGTATGCTATTTACTTATTTACTTATTTATTTGCTCTTGTGTTAAGGAGGAATAGAATTTAGAATACAGTTCTCTCATTAATTATTTACAAAACTATTCTGCATTCTCAAGTCACCAAATTGGAATTTTCTTTAATATTGCATGAGGGTTTTTTTCCTTCTTCTTTTTAAAAATAGTATAGGAAACAGACATAGATTCTTGCCCGGGTGTCATAGTAGGGCCACATTATTAAACTCGAAACATAAAACCCACATAGACTCACACACACTCAAACATGTTACAGACATGTATGGGAGAGTGGAAAGGAATGGGAAACTACTAATAGAGCCACCAGGAAGCATTTTGGGGAACAAAAGTCATAAACACCAGCAGACCATTAGGATATTATTTATAGATTAATAATCCCTGCATGAGACTGTTTCATTCAGAGGCTCTGTGATGAGTGAGTGTATTAGGGCTGGCCTGGTATTGAATGTTGAGATCAAAATATGATTTTCTTCAGCTGATATGACTTCTAAAATAAATCATTCATACTGTCGGTGACTCACACAATCCATTCTAGCACACTCTGCTACATGTTAGGAGGTTTTTTATTTAATTTAAGCATTTTCATTACTGCGGACTTTTATTGTGCACCGTTCAGTTCTGAGTCTTGGGCAATTGTTATAATAAGGTTACTAGTCAGAGGCTGCAGATGAAGAGCAATTCAATAATTAAAAGGCAAACAAGAATGTAATCTGCCAAGCAGATCTGAAAAGTGCATGAAGATAGACCGAAAGCCAAAGCTATTAATGCAAAATATGGTTTTCTCCAGCGGGGAACCGGTGTGCGTTGGGGCTCTTGGGATATGGGGCATGTGTGAGATAATGGGACCAAGAGCATTAGGCAGGGCAGTCCTGATCTTCATCCTCCCTCAATTGCCAGAGATTTCCTCCCAGAACTTCCTTCTAAGTACTTTGAGTGTCTCATCAAACTCGATCCTACTCCTTTCTCTTCCCATCTGCTTTCTTTCTACTGCCGTTTCTGTCCTCTGCCAGTCTACTTGCTTTCCACGCTAGAAAGAGTAAGATTTTTGAGGGCAGAGACCCAGTCTTTGCTTCTTTGCCCATCTTTCTAAACATCTCTGGGAACTGCCTGTTCATGTCCACCCCATCTCCCAGCTCAAACAAGTTCCTCGCATGGCCTTCTGTGGACATCGGTTGTTCCACATCATCCACACCTTACCCTGCCCCACTGCAACCCCATCTAACAGTCTCCCCTGTTCTTATTACACCAATCTGTGTTAGTCCTGAGCTCAAATGGTTCTCATCAGTGCAAACTTGAGCACAGCTTGAAAGCCTGGCCTGGGAGGACTTGAGCCGGCCTTACCAGCCTCTTCCTGAATCTTTCTCCTTTTTGCCTCTCAGCTCAATCTCAGGTGCTCCTTTTTACCTCAGGACCTTTGCACACATGGGCCCCTCTGAAACTGGAAGGCTTCCTACCCACCCCTGTCCCTTCTGCCTGGCCACTTGAATTCAGTCCTTCAGGTCTCAGCTTAAGCATTGCTTCCTCAGAGCAGCCTGGCAGTAATCCCAGGTTATGTCAGGCCTTGGTATTATTTGTTCTTAGAGCAAGCCTCATTTGTCCTTCCCAATAATTGCCACGATTATGAGATTTTAATATAATTCACTTATTTTTAATTTTTTTTGAGTACCTCCTATTGCCCAACATCAAATATATACCAATGAATAAGTTAGGTAAGAACTCTGTTCCCAAAGACCTCATAGTGTAGGTAGGATGGGGGGATTGCTGGGGTTGACAAGAAAGAAGAAACTAATAAATGAGTATCTAACTGCAAATTATAGTCAGTACCACAGGAAAGAACAGGCGCCGAGGGAGGAGGACAGGAGCCTGCCATAGAGCAGGCAGTTAGAGGTGGCCTCATGAAGAAGGTAAGTTTTAGCTGCAGACCTGAGGTTGAGAAGGAGCCACCTCTGGCAACACCTCCACGTGTCCTGTTCCACCTGTCTGTGGCAGGCGACTAGGCGTGCAAGAGTTTGGTACACGTGAGAAGAATGAAAGGAGCCAGGAGGATTGGAGCGTTGGGAGGGAGGGAGGGGTGACATAAGGTGCAGCTGGAGAGTGGGCAAGGGGAAATGGCACGGTGCCTTGTGACCATGCTGTGGATCTTAGAGCTTATTCTAGGAACATAGGGAAGATTTTTCAGTATAATAAGCAGAATAGTAGGCCCAAAATGTTATGTGGAGAATAGATGTGTGGAGGCAAATATGAAATCAGGGATTGCAATGAGGCCATTTCCAGTGAATTCCAGGAGGGAAGTTGTCATGGCTTGGGTGAGCATGGTGGCAGTGGAAATAGGGCAATCTGGTGAGGAAGGAAGGTGCAGAGCTTATTTTTGAACAAGGTTGTTTGAGATGCCCACAAGCCATCCCAGAACACATGTCGATGGTGAGTCCCCCAGGCTGGGAGTTAGCAGGCTAGTTAGTGCAGGCTGCAGGTGCTGTGAGACACTCTGACCCCAGGATGAACTTACAGAGCCAGCAGGTAGGGCCAGAGCACAAGCACCTAATCCATCCTTGAAGGCCACATCTTCAGAAGCTTACACATCAGGAATTAGCTGCTTCTCCCTGTGTGTGGCTGCTACTCCCACCTGCCCTCCTTCCCTACAGTGTCTTCTGCAGGGAAGCCAAAGTCTGGTTCGTAGGAGGAGAATCATGCAAAAAGTAAGACTTCTTTCATTTGCCAAATGGATACAGTTGATCCACTGTTCACCTCACACAGCTTCACTGTATAAACCGGGAATGCCTCAGCACACAGCTGTTTCCTCTTTAAAAATTGTGTTTAATTGGTACTCTATAATTATACAAAATAGTGGATACGGGGGTAACATGTGTACATGCATATAATGTATTTTTTTCAATTTAATTTCCTAGTACCTCTCTTTTCCCTCCCCTTCTTACTCACCCTGATCCTCTTCTTCTACTGGTCTCCCCTCCAATTTCAGGAGTTTACCCCACCCTTTTTATCCTTTTTTCTCTTTAGCTTCCACATATGAGAGAAAACATGAATCTTTACCTTTTTGAGGCTGGCTGTCAAGTTTCATCCACTTTCCTGCAAATAACATAACTTTGTTCTTTATGGCGAATAAAACTCCATGTTTATATAGACCACATTTTCTTTATCCAGTCATCTATTGATGGACACCTAGGTTGGTTCCATAATTTGGTTATTGTGGATTGTGCTGCAATGGATATCTGTGTGCATGTATCGCTGTAGGATGAGGACTTAAATTCTTTGGTATAAATACTGAGGAGTCCTATCTCTGGGTCATATGGTAGTTCCATTCTGAGTCTCTTGAGGAAACACCATACTAATTTCCATAGTGGTTGTACTAATTTACAGTCCCACCAACAGCGCAAAGTGTTCCTTTTTGTCCACATGCCCCCCAGCATTTATTATTGTTTGTATTCTTGATAACTGCCATTCTGACTTGGGCGAGATGAAATCTCAGTGTAGTTTTGATTTGTATTTCCCTAAATGTTAATTGGTTCCAATGCTGTGGCCTCATGATAAAGCAGAACATCATGGTGGAGGGCATGTGGTAGAGCAAACTGCTCACTTCATGGTGGCCTTCATTTTTCCATATATGTGTTGGCCATTTGTATCTCTTCTTTTGAGAAGTGTCTATTTAGTTCATTTATTGATTGGGTTATTTGTTTGGTTTTGGTGGGGAGTTTTTTGAATTCTTTATGTATTCAGCAATAGTCCTCTGTAGAAAGAGTTGCTGGCTAAGACTTTCTCCCATTCTGTAGACTCTCCCTTCGTGCTCTTAATTGTTTTCTTTTCAGTGCAGAAGCTTTTTAACTCGATGCTGTGCATTTATTAATTCTCGGTATTGTTTTCTGGGTGTTAGGAGTCAACACCTGGTTCTTAGAGCTGTGGGAGTGGATGTGGTCAGTATGGTGAGAGCACAGCAGGGTGACAGCTGCATTCATTTCCTAGGACTGTTCTGACAAAGGTCCACAACTGAGTGGGGACAATGGCAGAAATCCATACTTTCACAGTTCTCAAAGATGGAAGTCAAGACACCAGCAGGGCCTGCTCCCTCTGAAGCCTGCAACAGAGAATCCTCCTCTGCCTCCTCTAGCTCTGGTGCTTGCTCTCCATCCTGGGTCGTTCTTGGCTGATGGGTGCATTGTTCCAACTCCTGCCTCCTTCAGGACAAGGTGTCCTCCTCCTCCCACGTGTCTGTCTCCATGGGCTAGCCTCTTCCTGTGTGTCTTCTGTATCTCTGTCCCCTCTTCTTATAAGAACACCAATGACTTTGCTTAAGGATCACCCTATTCCATGTGACCTCTGCTTACCTAATTATACCTGCAAAGACCCTATTTCCAAATAACTCAGAATCTGAGGTACTAGGACTTTGGCTTTCAACACATCTTTTTGATGGATACAACTCAACCTATAACAAGTACCCAGAGAAGTTCTGAGAAATAGCAATGTTAGAGGTCAGGTGTGCTAGATAGACAGGGTAAAAAAATTAGCAGCACATTGCACATCTTTTCCATTCAGTCCGTGCTCCAATTAGAATGTCTGTCTCCTCATAATGCAATAGAGTCCTTGAAAACAGGGACTTCATCTCGTTCCCCAACAATTGTGGGGACAAATGTGGAACTAAGTTACCTTTGCTATAACTTCCTAAAACCACGGGCTTAATTATCATAGGATAATTATCATAGGAAAAGCTCAAACTTCTGAAGACATTTCACTAATAATCTCTGCAGTTCTGTGTCAGCTTTCTGTCATTGTGACAAAATACCTGAGAAAAACAACTTAAAAGAGGAAAGGCTTATTTTAGCTCATAGTTTCAGAGGTTTCAGTCCAGAGTTGCTTAGTTCCATTGCTGTGGCCTCATGATAAAGCAGAACATCATGGCAGAGGGCATGTGGTAGAGCGAACTGCTCACTTCATGGTGGCCAGAAAGCAGATACAGAGAGAGGAAGGGTTTGGAGATAGAATAAACCCTGCAAGGCATGCTCACAGTGACCTACTTTTTCTAACTAAGTCCACCTCCTAAAGTTTCTACTATTTTCATTGGTCCCCAAGAGCACCACCAGTAGGGGACCAATCTTTCAACACAAGAGTCTTTGGGGGACATTCCCAACTATAACAACTTTCCAAACTGGTCGTTCCCTTTGTGATCACATCTGTATTTACTTAGGTTTCATTCCCATTCAGGAGGCTGGACAGTACTTGGTGAATAGAAATGGTCACCACCTAAGAACCATGAAGACACCATTTTAGTCAGCTCTTTCATCGTGGCCCAAAGTCCTGCGAAGAACAGTTTTAGAGAAGAAAAAGGTTATTTGTTGCTCAGTTTCAGAGGTCTCAGTCCATAGATGGCCAACTGAGGTAGATTGCTCTGGGCCTGACACAGAACATCAGGAGGCAGAACATCATGGTGGGAGGGTGGGAAGGAGGGAAGCAGCTCAGGACATGGCACTCAGGGAGCAGAGGGAGAGAGAGAAAGGGGGAGGGGAGAGCAGTCTGCTGACCAGGGACAAAATATAAACTCCAAAGGCATGCACCCAGCGGTCTGCTTCTTTCAGTCACATTCTACCTACCTGCCTACAGATACCACCCAGTGAATCCACATCATCATATTGGGCACTGGTTGGGTTAAGGTTCTCATCACCCAATCATTTCACCTCTGAAAATCCTTGCATTGTCTCAGACATGAGCTTTCGGGGGATACTTCATACTTAAACATGGACCACACCTCTGCTTTACCCTCTTGACCTGTCCACTTGCTCACACAAGTTTGTTCATTGTGTGGATGATCCACATCTGTTTCAGTCCTTTCAGAAATGTGTTCTTCCAGATTATGTTCCTTAGGATAGTCGTTGTGAAATGCTCCAAAACATCAGGCGCAGAAATGGTCACATCTCTTATTTTTCTGCTCAGTTGCACAATCAGGGAAAAGGATGCCTCTTTCGGAAGCTTTCACTCTCCTTGCAAACCTCACCTAGGAGTTCTGGTGCTTCATTCACTCCCAAGAGGAGTCAGTAAGGTCTCCATGCCCCAAAAGAGAGAAATCAGGATCTCCTCAGTTTTCTAATGCAATTGATCCTAACTCCCACAAGGGGCCGCTGTTGAAGACTTTCGGGCAATCAGCCAATGCTGATTTTCTGAGATCTTTTTTCTTTTCTCTCTCTGTCTCTCTCTCTCTCTCTCTCTCTCTCAGAACAATTCCAAATCCTCAGCACTAAATTCTAGGAAGGTGCCACCAGTAGTCTCTTTTAGATGATCTCTGTGCTTTGATTCTTGCTCAAATGGATTTTCCTAAAAAGTGGAGGGAAAGCAAAGATTCCAAAGATATTGAGAAAAAGAATTGATGGTAGAGTTGGAAGAAGAAAGTAGATGCTGTTTTACACACAGAATTCTTAAATTCTTGCATTGAATCACTTCAGCGTTTGTGTGAAGTCTTGAGTGATCATTGATGAAGAATAGCTCTAATGAATAGAGCTAATCTGAAACCTTGGGAGAAACAATGACTAGTCACCAGGAAGTATAGAGAACTGGTACCAATTCCTCTGGCTGCCAATATGTAGAATGTAGAAAAAAGATCTCTTGACATTGAAATAAGAAGGCCTGGTGGAAGTCCTTGACCTGCTGTTTATTAGCCACATGCCCTTGGAAAGTCATTTGATTTCTTTGACCACAACAAGTAAATCTGTGCATAATACCGAGTGATCTTCTTTGTACTGTATATTTTGTGGGTTTTGACAAACATGGCATGTATCCACCATTACGGTCTCAGATGAAGTATCCCCACTGCCCAAACTCCTCTTCCCTCCCCTGGACCCCATGCAACCACTGATCTTTTTTACCATCTTTTACCATAGCCTTACCTTTTCTGGAAGGTCATATGGTTGGAATCATACATTATATTGCCTCTTTAGATTGGCTTCCTTCATGCAGCAATGTACATTTAAGGTTCCTCCATGGCCTTTCATGAATGGCTTGAATAGTTCATTTATTGTCCTTGCTGAATAGTATTTCAGTTTCTGGATGTATTCTCAAAAAGATTTTACCTGAAAAAATAATGCCAAAGACTACATAGCCTTGAGTTTGATTAAAGTAAATATCAAGAGCTACATTAAGGGGAGGAAAAAGTGAGAAGGGTGGTTTGACATGGGGGAATAGGGGGATGAAACCTAAGTAAATACAGATGTGTAGATGGCAGAGTGATGGGTCATGGGCTGCATCTGAATATAAGAGCCACAAGAGTTCCCCTCCGTTCCCTCCCTGAAGCACGGCTCAGCTGCCTACAGCCTGGTCCCTGAAGTGCAGAACCTGAGCAATCACTAATCCATGCTACCTGTGCTTGCTACTGATATTCTATTAAAAATCAAACAAACAAAAAGGTGAAGTCCTCTATCTCTCAAACTGCACCATTCCTAGCCATATGCCTAACACAAAATTGCATGCAATAGATGTTTTCATAAAACACTGAAGGAAGAGAGGATAGGCTTCTAGACCTGGGGACTGATGGGAAGGTAAAGAAAGGGAGGAGGCCAAAAGATTGGGATTGTAATGAGCTTGCCGTAAGGCCTCTGAGATACTGTTACCAAACCCTAGACTCCTTTTACAAACTGATGAGCATTGCAGAGGGACTGTTTGCATCTGACAGAAGCCAAGAAATCCTCAAGACCCCTGACAATAAAAGAAATAGCAGCCTGGCGCTTGCCTGTGGACCAACCCCAAGGTAAATACGCTTGTGCAGTTTCTCACCAGTTCACCTTCTACAGCTGGATCTTTAGCGCCACCTAGTGGTACAGTCTCCAGGCAGGCTGCACTACAAAAGCCCCTGGACTCAAATGCCCTGGTTTAAAGCTGCAAGGATTAAAGCTTTCCTCTTAAGGTCCAAGAGACTATGTGGCGACAACGAGCAAACTGAGAGCTTTAGGATTAATGTCAGAGAATTAAAAGTCACAGAACTAAATCTCAGCAATTACATACATAATTAGTAGCAGGATTTTGTATTTGTGCAAATCGTTTTGAAATTTTGGACATTGAGAGATTTTGGACAATGAGGCCAAGATCAAAAGTTAAAGCTGTGCAAAGGAAATGAGGAACTGAGAAGTAGAAAGGACAATCTGATCCAGACTAAGGCTCCATTAAATTCCCAAGGTCAAGTGTCCAATAAATGAGGCAAGAACCCCAACTGGGTGGAGTGTTCTTTTCCTTTTGCTCTAATGCCTCAAAGTGCCCCTTTTTGATATTTGCTTTGCTTTGCTCCAAATGCATTGAGAGTCTCCTAATGAGGGGTCAGTCAACCTTATTCTATTCTAAACTTACAAACCATTCTCTCAAAGGCCCCGGGTCACTAAGCCTCTCATGCAGGAACTAGAATTCCCTACAATTTTCATAATGTGAATGACAGTTTATTGGACTTGCTATATAAATGTTAAGTATCTTATATATAATGTCAATTCATATCCTCTTTCAAGTCCCTCTCTGTATATATTTCAAGTCTTTCTCTGTATATATTTTAATCTTAGATTACTATGGATTGATTTTTTATCTTCTTTGTACAATTCACAATGGATATTTTAAATCTGAATTTCCTTTATGAACATATGGATTGAAATTTTAAAAGAGAATTTACACTTAGTTGGCACTAGATACTGACCAGGTGATTTTAAATCTACTAGTTCATTTAATCTTCATGACTAGCCCTATAGAATAAAATTAGAGCATTATGTTTATACTTATGAAAAATCAAAGACTCAAAAATTGTAGGTAACCACCCCAGTGATGTAGGCTCAACAAAAATATTGAAAATTAAACCTGGGTTTCCTGTCTTAAAGTCTAGTATTGTTTCTACCATATCACTTCAAAGTCCAGAAGTCTGTTTTATTTTCAACTTAAATATTATGTCCACCACTCTACACTGCAACATTCTTTCGGATAATCACCCCCTTTGTCTGAGTATTGAAGCTCTGACATAAAGACTCATGCTTAGCCTAGTGATTCCCAAACTCATGGAATTGTTATTGTTGGCACAGTGGTGTTTGTTGTGTAGGGGTGCGGGGTGTGCATGTCTACCAACTTTCCTTTGAAATGATGCTCCATAAAGCCCACTGTGAGGAATGCTGGCCTGGAAGGTAATATGCTGGAGAGTCCAACTGGACAGATCTGACTAAGACACGGTTTTGAACTGAACACTCAATGCTCCAGAGTACCTTCTTGGTCATACTTGCCAAAACAGCTCAGAATATAATTTTATTTTGAAATGCTTATTTGCAAATCCTTGTTCAAAAAAGAATTAATGTAGGAGAACATGATTTCAGTGGTATAATGATTATGGCCAGGGTTCTCAATGAAAACGTAAAATGTATCTGTGGTGCTTCTCGCTTCCTTTCCTCATCGTTGCCGCAGTCTGGCTGGACACAAATCACCGAGGTGCCACAAAGCACTTGTATGTTCAAACAGGAAACTTTATTGCCCGAACTCCACCAGTACTCCACGCACACTCCCCGGGAACACTCCCAGATCTCCCCTGGGCTCCGTGCCTACTCTCTCGGACCCCCCCCCCTCAGAACTCAACAGGAACTCCAAAGTAGTGCCCAGGCAGCAAGAGCATCCCTATTGCCGGACAGTAAAGGTCTAATATACAATTGAATACACAGCTTAACATAACCATCATCATCTCAATGGCTCGTTGGTGTCACCTCTCAACCACTCCCTTCTGGCAAAATGCCATGTGTCATCCTGACTTGGCTGTGGCCCTCAACTATCGTCTCTCCTCTTGGGTTGCTTTCCACCGGAGCAGCCCCTCTTCTCCTGCCCTTCCCAGTGGACTTTGAGTTTCAAAGTTACCTCTCATACCCATTCTGATTTCCTCAGTGATTACAAGTCTGATGTTAGGAAAACAATCTGATCAAGTTAATATTCATTATGTTACCAGTATTTTGTGCTTCAGGAATATCTATAATTGAATTTAAATCTATAACTGGAAAATTCCAAATAGCTTTGGGTAGATTTGGTTAAAATATCATGTGATTCTTTAACCTGAAATGTGTCTGTTGAGTTTTCCTGTGTTTCTCAGCCTCTGTCAGAGGACTAGGTGTTCCCCATACTGGGCGCTATGGTTAGGTTAGGGTTTAAGTGGGTCTTGTGAAATTTCACATGCTGAGAGCTTCATCTCCCAGTGGGGGGCAGTGTTGAGGTAACTGGCCCTTTAAGAGGCAGGGCTTAGTCCAAGTAATTAGGTCATGGGTGGTCCGCCCCTGAATGGATTAATGCTGTGTCCTTGGAGTGGGATCAGGTGTCATAGGAATGGATTAGTGCCCATGACAGTGGATGCTACAAAAAAGCAATCCTGGCCCCTCGCTGTTTTATTGCTTCCTTGCCCATACAGATGCCCTTTCTGCATACAGCCATTTCCCGTTTTGCTTCTCTGCCATGTTGTGGGTCAGCCAGGGGGCCCCTCACCAGACACTGCCATGCTGTTTGGAATTTACAGCTACCAGAACTCCTTTGCTCTTATTAAGTATCCAGCTTCATGTAATGTTTTTCATTTTTTTAATTTAAAGCATTAAGATTATAATATTAGCTGGCTTTATCCCAACAAAATCATACATGTACAGAATCTGACCCACTCCATTTCACTCCCTGTTCCTCCCCCTCCCCAACCCCACTAATCTTCCTCTTTCTCATCCATTATCTTGTGTAAGTGTTTATAGCAACAGAAAACCGGATTAAGGCAGTGGGACTTGCATCCCAGTCTTAAATCTAGGATTAAGGAGGCACAGATACATACAGGGGGGAAAACACAACCATTCGTGACAAAAACTAGGAAACACAGAGAACTTATGAACATGATGAAGAACATTTCACTCTTAGGGTGAAATTCTGAGTGCTTTTCTTCTTAGATTAAGACCTAGATAAGAATATTCACTCCTACCATCTATTATTATTCCCTTAGTAACAAGAGGGAAAAACAGTTACAATGTATTCAGATTAGGAAGTGAGAAGTAAAACTTTACATGTAGACAACATGATTGACATGATTGTATATCTAGAAAATCTTCCAACTTACAAAAAATATTACAACTAATAATAGAGTCTAGTAAGGTTGTAGGATTCAAGGTGAACATAAAAAATGCATTTCTATGTTTCAGCAACAATTGGAAACTGAAATTTAAATTATGCCCATTTATAATAGTTCTAAAATATTGTAAACAGAGACGTATTTAGCAAAATATAGTGTAAAACCTATACATTTAAACATTAATGAGATAATTAAATAACATCTAAATAAATGGAAATAAATACCATGATTATGGATTGGAAAGTTCTTGAAAAAGGGTCAAGACTCCTTAAAATGATCTATAGTTTGAACATGATTAGGATCAAAATCACAAGGGTTTTATTTGTTTGTTTGGTGGAAACTGAAAAGCTGACTCTAAACTCCATATAGAAATTCAAAGAACATCTATAAAATATATAAAATATAAAAATATTTTTTAAAAGAACAAAATGTGACAATTTATATTACCTAATTTTAAGATTTACTAAAAAGTCTTATTAATCAGGATATCATGGTATTCCTAAAAGGATAGACTAATGAAACAAGAGGACAAATTCAGAAATAGATCCTTTTATACATGTAATTCAGTGATTTTCCAGTCATTGGTTAGTGGGAGAAAAGATGGTATGATTTTGATAAATAATTATGGAATAGCTAGACAGTTCTAGGGAAAAAATGAACCTCAACCCTTACCTCATATCATTCATAAAAATTAACTTTAAATGGATCGTAGACCTAAACATAAAAATGATATTTATAAAGCTTTTAAAGGGAAACATGGGAGAAAATCTTTATGATCTTGAGGTAAGCAAAAAATGTTTCCATCAGCCACATAAGCATGAGCTTTGAAAGAAAAAATTACTAAATTGTATTTCACCAAAATTTAAAGAGTTGCTCTTTAAAGTACACTTTTAAAAGGAAAATTACACTAAAGGTATGACTGTACACCATGTTCAGCCAGAGGAAGGAGAAATTGTGCTCTAACTGTGAACAATGTGTCAAAATGCATTCTGCTGTCATGTATAACTAATTAGAATAAATTTAAAATTTTAATAAAAGGAAAAGGAACCAGGTGTGGTGTTGCATGCCTATAATCCCAGGGGCTCAGGAGGCTGAGGCAGGAGGACCCAAACCAGTCTCAGCAACTTAGCAAGGCCCTAAGCAATTTAGCAAGATCCTGTCTCAAAATAAAAAATAAAGGTGGGGCTAGGGATGTGGCTCAGTGGGTTAAGCACCCCGGGTTCAATCCCCATTATCAAAAACCAAACCAAACAAAACAACTTGGAGAAAATATTTGCAACACATCTCAGAAAAAAAAAAAACTTATATTGAAAATGTGAAATCTCTTAAAAGTTCGATAATAAGAAGAAAGATTACATATTTTTTTAAATGCACAAAATATTTGAACAGATGCTTCATCCAAGAAGATTTATTGTAGACAATTAGATAAATTATGATATCTTCAATTTAAAAACTGACCTGAGTGTCAGCAAGGGTATGAAGCCATTGAAAAGTTTATACACAGCTTCTAGGAGTGTAAAACAATATGACCAGTTTGGAAAATAATTTGACAGTCTTAAAAGTTTAAATACATACTTACCCTACAATCCACTCATCACTTTCTTAATTACTTAATTACCATCAATTTCCTAATTACCCAAAAGAATGAAAACACAAACATGTGTCTACAGGAAGACTTGTATACAAAGGTTGAACGCACCTTTATTCAAAATAGAAAAATCTGAGACAACCTATATCTTCATCACCAAGTGAATGGATGAGTAAACGGAAAATCCATCCAATAAGTGGAACAACGTGGACGAATCTTTAAAATACTGTGTTTAAGAAGCCAGAAACAAAAAGCTTCATACCATAAGATTCCCTTTATATGAAACTCCATAAGAGGCATATCTAATGAGCAGCCACAGAACACAGATGAGTGGCTGCCTGGTGCTGCAGGGAGGTGAGAGGGTTTACTGGGAAGGGCAGGAAATACTTGGGCAATGATGGGAATGTTCTGGCCACTTTGGGAAAGTACACATTTATCAAAAGTCATCAATTTGTATACTTAATGTTTTATTTTATTTTATTTTTTGTGGTGCTGGGGATTGAACCCAGGGCCTTGTGCATGCGAGGCAAGAGCTCCACCCACTGAGCTATGTCCCCAGCCCTACACTTTTAATATTTTAAGTGTACATTTTATTGCATATAAACTATTTATCAATAGATTTTTTTTTTATTGTGGTGAGGAGCACAAGGATGAGGAAGGGTAGGTATTAGTACATTTTTATGCTGAAGAGGGTGTGTTTTGAGTAGGCTTCCTGCTGAGAGGGAAAGAAAGTGGAGATGGATTGAGAAAATACTAGAGGGGGCAATGATGGATGGGGAAGATTTCTTGAAGAGGGGAAGGAGGTGCCCTTTAGAGTACAGGTGGATGGATGAGCCCTGGATGGGAGGAGACAGCATTCTCTTCCTTGTCTGCAGTGAAGGAAAGCTGTGTGTGGTACTCAGTTTGAGGAAATATTCATGGAATTTTTTATATGGGAGGGCAGAGAGTTCAGGATAGTCCTGAACCAATTAGGACAACATTGAAAAAATAATCAAGGAAATATATAATTATAGATTATTATGAACCATATAGAACAAGCAGAGTTTAACAGGAGGAACCTCATTTCTGTCTTTTTTATATTGTTGGGAGTGCTGGGGATGGAAACCAGGGCCTTGCACATGCTCAGCAAGTACTCCACCACAGAGGTGCATCCCCACCCCTGAGGAACATCATTTAGACAATGTACAGGAATGGTTTCTTGGGTGAAGCCACTGTTGAACTGAGAGAGGGTGAGGGAGCCAGAGTTAGGTGATGAGTGAATTGAATGGCATTCGTGAAAAGCTTGAGGTTGGAAAGATTTCAGTACATTGGGATGCAAGAAAATAATTAGAGGTGAGTTTTAAAAGATTAATATAGAAAAATGAAACCATAGAAAACTCATAAGAAATATAACTTTCCAATCACTAGGAGAGAGGATTCTCTAAGAGTGTAACTCGACATAAAACTCAAGAGGTTTTTCTTTTTAATATCAAAACATATCATTATGGTACAAAAGCAAATAAACTAGGAAAATATTTGCAACAAATAAGTCAAAGGATTATCATCCTTACTGCAGAAAGAGCATTCATGTATCAAACTGATAAGGAAAGCCTTAAAATATGGATATATGGGCTGGGGCTTTGGCTCAGTGGTAGAGCGCTTGCTTTGCGTGTGTGAGGCACTGGGTTCAACTCTCAGCACCACATAAAAATAAATAAATAAATAATAATGGATAAAGGTAAAAAAAATATCTGGATATAGTTACTATTATATCATCTTACTAAAATGATTTTATTCTTTGGCTGCTAAAATAAGTTTATGAAATTTTAAAAATTCAAATAAACATAAGCCAACTGCGGTTGCCCATGACTGTAATCCCAGCAATTTGGGAGGCTGAGGCAGGAGGATTGTGAGTTCAAAGTCAGCCTCAGCAAAAGTGAGGCACTAAGCAATTCAGTGAGATCCTGTATCTAAATAAAGTACAAAATAGGACTGGGGATGATTCTCAGTGGTTGAGTGCCCCTGAGTTCAATCCCTGGTACCCAAATTAATAAATAAAAATTTAAAAAATCCCAGCAACAACACCAAAAACAACAAAAAGAAAAACCATAAAAAGCAATTTTGGAAAAGATAATAAAAACACAAGTAAAATATACTAGCAAATATTTTATGGATGGGAAATAGATGGATTCCTTTGTGGCCAGTGTGTGGGGACAGCTCTCTTCCCGCGGGGTCCTTTTGTATTTGTTTCTTCCAGATGTTCAAAGAATTATTAGCCTGGGACCAGTTGCTGTATTAATTTTCTCTGTTTTGAGATTTTCATGTTACTGACATAGTGCATATTTACATTGTAACCTATTTGAGGCATAGATTAGATGGTTTGATTTAGTATAGGATTTCTTTTCCCATCTTGAGCTTGGGCAGGGACACACAACTTTCTCCTCATCTTCCTAAGCTGGTGGGTAGGGCTTTTTCCAAGTAGCTCAGTGGGAGGCCTTACTTGCAACCCTCCATCTTTGGAGGACCTAAGTTGTGGTTTATGCCTTGGTGGGTGCTGAGCCAAAATTCCTAGATGGTTAAAGTCTGGGATGGAACTCTCAGCCCTCAGCCCCAGCCTAGTCAATTATATCAACATTCTCATGTTTCATCCTAGGTTTCTGGTCCTGCTTAGTTTCTAACCCTATTGGATCTATCTTTCTTTCTGGCCAGCTCATTTATGTATTTTGAATAATCTTGTTATGTTTTGCCCAGAATATCTAGGCATTGGAGTTCAAAGACTTTTCGGGTCTACCCTACCATGCCAGAATCAAAATTCCAAATACATCATCCCATTATGGTAAATGCCTGTTGCTCTCAAGTACCCTCTGCCTAAATTGGGGTCAATAAGATGCAGATTTTTTATGCGAAAAATCAGTATAAAATTATAGAATTACTATCTTGATTGAAATAATCTCCGGTGTGATTCTGCAATCTGTATACAGGGTAAAAATGGGAGTTCATAACCCACTTGAATCAAATGTATGAAACATGATATGTCAAGAGCTTTGTAATGTTTTGAACAACCAATAATTAAAAAAAAAGAAACTCATCTCAGTGTCCTCTCATCATAGAATTACTATTTTGATTGAAATGAATAAAGCAAAAAATTTGTGGGCTCTATGCTTCTCTGAAAGTGAAAACAATCTCCAAAGTAAAAAATTTAAAGTTTATTACAGGCAAAATTGTCCCCTTCTGTCAGATGCTTAGAATTGGATCACTCAGGGAAATTGTTTTGCAAAACAATATTGGAGACCTTGCTTGATAGGATTCACTTGGGCACTGCCTTTGTTCTTTATCCCTCTCATATTAAAAAAGTGGCTGGAAAGTGCCGACCAGGGCCAGCTCAACCCAGGATGAGGAGGTGACAAAGGATGACAAGGAGACACGATGAGAAGAAAAGTCACTGGCATGATTTAGATATGACGTGTCCCCCAAAACTCATGTGTGAGACAACCCAAGAATCTTCAGAGGTGAAATGATCAACTCATGAGAGGGGCACCCAAACTGGTGGATTTGTCCACTAATGGATTAACCGGGTGGTAACTGTAGGCAGGTCGGGTGTGGCTGGAGGAAGCAGGTCCTTGGTGGACGTAGGTGACTTTGGGGTTATATTTTGTTTCTGGTGAGCACAGCATTCTCTGCTTCCTGGCTGCCATGTTCTGAGTTGCTATGCCCTTCCACCATGATGTTCTGTCTTACCTTGGGCCCAGAGCAATGGAGTTGGCTGTCTATGGACTGAACCTCTGAAACTGTGAGCCAAAATAAAACTTTCCTCCCGTAAATTGTTTTTGTCAGTTATTTTGGTCACAGTGAAGAAAAATCTGACTAAAACATCACATTCAGGAAAAGGTGGGAGCTGTGTAGATTCCAGATGACAATGGGTGTTACAGAGGGTTCTTTTAAAAATCCTATGTAATACTGTGGAAAATATTCTCTCTCCTAGGAAGCCACTGGTTTCTTGAAAGGCCTCATTTACATGTTTCCAATCTGGTAGTAGAAGATTCAGAGGATATTAAAGGTCATAATAAGGAAAGGATTTTAAGCATAAATATCACAAGAATACCATTTCATATTTTTTCTCAGGGGAAACCAAGTAGTTTAAAGAAGTATCTGCATAAAGTAAGTAAACACACCAAAATGAATGTTAAGAGAATTTGTGCATATTTTTCAGAATAGAAGCACTGACTCTGGAGCATCTGTTCCCATAAGCAGATTCCATCTGAGATGCTACATGTTAAGGCTACTAATGGCAATAGGAGCATCTATAATTTTTCCTCTGAACTTTTACTTCTATTCCAGGCATAATGAATCTACAGAAAATGAGTGCAGCATAGGTCCAAGGGCCAGGGAAATGAATGGAGAATTATTTCAAGTACTATGAATGGTTAAGCATACCAGTGATGTCAATTAGTTTTTTTCCCCCTGCTACCAATCTCACCTGTTCCCCTTACCTTAAAATCTCAACATCATTAATTTTAAAACGCTGTCCTTGTTGTGTAAGCAATCTACCAATATCCTGTGGCTTATGGATTCTCAAGTCAGTACTCATGGCTCCCAGGAACACAAAACCCGGGACTTTCTCCTGAACCATCAGGGAATTTGTTATTGTACATAATAGGGTGTATAGAGTTTGGACATGCTTCAGACGCAGTACCACCACTTGGATCCAGGATGTCAGAACCCAGGGAAGACCTGGGTTCTTCCCATCTCTTTCCTCTCTATTCCTCTGTGAAATGGCTCTGCCTCAAGTTGGCTTTCCTCGTGTATGAGCAGTAACAGCAATCGTTTCAGGCATTGTGTGGACATATGATCCTAGATAGGGCAAAAAGTGGAATTATCTCTCTCTCTTTTTAACTAGATTTGTTGAACTATAATGCACATACCTACAATTCTCCCGTTAACATTTATGATTCACTGTTTTTTGGTTTATTCACAGAGTTATGCAACCATCACCATAGCACATATTTTGGAACATTTTCATTACCTCATAAAGAAATTTCATACACATTAGCAGTTATTTCCCATTTCTCCTCAACCTCCTCCCAACCCCAGCCCTAAGCAACTCCAATCTATTCTCCTGTTCTTTGTATTTGCCAATTCTGGGAATTTCATGTAAATGGACTGATATAATTTGTAGTCTTTGGCTCCTGGTTTATTTTACTTAGCATGGTGTCTTTAAGCTTGATTACCACTTCTTTTTTGAATCCTGCCCCCTTTATGAATAAAACCTGTAGAGATTTCTCAGCAGATTTCCCTTTGATACTCTTTGAACTAAGTGGAACAACATGATCAGTTCCTAATCTAATGGCTGACAATGAAAGGGGAGTTACCATGATTACCTTAAATGAGGGTAAATCAACAAGGAGAGGGTTATCTGTCACAGGCCAGCAGAGGCTAGGAAGGAGAGAGCTGGATGCTGAACAAAATCTGGTCTATGATAGGCAGATGTGGGAAATGGAAGTTGGAGAAGGAAATAAAATGTACACTACATCAGCACATAGTGACAAGGACAGCTAAGAATCAATGTTGAAAGAGTCTATACTCGCCCTCATGCTGTTTATTCCACTAGACTTCCTCTCTTCCTGACTTTTTGTTTTGAATCTGTAAACTTCAGATTCCAGGGCAGTGGGTTCACCAGACACTCGGAATCCCACCCCTGCAATGGGTTCTACCACTGACCAGCTGCAGGGGATTCAGGAAGGTGGCAAAGGCAGGGAGAAGTAGCTGAGGGGTGAGATCACACAGTGTCCTCTTTCCAGGTCATCAGCAGACAACAATTTGGCATGTCATCATTGCTGTTCTGGCCTGGCTTTATATTGTTGATGAATACAATGGAAAAGGGTTTGCAAGTATGGGTGTGTGTGTGTGTGTGTGTGTGTGTGTGTGTGTGTGGTCATACTGAGTATTTACATTCTATTAATGGGAAAAAATTGAAATGTAGAGCCACCTTCAATCTTGATTCTTTCACCCGTGGTTTACTCTCAAGTGGTCTCACCCTCTTCCACAGTATGGGGCAATCTAGTTGGGGTTTAAATACTCCGTCCTGTTGCCTATGCCACTCCCCTCAGTTCCTCTCATTCTACTTGTAGACAGAGGTTATTCCCCTCTAGCATCTTCTGAACCAAGAGAATGTTACCTCAGAATCGGTCCTGAACAGATGGGAAGAAACTGGGTCTCAGGATGGTCTGTCATATTGGGAAAATGCCATGGATATTGCTATGTAAGTGGAGGCTTCTCCAATACTGGGAGCTACTGGACATCTCCAATGTCCAATGTCACTTTCCTCTAATGTCCTCAAGGGAAAGTGAATTAATTTTATAGGCAATAGGCATTCATATTTTATGTGTGTATGTTATTTCAGTACATAAAAAGTGCCATATGTGGCAGTATGTTAGATGTGGAAAGAGATGCAAGTTCCTACCCTTAACAGTACAAGCTGCTAGGGATTACTTTTGCACTCCTTGGGGACCTCACTCAGCAGTTAGCACTACTGAAGAAAGAATATGGAAAGGAAGAGTGTAATCCAAGCCCGTCTCTCTGGCTGTACACATCTGAATACCTCTTTGGCTTCACCTGTGGCACGAACATGCCATCCAGCCTTAGGGATTGTGCCTTAGGCTGCTCCAGGCATCTCCTGGCTGTGGTATCAGAACTGAGTCTCCTTTCCTGACATCACAGGTGTTCATTGTGGATCATAAGATGCTTTTCATGACTCTCCCTAACATGAAATGGGACTAGGCTTCAGTCCTTGACTAACAGAAGTTCTCCCCGGCAGCCTAAGTCAGAATGTCAGGTATCTGTAGGGCCATTGGAAGCCATTCAAGGGTGGCTAGCTGTTGAGCTTGACTATTTCGGAATAATATACATGGTAGTAAAACAGAATTTGGAAAAGAGTAGATTTGGTATAGGTTTTCCAAACTCCAACCTACACATTTCCGAACTTGCAGAATTTTCTTCATCATTTTCAATACTTCTGTCCTTATAAAAATACATGATTAATGGCCAAAGTGAGTGATGTGAGCACTGTCATTCTTTAAGAAAGGGCCAGGTGAACCACAGTGTAACTATCGGGAAGGCTCCATAGACAATGTTGGTGTCTTAGTTCATTTTCTGCTGTTGTAACAGAATATGACAGATGAAAAACAATGGAAGTTTATTTGGGTCATGTTTCTGGTGGCTGGGAAGTCCAGCATGGTGCTGGCATCTGGTGAGGGACACTGTGCCACATCATAACTGTCAGAAAGGTGGGCAAAAAGCACAAGATGAAAAGAGGAAAATTAGCCCCAATTCACCTTCTGTATCAGGAACCCAGTCCCATGATGATGGCATTAATCCATCTATGAGGGCAGAGCTCTCAGGACCCAATTATTTCTTAAAGATTTTATCTCTCACTACTGTCACAGTGGCAATGACATTTCGGCAAGAGTTTTGGACACTCAAATCATAGTATAAGGGCAGAAAGGAGGAATGGTGGTCACTACAGGACAGTACTAGAAATGGGAGTAGGACGTACAGATGGCCCTACACAAACAAAATGAAAGGCAGAAATAATTTAATTTTAATACTGATTCACTCAAAGTGTTGAAAGAATATGCTTCAGGAAGCATATTCTAAGATAGTGTATACTACTACTGTAACAAATTACCACATACTCAGTAGTTTAAAATGACACAAATTTATTACCTCACAGTTTGGGAGATCAGAAATCTAAAATGGGTCTGTAGGGTTGTGTTCCTTCACGTTCTAAGGGAGAATCACAGGCAAACTTACTAGCTTTAGAACATTCTGTGTAATTACATTCATAGCCATATGTGATGAAGATGTTATAGGAATACTGGATTCTGGTCTTTAGAAGTCCTAAGAACATAAATGAGTATAGTACTCCCTGTGCACATATACTCAAAAACAAAAATAAAGTCATCCCTAACAAAAAGCATATGTGTGTATACATTTATATGGTCATAAATGTATGTGGATTTATTTTTTTAAGTCTCTGTCAATATTTTTCTGATTGGAAGGTTCATCAACACTGAGCTTTTCTCATTGTCAGGAACCACAGGTTTTTTTGTTTGTTTGTTTGTTTTTTGCTGAAGCCCTATAACATATGCTTAGTCTACCTATTGAACCATCTAGTAGTAAGTCCTGGGTATATTTGAGTTCTGCAACTCACTTCTAAACACAAACATTTGAGACAGTTGGAAAAGAAGAGTTGAAAACAACTGTCTCCCATTCCCACAATACCATAACATTTTAGAATTAAAAGACTGTTTTTAAACTGATGATCTTCTCAGTCCCCTAAATTACAGATGGAAACTTAGAAGAGGGCTAGGAAGTCCACAGTGTGACCCCATTAGCATGAGAGTGTGAAACATGCTTTAATATACCGTAATCTCATTGGATGTACTCATTTCCTGCAAGCATTTGTGGGGGATGAGGCAAGGTGCATGCCTACACTATGAAATGGGAGATTAGGTTGCAAGCTCTTTTGGAACAGGGACCATGAAGGGTGATGAAGATGAAGACATACCTGCAACAGAGCCTACCACAATCCACACAGAGAATGCTGTTTAATTAATTTTGAAAGTAAGAGGGGGAGAAAGCAATCTATGTTGCTGGCTTGGTCTCCACATCAATGTGAAGGCTGAGGACAGAGAATTGAAATTGCCTGCTGTTGGTCAAGACCGCTGCTGGCTTCTCTGTGGCTCTCTTGTCTCTAGAACTCAGCGCACTATGGCCAAGAGAGAGGTCTGAAACATAAGCCAGATTCCAAGACCCCTGAGTGAATTCCTGGTGGAGAGAGATGGTCAGGATACTTTATAGCTTTGTAAATCTGTGCCCTGCTTTTAAGACAATGAGGGAGGGCAGGGAGCTCTCCTGCATCTGTGTCTTAATTGTCTTCAGCTCAGCAATCCACATATTTGGGAGAGGCACACTGTGGTCTTCGTGGCCTGTCTCGCCCACCTCCCCAGCTTATTTGCTGTCCTTTCTCCCTAACTCTCTGCGTCACCCACACTGGCCTTTAACATGCCAAGCAGCCAGGGCCTTAGCAGCACTGGCTGTTCCCTCCGCCAGGCCCTCCCTTTTCTGGACCTTGGTTTGGCCTGCTTCTCCAGGCCATCTGGGTCTCAGACCCTTTGTCCCTCCTTTCTCTGGGAGGCCTCAGATGCCTAACAGCATTGTTCTCCCCCCGCACCCCACGCCATTCCTTTTTATCACCCAGTTTCGTTTTCTTCCTGGAGCTGATCACTATTTAAAATTGCCTTATTCATTCAGTTAATTTACTTTCTGATTTAGTTCCAGGTCCAAAGACAGTGTTTGCCTTGGTGAGCTTTCCAAAAAAATAGTGTGGGGCAATAGACAGACGGATGAAAGAATGAATAAACGAGTGCAGACGACGCAGGCAGCTCCAGGGCAGCTGTCCCGCCACCCTGGCCGCCTCGCGTGGCAGAGCCCGGCCCCGCCCGCCCGCTCGCTCGCTCGCTCGCTCCTCCAGCCCCGCGGCGGAACCCGAGGGCGGCGGCAGCGGTTTCCCTCCGACGAGCGGGGGAGTCTTGAGAGAGCACACAGGAAAGGCAGGGCGGTGAGCGGGCCGGGCGGTGGTGAGTGCCGGAGTCGCGCGCGGGCGCGGGCCGGGCGGCTGGCAGGGCCGGGGCGTGGGCGGAGCCGCCGCGGCGTGCGGGGCACGGGGCGGCTGGGCCTGGCCTGGGCCCGCGGCGCGGGCGGCGGCTCGCGGGCAGCTGGCCGCGCGCTGGAAGGTGGCAGCCTGGGCCCGGCCGGCCCGGCGCGCGCATCATGGTCACCGCGGGAGTCGGGTGTCCTGCGTTGGAGTCCTAGAGCTGTCGCTAGCCTGGGGACCCTCACTCGCTTCTCCCCTGGGGCTTCGGAGGACTCCTTTGCACAAAGGGGCCAGTGGTGTCCGAGCCTTGAAGGGGTGGATGGCTTCATTCATTCGGGCGCTTGGCGGGGTTGGGTGCTGCGGACGGAGAGGACCTGCCCGGGAGGGGTTCCAGGTGTCCTGAGCAACCCCGACCTGTCACGTCAAGGGGGTTGAATACTGTTAGGGCTTGGGAATTCTTTAGGGAGGAAAATGGGCTCTTAAGATAAAATATGTTAATTTGAACGTATAAATTTTAGACTTGGAGATGAGGGAATGGCAATTCTAGTTAAATACAAAGGACTGTGCATTGTTAACTAATGCATTGCATATTGTGATAAAGTTTATTCCAACTTACAAATGACAGTCTCCACTTATCACATGTGGTCTTCACTGCTAAACCAGGTAAACAGAGCAGATGAGGTATTCTTATTTTACTGGTCAAGAAATGGAAACAAGTTAAATGACTTACCCAGGCTCTCACCACCAGTAACTGACAAAGCCAGGACAAGAATCTAGTTTTAGGCCCATGAGCCAGTCCTCTTTCCACCCTAGGATAGGTGCATATTTTCACATTACTTGGATCACACACAAATTAATTCATTTGTGACAAAAAGGGAATTCCACTGGGGGTAGGGATAACCTTTAAACAGCCTTACTGACTCTTAGATTGTTTTTTAATTTATTGGTATTCCCCTTGGGTGGTTTTACTCTTCTCAAACTTGACCTCCATAGTGATGAATGCCAAATCTGTTCTATCTTTTGCCCAGTTTCCCCTAGCTTCATGCTGCTATCTCTAGACATCCACTGGATATTTTCTTTTTCTAAATATATGTTTTTTTTAAGTTGTTGATGGACCTTTATGTTGTTTATTTATATGTGGTGCTGAGAATTGATCCCAGTGCCTCACACAATGCTAAGCAAGTGCTCTACCAAGGAGCCACAACCCCAGCCCCATCCACTGCATATTTTCACTTGGATGCTCCACAGGCATGTCAATTTCAGTGTCTCTTAAGCTGCACACTACCTTTCTCCATAAACCTAGCCAGTTGCCTAAGCACAAAAACTGGCTTGGTTCCTCCTCTCTCACCTCCCACAATCAGTTGATCACCAAGTGCTAACAATTTATATTTTCTGAAAACCTCTGAATCCATTCTTGTGCTATCTTTTTTGTGCCTTCCTTCCTTTAGGTGCCTAGGGATTATGGCAAAAACTTCTTAATGGCTCTGTTTAGCTTTAATTTCAGTGTCTACCAGTCTGTTTTACATTCTGCGACTACAGTTGAAATATGATCATATCGCTCACCTGCTTAAATTCCATGAAATTGTTTTCATTGTCTTCAACTCCAAAGTCCTTAGTGTGGATTCAAGGTCTTTTCTAACCCTCCCTACTCCCACCATCCTTTCTCTCTAAACAACTGTTTCTCAAAGTCTGGTGTGGTGTTGACCTTACAGTTATGGGCATACTTGTTAAAAATGAAGGTGACAGTGGGCGTGGTGGCGCACACCTGTAATTCCAGCTTCTCTGAAGGTTGAGACAGGAGGTTCGCAAGTTCAAAGCCAACCTCAGCAAAAGTGAGGCACTAAGCAACCCAGTGAGACCCTGTCTCTAAATAAAATACAAAATAGGGTTAGGGATGTGGCTCCCTGGTTGAGTGCCCATGAGTTCAATGCAAAACAAAATATGAAGGTGTCGGCTAAATTTCAGAATAAATGAAGATCACAGGGAAGGGAGGTAAAGCTCAAGAATAGGTGTTTTTAACAGTTCTGTGCATTTTAACAGACTCTACACTAAAAGTTGAGATCTCTATTCGGGATGCTGTACCATGTTTACCCTGTTCTTTATTCATACCAGATTCTTGATGAGGCTCAAGACACACCACCCCATAATATGGCACTTGGCATTTGAAGAAACAGCAGAAGCAGGAAGGTCATTCTCTGACTACCTCCTGCCCTTCTCCCCTGAAGCAGATCATGAAAGACTTCTTTGATTTTCCTCTTTATTAGACCCTCCTGTGAGATGTATTCATCATATACATAGAGGAAAAGAATTCTCTTATTTCTGAAAACACAGGGACACAGAAGAATCTGAACAAACAGGCCTCACTATGTTCCACCTATCATAACCATTAGAACATTATCCTTTATCAAATTGTCCTTCTGCACAACTATCTACTCTTCATCAAAGTTAGCATAAAAATACATGGGCCTCCCTATTTGGGTCTTGTTTCTGAAGGCTTCTGTGTCACATAAAAGTTACATTAAATAATTTTGTTTGCTTTTCTCTTTATCTTATAGGGATCTCAGGCATGAAACTAGCAATGGCTGAAAAAGAAATTTCTTCTTCCCTATGCTATCTACCTGTGTTTCTCTGAACATAACTTGCTGCCTTTTCACTTTTATACACTGTCATAATTCAGACTGCTGTAACAAAAATACCATAGACTGGGGTGGCATAAACAAATTTATTTCTCACGTTTCTGGAGGCTAGAAATCTGAAACCAAGAGGCTAGCATGTTTAGGTACCTGCTGAGGGCCCTCTTCTTGTGTCCTAATATGATGGGGTGGAGGGATCTCTCTGGTTTCTCTTCTTATGGGCTCACTAATCTCATTCATTGGGTGCCACCCTCATGACCTAGTTACCTCTCAAAGGCCCTATGTCCTAATAGCATATTGTTGGGGATTAGGACTTCAATATAGGCACATCTTTGATTACTGAGTAAGTTGGGCATTTCTTCATAGCCCTGTGCATTTCCTCTCTGCTTATTTTCCTATTGGAGGCCTGGTGTGCTCCTCTGTTTTGAATAAACTCTTACTAACATATTGTTGAATTCTTTATGTCTAATGGGCATTAAACAGTCATATAATGAGACTGTAAGAAGACAGAAAAGGAGGCTGGGGTTATGGCTCAGTGGTAGAGTACTCACCTTGCACATGCAAGGCCCTGGGTTCAATCCTCAGCACCACATAAAAATAAATAAATGAATAAAATAAAGGTATTATGTCCAACTACAACTATAAAAAATATAAAGAATACAGAAAAGCCAGGAGAAGTCTGGTAATCCTCTTCCTTTCTTCATGCCCCTCCTTCTTCCTTCTCCTACAACGAGGAACTAGTGATCTGAGAAAGAAGAATGTAGTTCAGGTAGAAAGACGTGAAGGAAGAAGAAAATAATTGTTGGTGAGTGAGAAGATGGTGATGATGAGACTAGAAGGGAAAAGATGAGAAGAGGCAGAGCAGAAGTGATAAGGAGGAAACCCAGCAGGGGAAGAGGAAGAAGAGAGAGGGTAAAGGAATGGAGAGGAGCAATCAGATGCTACATGATTACTTTGATACTTACATTTTTATTTTCCTGTTTCTTTTTTTTTTTTTTTTTTTTTTTTACATTTTTTTTATTGGTTGTTCACAACATTACAAAGCTCTTGACATATTATATTTCATACATTAGATTGACATGGGTTATGAACTCCCAATTTTACCCCAAATGCAGATTGCAGAATCACGTCAGTTACACATCCACAATTTTACATAATGCCATATTAGTGACTGTTGTATTCTGCTACCTTTCCTATCCCCTACTATCCCCCCTCCCCTCCCCTCCCATCTTCTCTCTCTACCCCATCTACTGTAATTCATTTCTCTCTTTGTTTATTTTCCCATTCCCCTCACAACCTCTTATATGTAATTTTGTTTAGCAATGAGTGTCTCCCTTCATTTCCATGCAATTTCCCTTTTCTCTCCCTTTCCCTCCCATCTCAAGTCTCTGTTTAATGTTACTCTTTTCTTCCTACTCTTCCTCCCTGCTCTGTTCATACTTGCTCTCATTATATCAAAGAAGACATTTGGTATCTGTTTTTTAGGGTTTGGCTAGCTTCACTAAGCATAATCTGCTCTAATGCCATCCATTTCCCTGAAAATTCTATGATTTTGTCATTTTTTATTGCTGCGTAGTACTCCATTGTGTATAGATGCCACATTTTTTTTTATCCATTCGTCTATTGAAGGGCATCTGGGTTGTTTCCACAGTCTAGCTATTGTGAATTGTGCTGCTATGAACATCGATGTGGCAGTGTCCCTGTAGCATGCTCTTTTAAGTGCCGCAGTCTTGGCTGGGCACAGAATCACGAGCCAATCAAGCAGGAACAAAACTTTATTTTGAAAAAGCCGCTAACACTCTCAGCGCCAGCAAGTCAAAAACCGGTCCTCCCACGAGGGTGTCCGACCGGAACCGCGCGTCCCGGAACCCCCCGTCTCCTCCGACCTCCTCCGGAATTCCCTCCTACTATCCTTCCCCAACCAATGGAAACTCTCCAGCAGTCCCGTAAAGTCCCGTAACTTGAGTCCGGTAGCAGGCCAAGGTGAACAGCGGGAGTCCAGTTTGCATATGAATGTAAATTTTAACATAATCATCTCAGTGGCTAGCTGGCGTCACTTTACAACCAAAGGTGCCATACATCGTATATATGCTTGTGGCTCCTAGCATCTGCCCCCTTCTGTTTAATTAAGCAACAAGCAATGTGGCTAGGGACCGTGCCTGGTAGGTTGTCCAATTTAACATATGGTTCTTACCCGTCATGGGAGAACTGACCTTTAGGCGTCAGCTTCCTGTCTTAGGTTGAATCCACTGTAATCAGAGCAACCCGTCGCTGACTACCGGTCCAGCATTCAGCCATGCTTGTGGATAGGCCTATGCACCAGTGGGGGGGTGAGGTTCTTGCCTCACCTCTGTTGGCCCCCAAATTTTGCCTTGGTGCCAGTGGGGGGGTGAGGTTCTTTGCCTCACCTCTGTTGGCCCCCAAATTTTAGACCATCACTAGTAGAAGGGAGGAGGATACAGAAATGCCACGACACCAAGCCAATTGATGGCTCCTTGGAAAAATTGCGTCACTGGTGACACCATCAGCAAAGATATGCCAGTATTACCACAATAAACATGGGGTGAGCTGGCAAGGAAATTGCATCACTGGTGACACCATCAGCAAAGATATGCCAGCAGTACCACAATTCGGTGCACCAGATGATATTTTACAATGTATGCAACTGATATATAGTCCAGGCAAGTTCTGCAAGCAGTTCAAATTGGAGGAGTCTATCAATATGTCCATTTCCTCCCAAAGTAAATCAAGTCCTTGATTGAGCATTACTTGTTGAGTTATATTCATTGATGCATCAGTTTATACAGTTTACTGTGATAGCTATCATAGAAGCTGTAGTTTGGTTTTATCTCAGTCTTCACCGGAATTGGGATGGAGATGGAAATTCTGGCAATGATGCTAAAGAGACATTATCCTGAACAGAATTATTAAATATAATGAAAAGGAATGGTGAAAGTAAACAAACAGATCTGTTAACCATCTTTAACAACAATCATAAACAGCTGTTCACCTAATTTAAATTAAACCATATAAATCACGTGAATAAAGAAAAAATTCGGATCCATTTTTTCATGAGCGCTCCTCATATAAGAAATATGGACATACACACATACAGACATACAACACAAAACAGAAGTGTGCACACAACATACAACACATAAGACAATAGTAAATAAAGGCCTTGTAACTATACTTAGGTGAAATCTCCATTGCAATGTTTAAAAACTCCACAGTCAAAAAAAAAAAATAAATAAATAAATAAATAAATAAATAAATAAAAAATAAAACACAGTCAAAAAATAAAACTGATCAGAAAAACATTAACCTAGGTTTGTATGAGCTCAAAAATAAAATAGAACTTTATGATGTGGAAAAATGCAATAATAAAATAGATACTGAAAAAAAAAAACCTTGGTTAATCACTGTCGCAGATGTAAGAATAGCCAAGCTGGAGCTCTGGATGTCAGCTGTTATGGATTTGAGTCAAATCATCTTCTTTTTCTGTAGAAATTGTTTTAGTTAATCTCTCTGGAATCCAAATCGGTTGCTGTTCATCCTGTGGGAAAACACAGACAGCGCCCCGATTCCAGACTATCACTGGATCCGGGCCTTTCCATTGTCCTGTTAGAATATCTTTCCAAAGTACCTTAGGCTTATGTACATTTTTGGGGTACAAATGTCTTTCCGCAGCACTAAGTCCCGATGAATCTAAATTTAAAAAGTTTAGAGTAAAAAGGGTTATTTTAAGTTTATCTTTGGGGGATATATACCCCTTTCCAATTCCCTCCTTTTGTTTTAATAAGTACATTTTAATAGTTTGATGAGCTCTTTCAACTATGCCTTGTCCTTGTGGATTGTATGGAATTCCTGTTATGTGAGTAATACCAAATGATGAGCAAAATTGTTTAAAAGAGGAGGAAGTATAACCAGGACCGTTGTCCGTTTTTAACTGTTTTGGAACGCCCACAGTGGCAAAATTTTGTAAGCAATGAGCTATAACATCTTTAGTTTTTTCTCCGGCATGAAGGGAGCCCATCAAAAATCCGGAAGAGGTATCAACTGTAACATGTAAATATTTTAATTTTCCAAATTCTGGCAAGTGTGTGACGTCCATCTGCCAAATATGGTTAGGTATTAGTCCTCTAGGATTGACTCCAAGATTAACTTGTGGTAAAAATGTCACACAATTTTGACATTGTTTTATTATATGTCTGGCCTGTTCTTTAGTTATTTTAAAACGCTTTTGTAAAGTATTAGCATTGACATGGAACCTTTTATGAAAATTTATAGCTTCTTCTATTGTGGAGAAAATATGTATGTCATGTGTAGATTTATCTGCTAGTTCATTGCCCATACTAAGGGCTCCAGGCAATCCTGTATGTGCCCTGATATGACCTATGAAGAATGGATCTTTTCGGTCCCAGATTAGACTTTGTATAGCGGAAAACAAAGAGAAAACAGTAGAGGAAGGGGAAATCCTACCAGCATCTTCAAGGGAATTAATAGCATTAACTACATACTGACTATCAGAAAATAAATTAAATACAGAATCTTTAAACATCATAAAAGCTTGTAATACTGCATTAAGCTCTACCTTTTGAGCTGATTGTTTGGGTACTAAAAATGTAAAAGTTTGATCAGGAGTAACTACTGCTGCTGTACCATTGTTTGACCCATCAGTGAATATATTTGGAGCATTTATGATAGGGGTTTTTCTTGTCATTTTTGGAAAAACTACAGGATGCTTAGACCAAAAAGACAACAAAGGATTAGATGGTAAGTGATTATCAAATGAAACACTAGTTTTACACAGGATTATTGCCCAAGTATTTAACTCATTAGCTAACTCATCAATTTGATCCATAGTATATGGAGTAATAATTTTATTGGGAGAAATCCCAAACACTCCCTTAGCTGCTTTTATTCCTTTGAGTATTAATTGTCCTACAGCCTCAGGATATCTAGTAAGAATAGTGTTAGGGGAATAAGATAAATGTATCCACAATAATGGACCTTCTTGCCAAAATACTCCTGTAGGAATATTTTTTGTTGGTAGTACAATAAATAATAAAGGCAAACTTATATCAATTCTATCCAAATGCATATTTTCCATATATGTTTCAATGATTTTTAATACTTTTCTTGCTTCAGGCGTTAACATGCGGGGTGAATTTGGATCTGATGGACCTTTTAGAATATCAAATAAAGGTCCTAACTCTCCTGTTGGTATGCCTAGATAAGGCCTTATCCAATTTATGTCTCCCAATAACTTTTGAAAGTCATTAAGTGATTTGAGTTGATCTACTCGTATTTGAATTTTTGGTGGACGGACCATGGTTGAGGATAATAGAACTCCTAAATAATTAATTGGAAGATTTAATTGTACTTTATCTATTGCTATCTCTAGATTATAATTTTTCAATAAATTTGTAAGTGTGGCATAACATTCTAGTAATGTGTTTTTATCTTTATGTGCCAGTAACACATCATCCATATAGTGAAATATTTGTAGTTCAGGATTTTGGTTTCTAAGTGGCTGGATTGCTTTATTAACATAAATTTGACACATAGTTGGGCTGTTAGCCATCCCTTGAGGGAGTACTTTCCATTCATATCTCTGATCAGGACCTTCATGATTCAGTGCAGGGATAGTAAATGCAAAATGTGGACTATCCTCGGGATGAATTGGAATTGAAAAGAAACAATCTTTAATATCTATAACTAAAACATGCCAGGTTTTTGGTAAAGCAGACAATTGAGGAATCCCTGATTGAGCAGGTCCCATAATAACCATCTCATTATTAATGGCTCTTAAATCTTGTAATAATCTCCATTTACCAGATTTCTTTTTAATGACAAAAATGGGAGTATTATAGGGGGATACGGAAGGTTGTATATGTCCTTCCGCTAACTGTTGTCTGACCAAGTCATGGGCTACTTGTATCTTTTCTTTAGTCAAGGGCCACTGAGGAACCCACACTGGTCTTTCTGATTTCCAAGTAATTTTGATTGTCTCAGTGGCCCTTTCTGAAAACCCAATTCATGTCTATTTATTTCTTGATCTATTTGAATAGGTGCTGTCATACCTTGTTCTTGTTCTCTTAATCTTTTTTCTTTCCTAAAGCCTTGTTTAGCCCTAGTAGTGGGCGCGTTAGGATTGATGTTATTTGTTAATGTCAATCCTAATTGATCTAGGACATCTCGTCCCCATAAATTTACAGGAAGATGATCCAATACATAGGGCTGTATAGTTCCTTCACATCCTTCAGGATCCCTCCAATCTAATACCATAGCACTTCTATGGGGATTTGTTGCCACTCCTAGGCCTCGAAGCGTTTGAGTGGCTTGTTGTAATGGCCAATGTTTTGGCCATTCTTGACGAGATATGATGCTGAGGTCAGCTCCTGTGTCCAGCAGCCCATTAAAGTCATGTCCTTGAATTTTTAATTTTAGCATTGGGCGAGAATCTAAATTTAAAGACAGCATAGCCCAATCTACACCTGTGGAGCCTAATCCCTTGGAACCTCTTTCTACATTACAACTGGAAAATTTATCATGCAGGCTGGGTATTATTAATAACTGTGCTATTCTATCTCCTGGTGAAATTACTGATATACCTCTTGGAGAACTAGCTATAATTTTTATTTCACCTTCATAATCGGGATCAATTACCCCAGGACTTATCATAAGTCCTTTTAGTGTAGAAGAACTGCGTCCCAATAATAAGCCTACTGTTCCTTTGGGAAGAGGTCCTTTTACTCCTGTGGGAATGATTTGAATTCCCATCTCTGGGGTTAGTACTGCTCTGGCAGAGGCGCAGATGTCCAGCCCTGCGCTCCCTCTAGTTTGTCTGATGAGGGATTTAATGGATAATGCGTCCTGGGCACTACCTTGATGGGGCTGTTGGGTTCCTCCATTGCCCCATATATTTGTGGTTTGGGGCCCCGGGGCATTGGGCCCTCTAGTCCGTTTTTTGGCAATGGAGCTTGATACCTTTCTCCACGATATCGTGGGTAAACACTTGGTCCTTGTCCGTTTTTTGATAACGGAATACCCTCTATGGTGGTTTGAGAACGGCATTCATTAGCCCAATGTCTCCCTCTACGGCATCGTGGGCAAATACCTGGTATTCTATTCCTTTGATATCCAGCTTTGTTAAACCCTCCTCTTATGGGGCAACTCCTTTTAAAATGTCCTGTTTGATTACAATTATAGCATGTTCTTGGCCTGGCATCTAAAGCCTGTTGTACTGCTGCTAAGACTTGCCCCTGTTCATTAATGTCTCTACATAATTTAATATATGTGTTTAAATCCTCATGTCTCCATGGTCTAATGACCTCTCTGCAGCAACGATTTGCTTGGTCATAAGCCAGTTGTTTTATAAATGGCATTACCTGTTCTGTATTTCCAAATATCCTAGAGGCTGACTGAATAAGTCTATCTACAAATTCAGCATAAGGTTCATTAGTTCCTTGTATTACCTTAGATAATTGACCTTGTAAGTCTCCATGCCCCTGTAAAGTTTTCCATGCCCTAACTGCATCTACAGCAATTTGTGCGTACACACCAGGGTCATATTCAATTTGTTGTCTTTGACCCTCATAAGGTCCCTTCCCCAAAAGCATGTCCATATTTCTTTGAGGGTACCCAGCTTCTGCATTTCGCCTAGCTGTCTCCATGCAAAATTCCTCATTGGCAACCTTCCATAACAAATATTGTCCTCCGTTTAGCACAGATCGACACATGTTAGCCCAATCTGCTGGTGTCATGTCCAAGTTGGTAACAGATTCAACCATGCTTATTGTGAAGGGAGCTTGCGGCCCATAGGTCGTTACAGCCTCCTTTAATTGCTTTATTGTTTTGAAATCTAAAGCACGGTGAATTCGTTGCCCTCCTGCCTGCTCAAGTACAGGGCATGCTAATCTTTGGGGTCCTGCCTCAGAATTCCGTCCATCAACTACGGTAGTTGAGGGCCGCTCAGCGGTAGATGGAGCTGTTGGCTGAGTTACGCCCTCTGGTGATAGAACGGAGTTGGTAGCAACCTCCTGTTGTAATTCTCCACCTGATGGCTGCTTGTCCTCTAAGCTTGCTTTCTTTAAATTCTCCTCTGTCTGACTAGCTTGAGAGACCTTCTCTTTTGCTTGACCTAGCGTTTTTTCTACCATAGTCTGGACCTCTAACAATTTACTTAACAGTTTTTCGGTTTGTTTTTTATTGGATTCTAATCTACTATAACCTAACCCAATAAGGTAGGATAAAACAAAGCCGAAGCAGAATGAAACAAAGACGGAGCAGACAATGGTTGTATCAATTTTCTCTTTCTCAGGGCTGAATAACTTCAAACCTTGAGCCAACCATTTTTTCCAGTTCGCCTGAGAAAATTCTAGGGCTAGGGAGCTCGAAATGAAAACAAAATAAATCAAAACAAGAACACATTGTTTTCTGAGAAGGTCATCCATCCTGTCGCCTTCCCTCAGGGGCGAGCAATTTACTCACCTCTAAGCTTCAGGCGTTCCCCGCACGGGCCGCCAAATGCCGCAGTCTTGGCTGGGCACAGAATCACGAGCCAATCAAGCAGGAACAAAACCTTATTTTGAAAAAGCCGCTAACACTCTCAGCGCCAGCAAGTCAAAAACCGGTCCTCCCACGAGGGTGTCCGACCGGAACCGCGCGTCCCGGAACCCCCCGTCTCCTCCGACCTCCTCCGGAATTCCCTCCTACTATCCTTCCCCAACCAATGGAAACTCTCCAGCAGTCCCGTAAAGTCCCGTAACTTGAGTCCGGTAGCAGGCCAAGGTGAACAGCGGGAGTCCAGTTTGCATATGAATGTAAATTTTAACATAATCATCTCAGTGGCTAGCTGGCGTCACTTTACAACCAAAGGTGCCATACATCGTATATATGCTTGTGGCTCCTAGCATTTAAGGTCTTCAGGGAATAGTCCGAGAAGGGCAATAGCAGGGTCAAATGGTGGTTCCATTCCCAGCTTTCCCATGAATCTCCAAACTGCTTTCCAAATTGGCCGCACCAATTTGCAGTCCCACCAGCAATGTACAAGTGTACCCTTTTCTCCACATCCTCGCCAGCACTTGTTGTTGTTTGAATTCATAGTGGCTGCCAATCTTACTGGAGTGAGATGGTATCTTAGGGTGGTTTTGATTTGCATTTCTCTGACTGCTAGAGATGGAGAGCATTTTTTCATGTACTTGTTGATTGATTGTATATCCTCCTCTGAGAAGTGTCTGTTCAGGTCCTTGGCCCATTTGTTGATTGGGTTATTTGTTATCTTATTGTCTAGTTTTTTGAGTTCTTTGTATACTCTGGATATTAGGGCTCTATCTGAAGTGTGAGGAGTAAAAATTCGTTCCCAGGATGTAGGCTCCCTATTTACCTCTCTTATTGTTTCTTTTGCTGAAAAAAAACTTTTAAGTTTAATTAAGTCCCATTTGTTGATTCTAGTTGTTAACTCTTGCGCTATGGGTGTCCTATTAAGGAATTTGGAGCCCGACCCCACAATCTGTAGATCTGAGCCAACTTTATCTTCTATCAGACGCAGAGTTTCTGATTTGATATCAAGCTCCTTGATCCATTTTGAGTTAACTTTTGTGCATGGCGAGAGAAAGGGATTCAGTTTCATTTTGTTGCATATGGATTTCCAGTTTTCCCAACACCATTTGTTGAAGATGCTATCCTTCCTCCATTGCATGCTTATAGCCCCTTTATCAAATATAAGATAGTTGTAACTTTGTGGGTTAGTCTCTGTGTCCTCTATTTTATACCATTGGTCCACCGGCCTGTTTTGGTACCAGTACCATGCTGTTTTTGTCACTATTGCTCTGTAATATAGTTTGAAATCTGGTATCGCTATACCGCCTGATTCACTCTTTCTGCTTAGAATTGCTTTTGCTATTCTGGGTCTTTTATTTTTCCATATGAATTTCATGATTGCTTTATCTATTTCTACAAGAAATGCCGTTGGGATTTTGATTGGCATTGCATTGAATCTATAAAGAACTTTTGGTAATATCGCCATTTTGATGATGTTTGTTCTGCCTATCCATGAACAGGGTATATTTTTCCATCTTCTAAGATCTTCTTCTACTTCTCTCTTTAGGGTTCTGTAGTTTTCATTGTATAAATCTTTCACCTCTTTTGTTAGGTTGATTCCCAAGTATCTTATTTTTTTTGAGGATATTGTGAATGGAGTGTTTTTCCTCATTTCCATTTCAGAAGTTTTGTTGCTGATATACAGAAATGCCTTTGATTTATGCGTGTTGATTTTATATCCTGCCACTTTGCTGAATTCATTTATTAGTTCTAGTAGTTTCTTTGTAGACCCTTTTGGGTCTTCTAGGTATAGAATCATGTCATCTGCAAATAGTGATAATTTAAGTTCTTCTTTTCCAATTTTTATGCCTTTAATTTCTTTCGTCTGTCTAATTGCTCTGGCCAGTGTTTCGAGAACTATATTGAATAGAAGTGGAGATAGAGGGCATCCCTGTCTTGTTCCGGATTTTAGAGGGAATGCCTTCAACTTTTGTCCATTCAGAATGATGCTAGCCTGAGGCTTAGCATAGATAGCTTTTACAATGTCAAGGTAAGTTCCTGTTATCCCTAGTTTTTCTAATGTCTTGAACATAAAGGCATGCTGTACTTTGTCGAATGCTTTCTCTGCATCTATCGAGATGATCATATGGTTCTTATCTTTAAGTCTATTGATGTGGTGAATAACATTTATTGATTTCCGTATGTTGAACCATCCTTGCATCCCAGGGATGAATCCTACTTGATCATGGTGCACTATTTTTTTGATGTGTTTTTGTATTCGATTCGCCAGAATTTTATTGAGGATTTTTGCATCTAGGTTCATTAGAGATATTGGTCTGTAGTTTTCTTTCTTTGAGGTGTCTTTGTCTGGTTTCGGGATCAGGGTGATGTTGGCCTCATAGAATGAATTTGGAAGAGCTCCCTCTTTTTCTATTTCCTGAAATAACTTGAAAAGTATTGGTATTAATTCTTCTTTAAAGGTTTTGTAAAACTCCGCTGTATACCCATCCGGTCCTGGGCTTTTCTTGGTTGGTAGTCTTTTGATGGCTTCTTCAATTTCATCTATTGATATTGGTCTGTTCAGATTGTCTATATCCTCCTGACTCAGTCTGGGCAAATCATATGACTTAAGAAATTTATCGATGTCTTCACTATCCTCTATTTTATTGGAATATAGATTTTCAAAATAATTTCTAATTGTCTTCTGTATTTCTGTAGCATCTGTTGTAATATTGCCTTTTTCATCCCGTATGTTAGTAATTTGAGTTCTCTCTCTTCTTCTCTTCGTTAGCATGGCTAAAGGTCTGTCGATCTTATTTATTTTTTCGAAGAACCAACTTTTAGTTTTGTTAATTTTTTCAATAGTTTCTTTTGTTTCAATTTCATTAATTTCCGCTCTGATTTTAATTATTTCTTGCCTTCTGCTACATTTGCTGTTGTTTTGCTCTTCCTTTTCTAGGGCTTTGAGTTGGAGTGTGAGCTCATTTATTTGTTGGTTTCTTCTTTTTTTGAGGAATGACCACCAGGCGATGAACTTTCCTCTTAAAACTGCTTTCATTGTGTCCCATAGATTCCGATATGTTGTGTCTGTATTTTCGTTTATCTCTAAGAATTTTTTGATTTCCTCCTTTATGTCTTCTATAACCCATTGATCATTCAGTAACATATTGTTCATTTTCCATGTGATGTAGGATTTTTCCTTCCTTCTTTTATCCTTGATTTCCAGTTTCATTCCATTATGATCAGATAAAATGCATGGTATTATCCCCACCCCTTTATATTTACTGAGGTTTGCCCTATGGCATAATATATGGTCTATTTTTGAGAAGGATCCATGTGCTGCTGAGAAGAAAGTATATCCATTTGATGATGGTTGATATATTCTATATAAGTCAGTTAAGTCTAGGTTATTGATTGTGGTATTGAGTTCTATAGTTTCTTTATTTAACTTTTGTTTGGAGGATCTGTCCAATGGTGAGAGAGGTGTGTTGAAGTCTCCCATAATTATTGTGTTGTGGTCTATTTGATTCTTGAATTTGAGGAGAATTTGTTTTGTGAATGTCGCAGCACCATTGTTTGGTGCGTAAATATTGATAATTGTTATGTCTTGTTGGTGAATGGTTCCTTTTAACAGTATATAATGACCTTCTTTATCCCTTTTGATTAACTTAGTCTTGAAGTCGATTTTATTCGATATGAGGATGGCCACCCCTGCTTGCTTACGAGGACCATGTGCGTGGTATATTTTTTCCCATCCTTTCACCTTCAGCCTGTGTATGTCTTTTCCCATCAGATGTGTCTCCTGGAGGCAGCATATTGTTGGATTTATTTTTTTAATCCATGATACCAGCCTATGTCGCTTTATTGGAGAGTTTAAGCCATTAACATTCAGAGTTACTATTGATATGTGGTTTGAACTTCCATCCATGTTTGATTGTTTATCCTTTTTTTAAAAAAAAAAAAAAATTTAGTTTGTCTCTCCATGATTGTCTTTCCCCTTGCCTTCTGTCTTTACTGCGGCACTTCCCACTGATGGTTTTGGTTATTGTTTTTCATTTCTTCCTCGTGTAGTGTTTTGCTCAAAATGCTTTGCAATGCTGGTTTTCTGGCTGCAAATTCTTTTAACTTTTGTTTATCATGAAAGATTTTTATTTCGTTGTCATACCTGAAGCTTAATTTTGCTGGATACAGAATTCTTGGTTGGCATCCATTGTCTTTCAGTGTTTGAAATACATTGTTCCATGACCTTCTTGCTTTCAGTGTCTGTGATGAAAAATCCGTGGTTAACCGTATTGGTTTACCCCTAAATGTAATCTGTCTCCTTTCTCTTGTAGCTTTTAATATTTTCTCTTTGTTCTGTATATTGGATATCTTCATAACAATGTGTCTTGGCGTTGGTCTACTGTGATTTTGTGTGCTCGGTGTCCTGTATGCATCTTCAATTTGTATATCTGTTTCCTTTTTTATTTCTGGAAAGTTTTCTGTAATTATTTCCTTCAGTAAGTTTCTCATTCCCTTGGTTTGAATCTCTGTACCTTCTTCTATCCCGATTACTCGCAAGTTCGGTTTCTTAATGTTATCCCATAATTCTTGGATGTTTTTCTCGTGATTTTTTACCAGCCTTTCTGAGTTGGCTAGATTCTTTTCAAGATGGTGTATTTTGTCTTCATTATCTGATGTTCTGGTTTCTACTTGCTCCACTCTGTTAGTGATACTCTCAATTGAGTTTTTAATTTGGTTTATCGTTTCCTTCATTTCTAGAATTATTGTTTGATTATTTTTTATAGACTCTATCTCCTGATAAAGATGCTTAACTTCTTCTTTTATCTGTTTGTGAAATGCATTCTCAATGTGTTCTTTCGCTGCTTGAATTTGCTGTCTTGTATCCTCTTTAAGGTTCCATTCCATCTGTCTTAGGTGTTCCTTGAGTTCTTTATATGACCATTTTTCTGATGACTCTAGGTCCTCCTGAATATTTAGGCTGTCCTGCGTTGTTTGTACTCCTTTTCTTCCTTGTTTTTTGAAGCTGCTCATGTTGTTTCTTGTTCTGTTTGACTGCTGAGTTACTGTTTACTCCTATAAATTAGTTTGATGCTTGGGAGGAAAGGTATTTGAAGGGAAGGGAAGAAGTCTCTAAAGAGAATGAGAGTAGGCAGGTAGAATTCAAGAAAAAAGGGGGGATAAGAAAAATGAGAAGACTAAAGAAGAAAAAGAATAGGAACTAAAAAAGAAAAAGATTTAAAAAAAATAATAATAATTAAAAAAATTTAAGCTAAAATTAGTAGAAAAAAAATTTAAAACATATTTTGTAAAAAAAAAATTAATAAAACAACAAGAAAGAAAAAAATGAAAATGAAAGAAAAACCTAAATCAAAAAAAAAAAAAAAAAAAAGGAGAAAAGAAAAAGAAAAAAAAAAACCTAATAACTGCAGTCTTAGAGTTTGATCAGCGGGATGAATTAATGCCGAGTCATAGCTGTTTGTCTGCGGGAAGCAGGTGACCGGGAGTTTGAATTCAGCGGGCCAGAGCTCAGTGCGTGTTCTCGGATCACTTGGATTTTAAATTGTCGCTCATCTTATCAGCTGTTTCATATAATTCGGCAGCTCAATCGCGCGGTGAAGCGTCTGCTCTGTGGTGCTCTGTGGGAGGCGGCGGCAGCGGCGGCGGCATCGGCGGCAGCCTTCGGGACCCCCGGGGAGGGGGTGCGGGTTGGGGGAGGGGAGGCGGCGCCTCAGGCCACGCGGTCCGGGTACCGGACACGCAGGTGAGCGGGCGGGGTGGGGGAAAGAAGTTGAGATCTAAATTTAGAGACTGAGCTTGGGAGGAGAGACGGCTGGGGAGAAAGAAGCAAGGTGGAAAGGCGGAGAGGAGAAGGGGAGGGAGAAGGAGACGGGGTTGATGGAGCCGGGCGGCTCGGGCTGCAGCCTTACTGCTCGCCTATTTTCCTGTTTCTATTCATCTAGCAGATCTCCAGGAGAAGATGACTGTCTTCTTTAAAACACTCCGAAATCATTGGAAGAAAACCACAGCTGGGCTCTGCCTGCTGACATGGGGAGGCCACTGGCTCTACGGGAAACACTGGTAAATATCAACAGTCCCACCCCACCTGCTCTCCAACCGCAAAACAGCCTTAAAGAGCCTCAGGTTGAAGTTTTACCCAGCAGTTCTTTTCCCTCTAAAATACTGTGATGTAAAAACAATCAAACAAAAAAACTCATTCAAGCCAAAAGCCAAGACAAAGATTTCTTATTGTAACCAGTTCTATACAATTAAAATTATATGGAGCTATTACACTCATACTTCAATAGATATGGATTATTCTAATGAGATTGGAAGTGAAGCTGTTTTTATTCATTTTATTTGTAGTTGAAGAAATTGAGGCCTATCACACAAAAAGTAAAGTCCTCTTTCAAGTTCAGACAGGAATTAGGACACATATAATGTGTCCCTACCCCAACCCTCCACTTATTTTTAACTTGTGAAAAATATCTCCTTGGAATTTTGTTCCTGCTCTTTCTTAGTATGATCTCTTGATCTGCCATCACTCTGGTTGCTAGACACTTACCAGCTGTTTCTTCCATTCCCTCTGACCATCTCCATCTATCCCATTAACCTAGGTCAATTTCAATGAAACAAAAACTTTCAAGCCTTTTGTTTGAATAAGGAATTCAGTGCAATTATGTATATTTATTAGCCTTGGAGGGAGAAGAATGTGCTGGAGCTCCTTTTCCATTTTAATATGGAAATAAGATTTAAATCAACAGAGAATTTTTAATTTTTTTTCCCCATTTTTATTAGTGCATTACAGCTATACATAATCCTGGGATTCACTTTTTTTTATATAAAAAATCATAGAAACTATTAAGCAGCCAATGGGTCGCAGTCTTTTGCGAATTAAGTGCTACATCTTAAGTCTATAGCAACACTGAATCTATGTAAAACAGAAAACAGAATGGCTGTGCTTTGTATTGTAGGTTTCCTCATTGGAAGAGAGTCACATGGATACTTTTGTGATTGTTTTTAATTTACCACTGTCAGAAATGACTTTATGATGCAGCATGGTATCTTCTGTTCTTCAACTGTATAAGTTGGAGCATCTTCTTTTCTAAGTATTTTCAAGACTAAGCATTTAAATTTCATTAGTTAGCATCTAATGAAATAAGCAGACCTCAGAAACGTATATCAGAAAAGACAGTAATATCAGAAAAGACAAGGACAGCATAGATTTTTTAATAAATAAAATATGATACATGTAGTATTTGGCTTCTCCTCCTTTTTTTAACTAACATGAGCCCTCAAGGAGAGGCTCCTGTACCTCCTTTGCAGGAACTCAGAGCTAGACCAGGATCAGCTTGGTCAGAGGATGGTCCCACTCACTGGGAGTTACTGCTGCTTCCTTGACTAGGTGAAATTTGAGTAGCTGTGACCCCTGTTCAGGATGTCTTCGGAGGTACTGTAATATTTTTTTGCCCTTAGAGTCTTGAGACTTTGAAAAGGGCCATTAGGTCTCTGGCACCAGAAGAGGCCTCACTCTAAATTGGTTCTGAAATAGCTTGAATTCGCTGTGGTAGGAGCCAGTCATTTTGCTCTGTCTCCACCTTTGACATTTAAGGTTGCCACCCCAAATGCAAAACCCCTGTTGTCCTTTTGTGTTTCTTTTTCTCAAACTTTTCTTCTGCCTGCTTTGATACTGTTTAGCTCCATCTATTTATTTATATTTATTTTAATATTTTTTAGTTGTAGATGGATACAATACCTTTCTTTCTTTCTTTCCTTGTTTATTTATTTATTATGTGGTTTTGGGGATCGAACCCAGTGCCTGATGCATGCTAGGCAAGTGCTTTGCCACTGAGCCACTACCCCAGCCCTCCACTTATTTTTAACTTGTGAAAAACGTAAACTTGACCACATTAACCATTTGTGAATGTACAGGTTCTTAGTGTTAAGTATATTCATATTGCTGTGATTCCTAGAACTTCTTTGTTTTATAAAACTGATACTCAATACTCACTGAACATCAATTCTTCATTCCTCCCCTCCCTGCAGCTCCTGGAGCCACCATTCTGCTTTCTGTTTCTATGAATTTGATTACTTTAGGTCTCTTGTATGTGTGGAATCGTATTTTTTTTTTTTTGTGACTGGCCTATTTTACTTAGCAAAATGTTCTCAAGGTTCATCCATCTTATAACGTGTGGCACGATTTCCTTCTTCTTAAAAGCTAACTAGTTAATATTCTATTGCATATATTTACTACATTTTCTTTATCCATGTATTTGTCATTGGACATTTGGTTTCCTTCTCTCTCTCTTGCCTACTATGAATCATACTGCAGTGAACTTGGGTGAACAGATAGCTCTTTAAGATTCTGCTTGCCATTCTTTCAGATACATACCCAGAAGTGGGATTGCTGGATCATATTGTGATTCTATTTTTAATTTTTTAAGGAACCTTTCTACTGTTTCCCATAGCAGCAGCATTATTTTACAATTCCACCAACAGTGCACAAGGGTTCTAATTTCTCCCTCTCCATCCTCACTAACATGCTATTTTGGTTTTTTAAATAGTAATGCCATCCTAATGGTAGTGAGATGATATGTCATTGTGGTTTTGATTTGCTTTTGTCTATTGATTAATGATATGAAATACTCTTTCATATATCTTTCAGCCATTTCTATGTCATCTTTGGAGAAATGTCTGTTCAAGTACTTTGCCCTCTTTTTAGTTAGGCTATTTATTTATTTTGAACTATAGAAATTCTTTACATTTCCTGGATATTAACTCCTTAGGAGATATAGAATTTGCAAATATTTTTTACTGCTTTGAGTATTTTTTTTTTTTTTTTTATTGGCAGTACTGAGGATCGAACCTAGGGTTTTGTCCATACTAGGCAGTTGCTCTACCCCTGACCTACATCCCAGCCCTTTGTTACCTTTCTGTGTATCTTTGTTTCAGTGTGCTGACTTTGTTCTTTGGTGCATAGAAGAAGTTTTAAAGCTTGATATAGTGCCATTGTCTAATTTTGCTATTGTTGCCTTTTTTTTTTTTTTTTTGACTTGTGCTTTGATATCATAGCCAAGAAATTGTCAAATCCATCTTTCTCTATTCCTGGAACTTTGACCACTGCTGTGCCCTCTTTCACTCTCCCTACCTGACAATGGTTGAATGCTAAACCTGAACATAATTTACTCCCATTCCACTTCTGAAATATGGAACTTTGGCATCCTAGTCCCATTATAGCCTCTATTACTCCAGTTTTCTCATTCTCTTACTCCCATTCTTCAGTGTTATCAAAACTTTGTGGCCTTCCTGGTTTCTTTCCAATCACTTTTCCCTACTTTTCACTTTTTTACTCTTCTAGATTCCTCGATCCAACACATCATATACACTTCTTAACTCCATTTTTCACCTGTCCTGTCTGGCCTTTTCCATCTCCCATTTCCTTCCTCTCATCATAGCTGAACTTTTTGTTTACTTCCGACTCATGATACATCCTATTCAGTCTTCATTAGAATTATTTTCACCAGTTTTATTTCTCATCCTTTTTAGACACTATTGGCTATTCTTGAAACGCTATTTCCCCCTTGCCTCTGACTCCCTAACTTTTGTCTCCATAAAGCTCTTTTCTGAGCTTCTGACCTGATCATAACTTCAGTTGCTTAATGTCTCCTTGGGTGCTTCACAGGTGCCTCAAACTCAACAAACTTAAACAAACACACAAAAAAATTAAATTAAAAAAAAAGCTTTCCTACCAAACCTGTTTCTTCTTAGTAATTGGTATCACTCACTATCCATCTAGTTTCCCAAACTAGGAATTTGGACATCACACTCCACTTCTTATCCTCATTCCCCCCATCTGGCTTATGTATTTTAGGTGGTTTTGCACCTCAGATCTCTTAACATGTTCACTTTCTTCTGTCTGACTTCACTGTCACCATGCTCATCCACACTACCATCCATTTTCTCACCTGGATCCTTACTAGCCCCTCGCTGTTCCCCTTGTACCTACTCTTGCCTGTTTCTAAGGTTTTTGACACACCATTGCCAGAGTGTTCTTTTACAAGTGCAGATTACTGTTGCTTTTAGGGTCAAGTCCACTATTCTTACCAGCTGTACATGAGTTTGGCCCCATCTGCAAACATCTCCAGCCTTGCTTTACTCTATAGTTAGCATGTGGAACTTGCAGGTCTTCTGAAATGACTTGTTCTGTTTCAAGGTTCCTTGGAGGGTTTTTTGCATGTCATTCCCTCTGGGCACACTCACTTCTTTCCAAGGCAACTACCATTTCTTCAGGTCTCAAATGTTGTTATTTCTCAGAGGAAGTCTTCTCTGTCCCTTCAATTTTGAGTTAGGCAATTTTTCTATATTTTCTCCATGGCTGTGAACTCCTGTATAAAAGTCAGTTTGTTCTGTTGGTTTCTTATATCATAAAACTCTGTTTTGCCCTGTTTGTTTTGCTCATGTTGTCCCTAAGGCCCAGCACATAGAAGGTACTTGACACATTGTGTTTGTGGAAGAGGGAACACACAAGAGAATGAAGGGATGAGGGCTCAGGCAGGATATCACTTGTGTTGACTGTCCACTTCCCAAACCTTCATCCTGAAGGAAATAATGCACTAAATCTGTAGTCAGATTTCTCTTTCATTTTCCACCAAATTTATTTTAAAATATTCATTAATTCCTCCATTTCCTGTTCTATTTTCTCTTTGCTCATTCTTAGGCAACTTAACTCTAACTTTAAAGAGAAAATTAAAAACACTGGGCATGCATCCCTGCATGCATGCTTCTGTTCTCTTTCTGTCTCAGTGGATGTATTTGCCTCCTGCCCAGCCCCTCTAAGCTCTCAGCCACATCCCATCCTTACCCTGTTGTCTTCACTTATATCGTCTTCACTTTCTGCTTCTTTCTCCTGTTTGTCAGAACCCTTCCAGGCTTGAATGTGTCTTGCACATTGGGGTATTCCCATTCCTTTACTATCCGCCCCCTTCCCTTTATGCATTTTTGAATGTGTACCTCATATTGGCAATCTCTATGTCCATTTCAGAATAAGCTTAATAAAATTTGGTATATAGTCTGTCATTTGATTGTTCATGCTCTTGAGATGAGTGGTTTCTTAATTATTAAATTAAGAGGGTATTTTTCAATCTTGTGTTACCACATTTGATTCTCTTCAACTGTATCACTTTCACTTATCTTTGAGATGTCTTCTTGCTCTGCTTGTCCTTCCAATGCTGGTGTCCCCCAGTTTCCCTTCTCACTCTGTGATTATAACTGCATGTTGTTTTCAGTTATGATACATAGATTTTGGGGCCATCATGTTTTTATTGACCAGATCTGTGTCTCTTGAGAATCTCTTGAGAGTCTGTGTAAATAGGAAAAAAACCTTTTTGTAGTAGAGTTGGGAAGAATTGCATATTTTAATTTGTTTTTATTCTGTTTCTTTTTTATTTCTGCGTTTAATTTCTCTTTTGACATCAGGTATTTATTTGCAGGTTTTATTCCACTAGTGATAGTTAATAGTATACCAACATTTTCTTCTCTATTGGGAATTCCTCCCTCTTCTTTTTTCTCCTTTCTCCCAAGTTTCAAAGACAAAGTCTATGCTTTCTTTTTCTTCTGCATAATTTCCCCACAGCAGGTCGCAGTAGTTGACAGGAGCAGCGGGGACTGCTCTCAACTCAGTAAGAGTGATTGAAGAGGAGGAAATGGCCCTGTTTGCTGAAAGTAAAGAGAATTTAAGTATTGCTCATTCCTCTTCAACTGCTCTTACTGAGCTTTCTGGGTTCCCTGGGGAAGATGATGTTCCAGGTTGCTCAGTTCATCATGTCAGCAGTTTACCTGCAATAGCTTCCCACTCATTTCCAGTCCTTTCAGTAGCAAAGAATCTGCTAATAGAAAGTAGAGAAAGCAGCATAAGAAAGGAGGCAGTATAGTATAAAAGTTGTCTCTGGAATCAGAAGTGACACTTGATAGCAGTGTGACTCTGGGCTCTCATCTGTAGAATGGGGATGATAACAGCATCTCATTGGGACATTAAAGCTTTGAATAAGATAACTGTGAAATTTTTAGCTTAGTGTCTGCTGGATATAAAAGTTTGATAAATGTTAGTGTGAGTATATTGATATAATCAATACTACTTTGGAATTACATAAATACTGATGGTAACTGGGCAATGAGTGACTTGAGAGACAGCTAATGGAGCAGGAAAACAAGGACCTGCCAGATGGTCTAATAAGACCTTCTGTTACACCTTCCATGTGTAACAAAACAACTTGGAAAAGTCTAGTTTGAAGACTGACAACCACAAAAGAGGCAGGGGGTAAGCAGTTCTGGCCAGTAAGCCATATCCAAACCCTGTCCTTCTGACTCGAGCTCAGATTGTTCCTGTCATCACTGGAACCTTGTCCGTGCTTATGCTGGCTCTGGTGTGTCTTCCTGTGGTTTTGGCCAGTGAGCCATGGCACTCCTTCTCAACTAACCTGCTTGGCTCGGTAGTTAACAGTGGCTCTGCTCCTGCTTAGTTTTGGCTCCAAGTTCTCGGTTTACTCATTTGGCTCCATGCTTTCAACACCAATTCTGCCACTAACCTTGGCTTGTGATCCAAGACTTTCTCCTATTTATTTTGGTGGAGCATCAGTCTTCTCTAGTTATCTGAATTCCTGGTACCCTTTCCTAGAAATTAAAAATCTCACAATACCATAAATCCCTTAACATTAAGTTTGCAAAGAAAATGTAGCTATGGTCTTGAGCCTTGGGTTCATAGATTTTTATTACTGTTGAAGGTTTTTTTCTCCACACATAGAAAATCAGGATTACTGTACTTTGGCTTTTCTAAGCATTGGTGGGAGTTGCCTTTCAAGTTATATGGTAAAAAACAATTTCTTAAATGAGAAAAAAATAATTGGCTATAAGTTTGCCTAATAGGTGTGTTCAGCGTCATTTAATTTTATTAAGAATTTAGAGATAATGGTGATAATATTATCTAACAATCAGTGATTGCCATGTGCCAGACAGGATTCTAAGCACCTTGCATTTAGTAACTCATGTTATCTTTCTAATAACTTTATGAGATGGTTATTAATCTCACACTAACATGAGAATAATAGGTCTCTGCAGATGAAGAAAAAGGGACAGCCAGATTAAGTAATTTGCCCAAGGTCACACAGCAAATAAGTGTCAGCTATGACCCAAAACCAGGTAGTTTTGATCCTGACCCCTCAAAATGGCTACTGTGTCTCAGATGACACTGGTGATATGAAGACTACATATAAGCTGAGAGGGCTTATGTCATAAGGTCCCTGCGGCGTGAGAGGTTATTATAACAGTGCTTCAGAATCTGGGCTTCAAGTCAGGTATGGGTTTGAGTCTTGCCTTCATCTCTTGCTAGGCATGTGACTTTGGGCAAGTTATTGAAGCTTGCTGAATGTCACTTTTGTTCATCTGTATAATATGTCCAAGCATTATTTTGATGTTTAAATGAGATAATGACAGCACAAATTGAAAATCTATTTTTACAATAGATGTATAAGGCAGTATGCACTATGTCCTGAGGGGTTTAAAGTAAATGGTAGGGTGTCTAAGGAAAAAAAAAAGGATTAATTTTTTAAAAATTTTATCATAGAAATTTTAAACACAAAAATTACAATGATAGAGTGAGTCCCCATGTGACATCACCCAGCTAAAACAAATTTTAACATTTTGTAAGAGGCTGTTGATCTGGACTAGGCACCAGTACTGGGAACAACAGACCAAGCCAATAGAGAGTTTAATTGTGGTAACTGAGCTTTGGTTGATCAGCCCTGTAGCCAGTGAACTAACTGTAAGCTATCAACTGTGCTGTAGCCAATTGGCTGGTTGATGAACCAATCTTTAGTCAGTTGGGTTGTTTTTTGTATCTCATTTCTGTTTCTCTGTAAATGCTGCCAGATCACCCTGGTGGCTGAAGTTCTAGAATCTGCTCTGGTTCTGGGAGATGCCTGACTCATGAATCATTTTTGCTTTGCTCATATAAACTCTACTAGATTTAATTGGCCTAAGGAATTTTCCCTTTTAACCCACTAATCTTCTGTGTCCTCTACTTTTTGACTGGACTGTTTTAAAACATATCTCACATTTTATATCATTTTAACCACAAACACTTCAGTACTTTATCTCCAGTAAGTAAGGACTTGAAAAATTAAGTCACAGTGTCGTTATCAGGAACCTAACAAAATTAAAAATAGGTCTTTTATATTACCTATGTCTGTATTTACATATTTTTAATTGTCCCCAAATTATGGTTTATAGTGCATTTCATTTGAATCAATATCAAAACAAGTTTTATACTTTGCAGTTAGTGCCAACCTCTAAAGTGTCTTGAACCATGATTCTCCTCCTTCTCATAATAATTATTTTGGAAATCAGTACTATATTTGCCATGTAGAATTTTTCATACCCTGGATTTGTCAGATAGCCTGTGTGCGGTGTTTACTGCTATGCAGAGCCATGTACTAGAGCACGAGGCACAAAGAAAACCTGGTGACTTTATTGAAAATTGTGATAATGTATGTTACAGGCTTTTGACATTCTTTTTTTATTTTGTAAGATATTTAGCTCCATGACTGTATTTTTTGGCATGCCCTTAGCTTTTGCACCTGAGGCCTGTGTCTCCCATGCCTTGTTTTGGCCGTAGCCATGCATGCATTTGTTCCTCTAGCCCTCCTGGGTCTTGTCAGCTGAGGACTAGATCCAGGTGCTAGAGCTTTGCTCCTCTCCTTGTGGCCAGGATCCATTTGGGAGCTCTAAGTCATGCCAAATCTTAGATCCTACTCCAACTTGCTGAGTCAGAATTTGCCCTTTAGCCAGACTTCCAGGTGACTGAAGTTGGAGGTGCTCTGATCAGAGTCATAATTAGATTCTGGTTTCTTACTTGGCAAAAATTCTTGTTAGGCGTGTGGTGGGTTTCATGTGGCATCACTTTAGGAGGCGCATGGTGACTGGGTGACCTGTTGTTAGTGATATTAAGATTGACCAGTGGATTCAGATGGGATTAGCTAATCCACCCATAAGATAGTTAAGAAGTTCCTGAGAGTTCCCTGAAGCAGAATGAGTAAGAGGGGGCTGTAGAACCCCACTGTGTGGAACCCCAGCAATGAAACCCTGGGTAAGTTTCCTACCCTCTCTGTATGTCAGCTCTCTGTTGATAAACTGGAGATAGTAATAGTACCCATCTCTTTGGGTTGTCATGCAGACCTTTTTGGAACAGTGCTTGGCACAAAGAACACTCTCAATCAGAAATAGAATTTTTTTTTTTCCTGGCTTTTTCCTTCTCAACTGTGAAAGCATCATAATGATGTCCTTTTCAGTCAGACCTTGTACACTGAGTGGCCCAGTGTTCTAGGTGGTATTCCTCAAGCAGAGGCAGAAAACGGAAATGCAGTGTATGGAAATTGGTGAGGAGTTTGAGTGGTTTGTAGAATGGCATATTTTCAGTAGGATTTAGGGAAACCGTTTCGGAAGGCTTGACTACAGGAAGTCTGTAGTATTTAGGGAATAGTGAAGATCTGAAGGGGAGAAGAATGTCAGGAACAAAGTAGCACTCAGCAAGGTTAATCCAGCACCCCTGTCCCTGGTACATTTGAGGAGAAAGGCATGAAAGTTGAAAGGTGTCAGAAAGATAATAGAGGCCTGGAGCATAGGGTTGGCATCAGGAATGGAAAAATAAAAATGTGGATGTGAGATGGTGGTAGTGTGAATAATTTGTGAGCATGGGTGTTGAAGCAGGTGGGCATCTTTCTGGTTTGGGTTTCCCCTACTTATTAGCTATGTGGCCTTGTCAAGTTACTTAATCAACTTAAACTATGAGCCTTACTTCAAAACAAATATCTATTTGGCAGGCTAGTTGTAAGGATTGGATGAGGGGATATGTCTTAAGTGCCTGCTACTGTGCTGGGCTTGTAAGTTAGCCCTTGGTAAGTGCGTGGTAAGTGCTAGCTATTGGACTGGGGATGTAGCTTGACTGCCATGCACAAGGCCCTGAGTTTGAGCCTCAGCAAAGCACACATGCACACATGCACACACACACACACACACACACACACACACACACACACACACACAAACCAAACAGGAAAAAAAGTCAAGCTAATAGTTATATTGCTAGGTGATTGGGTGTTTGGTTGAAGGAGAAGAATGTGGAAGAAACCCTTTTCTAGCCTCAAGACTAGGATAATTGGTGATATAGAAAGAGGGAAGTTGTCAGGGAGAATTGGTTTGAGGTGGAGCCTTTACATTCTGTTTTAGGTAACGCTGAGTTTGAGACCCTGACAGGATATCTGGATGGAATGTGTTAGATTCGAGGGGTAAATTATGTATGAGTCACACTTGACTAGTCTCATTTTTCTTTTAGTTCAGAATATGATTTCAGGAATGTCTTGTGCTTTGTTTTTCAGTGTCTCTGAGATTTCTGATAAAGCACATGTTTTACCTTAACACCTGTTGGGAGTAGCCTGACTACAGGCAGTGGCTTGGGGTCTAACTGCCTCCACAGCAGCTGATAAGAAAACTTAATCTCCCTTCCTGCTTTTCCTCATTGCAGATTTTGTTGCAAATTCGAGAAAGCTGTTTGTTTTGCTTTTTAGCCACTTCAAAGTTCACCTTTTTCTCTCTCTGCACAGGCTGATGCTGAAATTAGGGTATTAATGGGTGCTATTTAAAGAAGCTCATTTATGGGCAATTAAATTACATGCCTGACAGCCCAGATTTGATAGGGAATAAGGAAACCTTTTTTTTTTTTTAAGTACAATGAAGTTTAATTATATTCACTTTCCTTTCAACTCCTTTGTTAGATTATCTGAAAAGCAGATTTCTTTTTTTTTTTTTCAAAAAATCTGTACTATTTATCCTTTTCCTCATGTTTACTGGGGGGTGCTGAGCTGGAAAGGCAGTAGGTATATTTAAGTTATACTTTGTTGACTTCACATAAGTTTTAGGGATTTTCAGATCAGTGGTTTTAGTTGTTCCAAGCACTGAAGAGAATAATCATAGCTGATGCTAAAACTAGCCCCTTTCTAGGTTGTAACCAGCATCTTAAATATTTATGTTTGTAGAACAGGAAAAATACTAACAATAGTTCCTCCTAACTTCTGTGTTTGTAGGTCAGAAGCTGCCCAGATCCATCATGTGTCCTGGATCCCAAAGTGAATATCATTTCATGCGGACTATTTATAGAGAACTTGTTAGGCAGGAGGGAGATGTAAAGGGACTCTCTCATCTAGTGCTTTCTTCTTGAATAGCTTAATAATCTATGTAATGATTTCTGTCTTCTCTTTTTCTATGTAAATAAGCTCAAGTGCTTGATTATATATAACTGAATCCCAATATGCATTTGCTTATAATTGCACATGCAAATTTATAATGGCCAAACAGAAGGAACTAGTTTCCTAGTAAAGTGAATGTTACACAGCATATGGAAAAGTATCTGGCATAGAATGTTTAAATTGGACTGTTGGATGGAAATGAATGGATGATAAAAAGAGCAGAAAATGGGGAGAAGTGAATGAACCATGAAAGTTATCAGTAGAGAACTTATGAGAATTGGGTAGGATCAGAAATCATTGACAAATTGGCTGGTGGTTATAGCTCTGAAGAGGATGCCCTTTAGTGCGCCAGAGCCTGGCCTGATGGTAGTGCCATCTGGACCTCAGTGAAAACTCAGCCGCCAGTCACAAAGAACTTTCTTCCTATTGTGTACAGAATTCAGCCAACTAGGATAGTAAGGTAGGAAGAGAAATTGATATTTTGTGGTAACCTAAGTCTAGAATAAGAGAATGGAAGAAGAATGGTTTCATGCTTTAAGAGAAATAGAAAGCTCTGGAGATAAAGGCTTTCTCTGCTTCTGTTTCTCTTGGTCAGTAGAGTGAGAGGATAAACTGCAAAACCATCCTCTGCTAATGAAAACTTCGCTAAGCAGGCCAAATGATCAGCTTGGTTAAGTGAGAAAACCACTCAGGGGACGCCATCTTTCATGAACTTCCTATCCTGAATTGGAGGGGGAACAAGTTGTGTGCAAAAAACATGGGAAATTAGAAGGTACTTGAAGTATACACAAGTAGTAACTTGTTCCACATAAGTATAGAATAAAATGGCTAGGGTCTGATAATAGATTGGGAAAGGGTGATTTTTGGAGTTGAGGCCTTTCCATCATGGACAGAGGTTGAGTTTGGCTAATAAATGTTCTTGAATTATTAAATAGAGTGGTGCTAGATTCAGTTGCTGGATTTTACCTAAGCTCACTTGTAGGAAGAAAGTATAATAAACCTGTGTGGTAATCCATGGATTAGGTGACTGTTGGTGGTTGCATTTGCCTATGTATATCATGAAAGAATGGACAGTGCTTTGTTGATTGTGTTTTTGTCACTGGGGAATACAGAATATAGGCAGAGTGCAGAGAATCAGGAGACTGAAGTTCTGAGCCGTCTAGCTAAACTTCTAACCATGGGCGATTCTAGGCTGAAGATTTCTTTGTACTAAGTTAATTAGATAGCTTTGTACTAAGTTAATTAGTTACTTTGTAAAGGTCAAAGGAAATGAGAAACACAGTTTAAGTGAACATACCAGAATCACTTTGGACCTAGAGACCTGAGATTGAAGCTGTACATGTTTTGTGTGTCTTTGCCCAGATGAGAATCACTGCTGTAGTAAACTTTGTTATTAATGGATATTGTCTTATGGTTTGATTTATAGGGATTGGCATGTGTGAAGGAAAGATTGAAAAGTGTTAGACTAGATAATTTCTAAGGACTTTTTCAGCCTTAAAGCTTCAGATTTCTAGGAAATGGAGCTTGGGCTTTTGGATACTTTCACAAAGGCATTTTATTTGCCTGGATGCTGTATAGCTTTCATATTTGAAGAAATAAAAATAGTAAAAACAGGGATTGAAAGCTTGAAAATTGCTGTATATATCAAGGAGTTCCTGCTTGACTGGTGGGTAAGTTCACATCTCTGGGGTAAATCACAGAGCTTATGTTTAAATGAGATAAAACATATTTTTGGCAAGGGCTTCTGGAGAGGATCAACTTCACTGTGACATGGCATACTGACATTCCATTGGTGTTGGTTTATTCTTCATTCTGGGTATTTTATTAATTTCATTGTTAACTAGCAACTTTACTTCCTCCTTTTCTACTTGCCTGCCTTTCCTTCTCTCTCCCTCCTTTTGTAGCAAGTACATTCTTGAGAAAATGCTCTTGGCTTGCTTTATATTATTAAAAATGTTAACCCTTGCATTGTTAAAATTGCCACCAACTAACATGTGGGGCATGTTACATCAGAAAAGAGGAAACCTAACTTGCTGGCTATTAGCCACTTCCCGACCTTGGGGCCGCACATGGCTAGGATGGTGCCTGGCGATCAGCCAGAAGGCCTTACCGTGGGTTGTGACAAAAAATCGAACCACCTCTAGGATAGGCTCAGAACCCTTCCGCCTTCGTCTCCCATTACTGCCTATAGGATGGGTGTACATGTGAATTCTCCCCACCCTGCTGATCTTTATCCTGATTGGCTTCTGTACATTATATTAGCTGTGTATGTTTTCTCAATAAACGAGCTCCTGCTTTGACTGGTCTCCCTGACATGTCTGATTGTCCTCTGGCGAGGGATGTGGGCGGTCAGTCGGCCCTCTCCTTTCTTGGCTCGTCCTGGTTGGGGCGTGCTCTCCCCATCTTTCCTTCAGGTCAGGAGGGAACAAGGGCTAAAAACCCCTACACATCTAAACTTGAAATCTGTTTTGTACAAAGCAAAACTCTTTGCATGCATCAAGGGAAAAGCCGGTGGTAGGACTTATATGTGCCTCTAGACTGTAATGGGAAATACCCTTTTTGGGAAACAGTATGGATCAATGGGATTTTTCTCTCTGTGTAAAATTGTTATTGAAATAACTTATTTTGCAGTCCTGAGGTAATAAATAAAACATTTATGACTTGGAATAAATTGAGAGCATCCCATTACTTGTAGTAGCAGGCATGTTCATATGCTTTTAAAGCTTCAGGCAGTGACGTCAGCAGATTTTTTTCATTTTCTGATCCAGAGGCTTCTGATTTCTGTCAAAGAACTCACATTTTAATATTGAGTAGGTCTTCAGGGATCCTTTCTGATATGACTATGTTTTGTAGTGCCTCTTGTAAATTGTGCCCAGGTTACTGTGGGAAACCTGATATTACATTATGAACCAGAGATTATGGTGGGTTCAATATTTTATCTCACATTGTATATAAGATTCTAAATGTGAAGTACCAAGTAAATTATAAAAGCTTATGAGCATGTTAATTATTTTTAAATGTTTTACTAATTTGTACCTGAATTTACCTCATCTTATAGAATGTTTTTTGTTTTTTTGTTGATGTTGAAATGATTCACTGGGAACATGTGATGGGGAGGGATGCAGGGAACAGAGCAAAGTGTGTTTGGGAGTCCTGAGTGGGCAAGGAGGAGAAGATGACAAAGCTCTCATGCCTCCTGGGCAGCGGTGGGGCAGTCTTACAAGAAGCTGGGGCCTGGGCCTGGTTGCCAGGGCCAGCTGTGGGCCAGACTTCACTAGGGATTGGTTTCCCTGAGCTTTTTATCTTTTGAGGTTCTATGGAATAGCACTCTCAGGTTTCAGATTGGCACTGTTGATAGTTCCCTTTGGATAGTGTTTTCCTATTGAAGCTGACTGCTCAGAGACTTTGAGGGGTTATTCTACAGCCTAGCTGTGGAAGAAAAGTCATCAAGCAGCCTTTGACTAGAACTATGGCAAAAACCCACAGGTTGTTTATATTCATTTCTTTTCCTTCAACCTTAAATATTAAAATCAAATTTGAAGTTACTTTGAAAATGCAAAATTCAAAGTCCTTACTGTTATAAAAAGAATCTAAAAAGTGAATATAAATAAAACAATCCTATTTACCTTTTAAATTCTACAAATTAATTTCCTTAACTGTTGTTAACCAGGTGATCAATGTCAGCAATGTGCATGAACACATACTCTCATGTGGGGAAGATTCTGGGGCCCTGTAGGCAATCAGAGTCATTCAGAGTGCTCTTAGGACACATTTTAGAGACCTTTATGTTAAATAGATGATTATATTCTGACAGAATGCTTTTTTGAAAGCCAGAATTTTGCCTCTTGACAAAATTTTCTATTTATGATATAATTGAGAGTCTGACAGGAATATAAAAAATAGGAAATTTAGGTAAAATAGTAGCAGAAGCAACTAAACATCAAACTTATTTCTGACAAATGACCTGATTAATTTCTACTAGATAAGAAAAAAATCAGGATATGTGTATATATTTTATTGTTGCCTAATAAATTACCACAAACTTAGTGGTTTGACATAAATTTATTATGTCTTCTGGATTAGAAGTCAACATGGATCTTACTGGCTGAAATCAGGTGTCAGCAAAAATTGCTATCCTTTTGGGGGCCTTAGGGGAAATCCCTTCCCCTGTCTTTCCAGCTCTAGAAGCTGCCACATTCCTGGGATTCTGGCCTTCTTCCGTCATCAAAGCCTGCAATCCACTATCCTTGTGGAGTCACATCTGCCTCTGATCACAGTTGGGAAAGCTGCTGTGCTTTAAGGCTCTTTCCAACAATCCAGAACAGCCTTACTGTCTCAAAGTCCTGAATTCAGTCACATGTATAAAGTCCCTTTGCCATGTAAAGTAGCACACCCTCAAGTTTGGGGCATTAGGATATGGACATTTTGTGGTTAGAGGGTATTATTCTTCCTACACAGTAGAAGTACTTAATGCAGAATTTCATATAGAGATGTATTTTTCAAATGTGCCTATAACTTATCAGGATCAGCTCTTTTAGAAACTTTTACTTGGATATTTATAGGGAAGAGAGGCGTTTATTTGAAAAATAAACCCCACAGATTTTGTGTGGCTCTTAATCTCCTATGAAAGTTAATACTAATGTTAGTTCTCTTTTGTTTGCTTTGATAGTGATAACCTGCTAAGAAGAGCAGCCTGTCAAGAAGCTCAGGTAATGCTGTTTTTCTGTGATAAAATTAAAACTCCCCTTATCTCCATGGTGCAGGAAACCCATGCTACTCCAGGGATGTGCACAGGGTCTTGCGTCAGTGCAGTCTGGCAATTTTTTCCCACTATCAGGGGATGAATAGGGCTGAGAGCCAACTTAGAGTAGAAGGGAGGAAGTGAACCATCTGGTGAAGAACAGTTTTAACGCCCACCCCGTTAGGCTTGTTTTTCTGGATCACTCCCAAGAACACATAACTGGACTGGCTGAAGCTCTGGAAATTTGTTCACGTCTGCAGTTGTCCTTGAAAATCTGGCTAAACTCTGAATCATCTCTGATCCAAATAATCCCCAAGAGTATCAGTTTAGAGCAGGTGTTACCTCTGAAAGTCAAATCTTAAAATTGTTGATTCATATTTTAAAGCCCATTTCTTTAACACAGCTGATTCATACTATGAGCACTCTTATCAGAATTCCATGGGATTTTCCTTAAACTTTATTTATCTGGTTGTGGTTAAGTATAGTAGAATTGTAAATCCTTTTAAATTTAAGAGCACATTTTGTCCCCCCCACCCCCTGTCCCATTTGTATATTATACTTCACTGGTGAGTTTCTGTGACTAGTTCCTTCTTCTTTATATGTCATTTAAACTTATGAAGCCAGAAATGCCCCCCCAACAAAAAATAACTCATCAAAATAAAAAATGGCAAAAGAATGGAGCATTTAGTGGAAGTAGGTGGCAAACCTCATGTTTGTTTCTGAAATGTTTTCATGGATGACAATGACAATCACAACAGATACTATTAATAAATTCCTGACTTCACTGATTATTATCTGTTCTAAATCTGTTTGAAGAATTTGATTTTAAAATATCTCATGATTCCAAGTTTTTCATTCAAATAAACTTTAAATTTTTAACATAATTTTTAGTTGACACAGTATTTGTATATATTTATAGGTCACAGTATGATACTTTGATACATGTATGCAATGTATAATCAAGGTAATTATCAAGTAAATTTTAATATCAAATTCAAGGTGAGTCCTACCTCAGACATCCTCCCTTATTTAAAGTAAATGCCTCCACCTCTGTTCTGAATTCCAGCTCCTCAGTATTTCAGGGACAGTGTTCCTTTAATTTCCTCCCTCTCACATACTGACCTCTCTTTACCATTCTAATTGTCCCCTTCTGCAGCACATGGTTAGCTCCTGCCACCTGACAGAATGGAAGTGGATTCATCCTTATAGTCTTCTATAATTACTTCTTCCATGTCCTTTTTTCAGATTAAATTCTTGAAAGAATGATTTAAAAAAAAATCTCACATAAACTCAACTCAATGTTATCTCACATAAACTCCTTAATACACTGTGAATCTGAGACTGAAGTTGCAAGTGAATAAGCATTCCAGAGAGGAAACCAGGACAAGAAGGACTAATCTAGGACTGTAGATTTGGAAGTGGGCAGGCCAGAGAACTGGGTTAATAAAATTATTTTTGATCACACTTTAGATGAGTATGGGTAGAAAACGAAAGTATTACAGTATTTAGAGATTTGGCAGTAAAATATTAAGGTCTAAGTAAGAGTGAAAGCAATAGAAGTGATAATATAGCAGAAACTTTTTTTTTTTTTAACAAAGAAAGTGTTTAAGAAAAAAGAAGGAATCTTGTTTGTTTGTTTTTTTGTTTTTAGTAAGAAATACTGGTGAGGACTTCTAGTGGACTGTCAGTAGGGTAAATTTAGAGTGAGTTACTTAATAAAAGATCTTTGTATAACTTTCTTTCTTCTCTAGTCTTTACTTTGTACTTCTACACTAGACTTCTGACCCCTTAACCCAGATTTGTTCCCCACCACCCAAAAACTAATTTGTTTTCTTTTTGTGCTTTCCAATTCTCATTTTGTCAACTGTCTTCTCCAGTCCAGACATTGTAGCAGTAGCTCTCACTTAGTTCCCATTTTAAAATCCTCACATCTAGTTTTTTACCTCTTAATTCCACTATATCCTTATTGTTCATAAAGCAGAACTTGGGGTTTTAGAGCTAGATAAATGTAAATTCTAGACTTGTAATTCAGTAACTCTGTGACTTTGAGTAACTTAATCTGTTGTAATCTTGGTTTTCTAGTCTATAAAACTGAAATTGCATTAAATCTCCTTGGTTTCTCAGAACTAAGAATAATATGTGTGAGGGTGGCAAATGCTAGGTGCTTAGTAAATTATGAGTTACATTTCTTGTCCTATGCCAGTTGCTGCTATTTTAGTTATTATACAGGGTTGCAAAGAAGAGGAGGCACATAGATTATTAGGTTTAATTTCAATATGTATGAAGCTATGAAGATTAACTGGCAACCCAAAGTTTTCTCATGAATAAGTTTTAGTACCAAACTGAAAGAGAAAAAGATGGTATTCTGACAACTAAAGACACATGGGTTGAACTTCTCTCTTGACAGCCTGTGGCCTTACTTGTTATGTTTATAATAATTTTAGGCATATTTTATGGAGAAAAGCTACCTCTAGTAGGTGAAGCAGGATTTTTTTTTTTGTCATTAATGTTGCAGGGTTTTTGTTTGTTTGTTTGTTTGTTTTCTTTTTTGTTGTTGTTCTTTATGGGTTTTGTCAATATGAGATTGTGAATAAATATTTGTTTTCTCCAGAGTATATCACATGTCTGTTAGAAGTAAATTCTTTTGGAATGAAAAAATATATGTGATCACTAGCTGAATAAAAGGACATTTACTGAAAACTTTTCTTTTTTCCTTTTCAGGAGTTTGGCAATCAATTAATTCCTCCCAATGCGCAAGTGAAGAAGGCAACTGTCTTTCTCAACCCTGCAGCTTGCAAAGGGTAGTTCAGTTTGTGATTTATTATATGTTCAATGTTTCTAAAGGGGGGAAAAGAAATCACAGAATTTCAGCCAGCTAGTTAGTCTGTGTGGAACTGGAAGAGCTAGGTTTAGTACCCTAGTAGCAAAAAGATACATTTTCGGTGTAGCATTAACAGTTAATGTGAAATAACTATAAAGCTAATTGATGCTTAGCAAACTTGTATAATTGAAGTTTAGTAATCATTCCAGAATTAACACTCACAAAGAAGTCTAATCTGCTTGGAAGTGGTCCCCCTGGGGACAATGCTCTGCTGTGTGGCATAAATCATTAGACCATCTCTGTAGACAAGATGTTCAGAGATGGCCAAGAGCACCGTGTGTTCGCTAAGGCAGAACATTCTTTCCAAAAGGAATGGACCTTGAGCTAGGTCTTGGTGCATACTTGCTATTCCCAGCTAAGATAATGGCCCATGGGGTAGGGACCTAGAGACAGATGTGACCCATTATGTGCTTTTAATGTCACAGAGCAGTCTGTAACTGTCATTTAGGGACTTGTAGGAATTAAGGTGTGAAGAGTAATAGTTGGGGCTTTGGTAGCTAATGATGTGTCCATAATGGTTCATTGATTGTGCCACTCTGAAATGGAGAAGGGGTGTGGTGGGGAGGAAGTGTATAGGAACCTAGTCTGTTGGTGACAAAAATACCATGGGCAGAAAAAACAAAACAGAACCTTGTTTTATGATGTTAACTGGATGCTGCTCTCATTCATTTGAAAGGGTGAATATAAAAATCTTGAGAACTTTGGGGGAAATAATTTAAAATTTATTTTTAAAAATAGAATGAGAGGATTGAAGGGGAAATGAACTATTCTTTTTGGCTTTTCTGGGGATTGGGCAATTAATAAACATGTTTTAAACTGGATCTCGTAAGACCTAAGTGAAATGACATTAAGAAGAATAATAAAAAGTATAGCTGGGGTTGTACTCTAAGGGGAAGGCTACTGTTGTCTAGAGCAACATTTGGCATAGGCTCTGCAATTAGTTCCTCTGGGTATTTCTGGGGAGTAGTGAGCCTGACTTCACAGAGATGAGAACGAGTCGTGCTTTCCTTCTTAATCAGCAGTGTAGGGTATTCACCTACACATTGTCTAATGGGCTTAACATTATATTTGCCAGGCTTTATTGGAGCCACCTGCTTGCCCCCATAAACCCACCAGTCAAATGCCTTGATCACTGTTGTTTAATGCCAGTTATTAAATAACACCAAGAAGTAAATAAGTCCTAATGCACTATAACCACCATACCCAAGGTAATTAGTCATTGGTGGCCTGCAGGGGAGAAATTATGGGTTTCAGAGTTGAGGGACCTGTCTATATACTGTTTTGCTGCTCACTAGCTCTGGGATACTTTGAAGTTACTCTTCTTAAAGCCTCAGATGTTTACTCATCAAAATAGTGATGTCACATAGTGATATCAAAATAGTGATAGTACATTCCATATTGATTAGGTGTCTTGAGTATTAAATGAGACAATGCCTGTGAAGTGTTAAGTGCTATTTCTGTTTCATAGTAAGCTCCAGTAGAACAGCATAGAGGCTGCTGTTGGGTGCAGAACACTTGCCACTCTGCTCTCCCACCCTTCCCAAGAGCTCTGCACTTTTTCTGCCAACTTTGGTGTAACTCTTCTGTGCTCTATTCTTTTAGAGACCTTTTAGGTTACTACTTGCTAATTTCTGATGAAGAAGTTTATGGCAGTTTGCTTGAACTATAATCAGTTTCTTCGAGTTTGTATTTCTAAGAGGTACATTTTTTGATGCTAAGGATTAAAGGTAGGCCCTTGAGCATGCTAAGGAATCACTGTATAGCTTAACATTTTTTAAATTAATAATTTTTTTTCAGAGAAGCTTTATTTTTATTTTATTTTTATTTTTTTTGTGGTGCTGAGTATTGAACCCAGGACCTCGACCTCGTAGATGGCAGTTTTAGGTTCAGCTTACATTTTAACATGTAAATGTATTTGCATTTTTAAAGGTGGTTCTCATTTGAAAGTATAACCTCTATCTAAAGGCAGGGCTAAGATTCTGTCACTCAAGTGGAGTCTTTCCTTCCTTAAGGCGTTGCCTGTTCTGACAAGGTGAATCCCTCCATGCTTCTAGGATGCAGTTACTCTGAAACTCAGGAATTTTTTGTTTTATAAGCTTTCACTATTTAATTGCACCATCTTTATCATTGTGGCTCTGCTGTGACACATAATTTATAATTTATCATGTAGCTATTTCATTATGTAGTACTGGTTTAAAACTTCAGAAGAGCTTTAAGAAATAAGATAACTGTGTATTTAGAGTTAATAAATAATACATTAAAGAGTAATTATTTTGTGCGTGTGCCTGAGCCTGGAAATTGCTGTAAGTACATAAAGTTTTTATTTAGCCCTGGTGCTATCTTGCCCTTAATTATATAATAAATAATGTATTTCTTACTGGTAACACTTTTTTTTCAATCTTTTATATAGAACATTATAAGGAGACATCTTCACCTTTATATTAGGGCTTTACTGAACCCAGGACATCACAAAAATATGTGAATAAACATTAAAGGTTCAAGTCTTTTTTCTTGAACTCAGAGGAGGTTATGGATTTATTGAGATTGATATGACAGATTGAGACTTCTCCAGAGTTTTGCTTTTAGGAAATAAATTTCTACTTTCAACTGCTCCATTCTTATTACTCCAGCAATGATAGCAACCCTGGAAAGAGAACTGTTTGCAATATCATTGACTCAACCCTTTATTGCTGGGTTAAGCCCCCAGAAATGCCGAACTGGAAAGGAGAAATGGCCTCTTAGCCTTTTATGTTCATTCTGATAACCTTGCAGAGCAGTAGACAAGGTAGACTGTATTTTATTTATTGTATGCTCAGGTAGGTCTTGATGGTTCTTATGAAAATTTGTTCAGGTTTCTCAGTTCTATTTTAATTCATAAGAAATGTTGTGTGTTCTGTATGCCATTTGGTGATTATATCTTTATAATTTACAGGATATTGAATTTGGTCTCTTCATAACTATACATGATTAACATTAGTGGCCTTTGAGTTTCTTTCTAGTATAAAAGTCAAAGAATGCATTGTTGGTAAATAATAATAATAATAATAATAATAATAATAATAATCTTTTAGAAAGAAGTTGCATAAATATAGATATAAAAATTTGATGTTTGACATTGAGTTTTTAAAAGCATTATTTATTTTGTTAGGCGATAATTGGAAATATTTGGGTAAAAGACTGGTCAGCTAATTGGATGGTTTAACAAAGATTTGTCTTTGAGATTGCCATTGTGGGGGTTTGGGTGGGGCGGTTTTTGCAGTTTCTGCTTCCCTTGATTCCTAGACAGTTTTGAGTCCTGACTAAAAATGGGACAAGAGTTCACTATCAGAATGACATGCATCATAGGTTTAAAGTACACAAAGTACTTCAATTGTTACACAAAGTACATAAAGTATTAAAGAAATGTAACAATGACTTTCATTTTTTTTTAAAGAGAGAGAGAGAATTTTTAAAAAATATTTATTTATTTTTGTTTTTTAGTTTTTGGCAAACACAACATCTTTGTTTGTATGTGGTGCTGAGGATCGAACCCGGGCCGCACTCATGCCATGCGAGTGTGCTACTGCTTGAGCCACATCCCCAGCCCCAATGACTTTCATTTTGAGACATCACCATTATGTCATATTCTTTTCCTCAGAATTTACATGCCTATATTTGGGGCAGGTTTATTCACTCATTTTAAGTTAATTCATCCTGTACTTAGTGAGCATTTTTGAAACATGTCATGCATGTTTCAAGGATTAAGGAGGTTTGGCATCTGTTTTTGCAGAACTTTCAGGGTAGTCCTGAAGACAATCATGGAAATCTCTAGTCCTCATCACTGTGAAAGTTTCTAATGGGGTGTGGAAAGTGAAGAGGAAGTGCAGAGGAGGGCATGACTGAGCCTGGGGCTTGGGGTCAGCTTCTGACCAGTTCTCCCATAATTACATTAATTTCCCTTTCTTGGCAGAATGGAAAAGATCTTTGATTTTTCTCCAGGGATTTCACTACAAGTTTAAAACTCAAGATATGGAGATACTCCTAGTATTAGAAATTGTCAAAAATGATGTATTTTTTTCCAAATGCTTGTGTTTATTGTTAGAATTAAGCAATATTCTGTTAAGTCTGTTCCCTTGGGCTGAATGATATTGCAGTGGATACCCTCCCTTTCTTCCACTAGAATAAAAGAATATACCAGGGAGTACAACTAAGGTCCATGAGGATAAATAGTCTTTGGCTCTCTGTGATGTTGTGTCCCCAGCTCCTCCACCTATGACCATCACTCAGTAGGTGTTCAGTGAATGCATGTTGAGTGAATTGGCACTGTTGTCCTGAGTGGAGCCATATCTACTGTCTCATCTTCCTCAAGAGGAACACACATGTGCACGATGGGCATCCAAAATGGATAAGAGCTGACTGCATTAGACAGGGGACACACTGTTTTGCTCTCTGTAGAAATTCATACTCATCAATAAACTTCCCATACCTGAACAAATAAAGAAACATGTTCCTTTGTCTTTCTTATTCTACTCCAGAGAAGATGGTTGGGTTTTTTGGAATCCTTCCTTTTGAGTATTATGTTAAAATATTATATTTTCCCCCCCTTTGTCTGCAGCAAAGCCAGGACTCTGTTTGAAAAAAATGCTGCCCCGATTTTACATTTATCTGGCATGGATGTGACTGTCGTTAAGGTGAGAATGCTCGGGAGTGTTGATTTTTGCCGAAGCCACCACCCCTTTAATGTATCTTCTGCTCTTGTCTTCTTAACAGAAATCACTTGTCACTTAAGACAAGAGCAAAGAAATCAGTGTTGTATTTTGTTCTGATAATTAATAAAAGCAGTTTTGTTTTTTCTGACATTGTCAGCTTTTCATTTTCACAACAGGATTAAGTGGAGGCATGGAGACCTTGGTTCCTTTCATCTGAGACAGGAGATGGAATTATCTCTTGAAGGATGCAAGTTGTTGTAGCTGACAGAATTCTTTCCTCAAAATAGGAAACCCTCCAGTTTTAGTAATTTAATTTCTTGGTGGTGCTAAAAATATATAAATGTTTTTCTTTCTGGTAAGGAATTATCTGTGGTGAGGAATTAGCATTTTCAGATTTAGGTGAGAAGAAAATGGAAAAAAAGAAGAAATTGTGTCAGAAGATGCCGCAAGTCCCTACTTGTTGAATTTTACATATATGGGTGCCTACATTCCATAAGGTGTTTCCAAGTTGGTTGGTTAACCTGTTGCTAGTATTGCACACTTTGACTAAATCACAGAGGTTAAAAGGAGATTTAGTCTGATTATATACAGGTTAACTCTTTTCCAACTTTTCTGAGACATCTTCCAGTTGTTTGTTTTGGGGATGAGAGAAAGGGGAGGATGACATTTGAGTACCTGCAATGTGTTAGATTCTAGGTAAGAGACGTTAGAGTAGTTACATGTAAGATTGATATTATCTGTTCTTTGAATGATTGATTGAACTCATGAGTAGAACCGTCTGAGCTTCGAGTTTTCTTTGAAGGGAGATTTTCTTTGTATTAAATTTCTTTAACGGTTCTAGAAGTACTCAAGGAATTTGTTCATTTCATCTAAGTTTTCAAATCAGATGGGATCAAGTTTTACATAATATCTTCTTTTTTAAGTTTAAATTTATATAGCATCTGAAATGCCTGTTTCATTCTTCTTATTGTTTAGTTTTTCCCTTTTTATTTTTTTCCCCTCAGGAGTCTTATGAAAGGTTTTCCACTATAATTAGTCCTGCCATCTTTTGGCTTATTCTTATTTTCGTGGGAGATTATATTTTATTCATTTCTGGTCTGTTATTATTTCCTTCATTCTATTTTTTTTGCCATTTTGGCATTATAACTTGATGCTTATTTATTCTTTCTCATCTTTATTTTGTATTTTATATATTTAAAGCTATAAATTCTATTCTACTGCTTCAGTATTCTATAACTTACTTAAATTTTTTTTCTTAAATCCTTGACATTGAAGACTTTATTCCTGAAGATCATCATGTCTGACAATAAATAAGAGGATAATTTTACAGATGGAGAAATTCTAAAACAGAGAAAGCATATAATTTATGTAGGTGAGCCATTATGCCATAGGTAAAAATACACAAAGAATTTTTGATTTTAATGATCCATTATTTTATGTTGAAATGTTTTTTAGTTAAGGAAATTTTCTTTATTCATTTATCCATTTTGGACACTTAGTTTGCTTCCTATCATGGCTATTGTGAATAATGTTATAGTGAACTTTTAACTTTGACATATAGTACTTTCATTATCATTCATTTCTAAATATTTTCTAATTTCACCATGATTTTTGCTTAATTTGAGCTATTCAAACATGTTTTAATTTCCAGATCTGAAGTTTTTCTTGTTATCATTTTGTTAGATTTTTGGTTTAATTTCATTGGTAAAAAGGTAATCAATATAATTTCATATTTTATTGGAATTTGTATTATAGACCAGAATGTGGTCTTCTTTCATAAATGTTCTGTATATGCCTAAAAATGATTCATATCAATTATTAGGTACCAGGTCCTGTTTATGTTCATTATGTAAGATCTGTTCATTATGTGATTCAAATCTCTATCTTTCCTGGATTTTTTCTGGTTTAACTTGTCTATTTCTCTACACAGTTTTGTCCATTTTTGCTATACTTTTGACTGTTGCTGTACTTTTACCTTTAGGGATGTCATATAGTTGGAATCATACAGTGTGTAGCCTCTTCAGGTTAGAGTCTTTCATGTAGCACTATGCTTACTGTTGACTTCTCTCATGTAGCATTTTACCTTCCTCCGTTGTCTATTTGTAACTTTATAAAGCTCATTTCTTTTATTCATAAAAGCTATTTGTTGTAGCTAAATAGTATTCTGTCATCTTGATATACTGCCATTTATCCATTTACTCACTGAAGTATACTTAGATTGCTTCCTATTTTGGCAGTTATGAATAAAATTGCTACAAATGTGTACTTTTTTTGTGGACATAAGTTTTTAAGTCATTTGAGTAAATACTTAGGAATGCTATGGCTGGATAATATGTAAATCTGTTTAGTTTTATAACAAACTGTCAAACGGTCTTCCAAAGCATCTGCAACATTTTGCATTCTGTTGTTCTGCATTGTCCTCAGCATTTGATGTTTTCTCTTTTGTATTTTAGACATTTTAATAGAGATATAGTGGTATCTTCTTGTTTTAATTTGTAGTTCCCTGCCTGATGACAGATAATGTTCCCATATGCTTACTGTCCATCTGCAGATCTTGATGAGGCCTCTATTCAGATCTTTGCTCTTTTAATTGGGTTGTTGAGTTTTAAGAGTTCTTTGTATTTTTTCAAAATAAGTCCTTGAATAAGAAATGTATTTTGTGAATATTTTCTCTCTGTTGTGTCTTGTTTTTCCATTTTCTTAATAGTGTATTTTTGTTGTTTTTTGTTTTGTTTAGTGCTATTAGGAATTGAACTCAGGGGTACCCTGCTGCTGAGCCACATTCCCAGTCTTTTTATTTTTCATTTGAGACAGGGTTTCTCTGTGTTGCTCAGGCTATCCTCTGATTGGCTATCTTCCTGCCTCAGCCTCTGGAGTGGCTGGGATTACAAGCAATGCACCACCATACCTGGCTTGATAGTGTCTTTTTCATAGCTGATGTTTTTCATTTTAATGAAATCCAATTTACTAACTAGTTTTTTGTTTTGCAGTGCTGGGGATGGAAACCAGGGCCTCCTGTATGCTAGACAAGTGCTGTACCACTGAGCTATAACCCCAGCTCTGTTAATTTCTTCTTTTATGGATCTTGCTTTTGGTAATGTAGCTAAAATTTCATTGTCAAGCCCAAGATCTCTTAGACTTTTTCCTACATGATCTTCTGGAAGTTTTATTGTTTTGCATTTTACCCTTAGTTCAGTGATCCACTTGGAGTTAGTTTTTGTGAGAGACATAAGGTCAGTAACTAGGGTTTTTTTATTTGTTTTGTTTTTTTGTGTCATTAGGCTACTTTTTTGTCATTAAGCTACTTTTTTGTTCTTCTCTTTTAGGACATTTCATATTTTCTTCCCAAGATCAGCACCTCAAATGCATTATTCTTATTAATGTAATCTTCTTAATTATGGTCTGCTAAATCCGTCAAGATCTTTTTGGATTCTTTCATTGATGAACCTATTCATGTATATTAATTGTTCTTGAAAGTATTCAAATATACCTATTCATATATATTGTATTTGGAAGTATTTATTGAGTGCCTACCATAGCTAAGACCAGTTCTAGGTATTGAGTATACATTCTAAACAAAATAAACCATCTGTCCTGAAAGAGCTTTCTTTCAAAGTTTGAAAGGAAAGAACAGACAAAAAATAAATGTACAAAAAACAGCTGCTTTGCCAGATAGTGCTGAGTGCTAAGAAGAAAGATGAGGAGGAAACTTTAATGAGGGGGCTGGTTTTAGTTCAGATGGCCAGGGAAGACTGGTCTGATAAAATGACCTTTGAAGGAGTCACATGGTTGCTTGAGAAAAGAGATCATGGGCCAAAGATATCACATATAGAAAGGCTCTGAGGCATGTTGGGGGAATAGTAAGTGAGATGAGCAAAGGGAGAGAGGTTGGAGAAGTAAGGGAGGGCAAGATTGTCAGCTTTTTACCATTTACATGTCCAGTCAATTACTTTTTGTCCTAATTGTTGACAAAGGGTTTAGGAAGAGGTTAAAGGGAAAGCCCTGATGAAATGTCCTTAGTAATCTTCTGATAATTGACATTCTGCTGAGCATTTTGCTTTGGGGCCACAAACATTTCATTGGTTGCTAATCTGTTGCATTGTATTCTAGCATCTTGTTTCCACATTTCTCCACCTTGTCCACAGCGGGATCATGGAATAACTTGTCAGGGGCCTTGCTGAAGACCAGGTACAATGTGGCTGTATAATATCACAACCTCTTGAGCTAATAATTTGTCAAAGAAGGAAATGAGCATTTTAGTGAACCCATGCTGATTCCTAACACACACCCATTTCTGGGTGTTCACAAGCCCTTTAAATCAAGATTGACTGGGCATATTCCTTTTTAAGCAACCAAATATTTGTAAATGTAACTCTGAAGCAAATCATTTCCTTTTTAGAATAAAAGTAGAAAAATTAAATGATGTCATTTTAGGGACCTCCTTTTTCCTCTGAATTAATGTCATATTAGGACTTAGTTGGGTATTTTCTCACACTGTCCAACAGTTCAGTTCAATTCTGACACTAGCTTCCGCCATGAGCATAGACTCCATAGGTGAAAGGCTCAGTCCTAACAAGACCACCCTCAGTGCAGGACCAGTTGAAATATCAGAAGTAGGAGGTCACTGTGCTTCTGACCATCGAGCTGTGAATGGAGGTTCCACAACCCTTCCTCAGGTTTGATAATTTGTTAGAATAACTGAAACTTGGGAAAACACTTTTATTTTGTTTACTGATTATTATAAAAGATACAACTCAGGAATAGCCAAATGGAAAGATGCATATGGCAAGGTGTGGAGGCAGTGGGGTTGGCAGAGAGTTTTCATGCCCTCTGGATGTGGCACCCTCACAGTAGCTGGATGTGTTCATTAACTAGAAGCTCCCAGACTCTTGAAAACATGAGGGTTTTTATGGTGTCCCATTAGTAAGCATGATTGATTAAATAACTGACCACTTGTATATGAACTCAGTCTAAAGTCTCCTGCCTTGCTTGGTGGCCAGGGGATAAGGCTACAAGTTCCAGCTCCCTAAGTCCTTTGCTGGTCTTTCTGATGCCAGCCCACATCTTGAAGCTAGCCAGGGCCCATGGAGAGTCACCACTAGAGCGCACACTCAAGTGTGGTTGAGAGGGCTTGCTATGAACAACAAAAGACCTCTGTCACTTGGTAAATTCCAGGAGCTCTGCCAGGAACAGGGGGCAAAGACCACATACATTTTTATTCTACCATAGGTGCATTAGCCCATCTGAAATCTAGATATTTGTATATTAATGTACCTAGAGTACTTTCAATTGGAAGAAGTGTTTTCTTCTTTAGTGTCACTTGCATTATGTGTTTTAAAATTTGTTGTGGGGTTTAGAGATACACATATCATTGGTGACTGAAATGTTTCATTTAAGTCCATGCATGTATCTGAGATGAAATGTTGTCAGCAGATGGTAAGGCTTAAGTATTCTTTTATGGTAACTTTGAAACATACCTGTATTTCTTTATGCACAATCACAACCAAACAATCACCTTGTATTATTTAGTACAGTACCAATTATGAACATTTGCCTGTCTAGTTGTCTTACATTATGCTTTACAAAAGTAGAACAAGGAAGCTATTATTACCCCTCCTCAATACATAATTTCATTGATAAGGAAATTAAGACCTGGAGAGTTGAAGGCCACTCAGCTAGAAAGTAGCAGAGTTGTGATTCAATAAGTCTCTTGGGCTCTGAAATTTGTGCTCTTTTCATTACCTCTGTGTCTCCCTATTTGCATATACACTTGACTTCCTGCCGTTAGATGAAAAGCAGTGGGTAAATGATGTAATGGAATCTGCACTGGACTGTAAATGAGTCCTTTGACTAGCTAACTGTATGACTGGGGCAAATCATTGGGTTTGAATTTTGTTTTTGAAGTAAAGAGCTGACTAGATAATTTCTGAAGTTCCTTCTTGCTCTAAAAGTATAAAACTATAACACAATATGTAATTGCTTTGATTAGCTGTTTGTTTTTTCATGTCTATCAATTATGTAAGACTTAAGAAAAGAGTCAGTGTAAACTTTAAAGAAAGTACCCCACATTTTATCATTTTTATTTTTATTTGTTGTAGTTGGACATAATATCTTTATTTTATTTATTTATTTTTATGTGGTACTGAGGATCGAACCCAGTGCCTTACATGTGCTACAACTGAGCCACAATCCAGCCCCAGTATCTCACATTTTTAACCTTGACCTAGGATGATAACTTTCTTCTTTTGTATTTCAGACAGATTATGAGGGACAAGCCAAGAAACTCCTGGAACTGATGGAGAGCACAGATGTGATCATTGTTGCTGGAGGAGATGGGACACTGCAAGAGGTATGACTCTTTCTCTTTGAGGCCATTTGAAGATGAGAAAAATGGAAATTAGATTTGAGAATAATGGAGTATAGTGTTATAGTTAAACTTTATTCTTTGGGATTGTTGCTGTCAAACTAGTATATTTCTAAATTTTTCTCACATTTTTATTTCTTTTTTTCTTTTTTGGTAAGTCCTGTATCCATCACATAGAAAGGCTTATATATCATCAAATTGAAGTTTGATAAAACTGAATAAAAAATGAGGAAAAATGGTGGTGGGTTTGAAAACCCTTAGAAAGTAGCCCTGTTTGTAATAGAATCATAGTTTCTATTATGAGAAATATTTCTTACCAAATAAACTTAAAGATTCCTTTTAAGAAAATGGGGAATTGCCCATTCTCACATCATCACTGTCATATTTAATGTTATTTCTTAATTCTGCATTTTTAGGAAGAGAGGCTACATGTTCAGATGTATGCATGTGTTTTTTATTTTTTGTTTTCTACATTACTGGGCATGGAACTCAGGGCCTAGCATGTGTTAGGCAAACACTCCCACTGAATTACACGTGCAACCCTGCCTTTGCTTTACTATTACATAGCTTCAATAAGATACCACTACATACCTATTAGAATGACTGAAATCTAAAACACTCACAATATCCAATGCTGCTAAAGGTATGGAATAAGAGGAACTTTCATTCATTGATGGTGGGAATGTGAAATGGTTTAGCCACTTTGTACCTATTGGGACAACCAAAATTTGCAATAAACAAAATAAAAAATGGTACAGCCACTTTGGAACAGTTGGATAGTTTCTCACAAAACTGAATATATTTTCCCCATATGGTCAGGTTCCTTAGTATTTTCCAAAGGCATTGAAAACTCAATGTCCACACAAAAACCTGCACATAAATGTTTATAGCAGCTTTAGTAGCCAAACTTGGAAGGTATAAGGTATCCTTTACTAGGTGAATGGATAAATAAAGAATGGTATAGACAGATAATGAAATATTATTAAGCATTAAGAGAAATGACTACCAGGCCATGGAAAGACTTGAAGGAAGCTTAAATGCTTATTACTAAGTGAAAGAAGCCAATGTGAAAAGGCTGCACACTCTCTTATTCTAATTACTTGACATCTGGGAGAGACAAAACTATGGAGACTGTAAGATCAGCCTTGAGTTGACAAAAATGTTTTTAAGAAGTTGATAGAAGAGAGGGATGCCTATGCAGAGCAGAGAGGATTTTTAGGGCAACAGTACTACTCTTTATAATGATGGATGCATGTCTTTATATATTTTTTGAATCCCAGAGAATGCGCAACACACAGTGGACCCTAATATCAACTGTGGAGTTTGGGCCATAATGATGATTGATACAGGTTCACCAATTTTAAGAAGTGTACCACACTGTTGGGGGATGTTGGTAATGGGGTATACATTTGTGGAGTTTGGGGTCTATGGGAAATCAATGTCCTTTCCTATCAATTTTTCTTTGAACCTAATACTGTTTTTTAAAAAGAAAGTTTATTAATTAAAAAAAGTGACACATCCTTGAAACTTACTTTGGTCCAGTAAGGATGGTATGTCGTCCTGCAGGTGCTCTTCTTTCCCTGTAGCACACCAGTGCTGCTGGTGCACACTGGGAACCCCTCAGAGCTCTGTCCAAGGGATGCCACCCATTGTTCTGGTGTTCCTTCTACACCCAGGCCTCATTTCTTATCACCTGTCATCTCTGTTGGGTGGTGTCTTCAGTGTACAGTGATGAGAAGCTAGCAGCAGACAGGCTGTCTGTCCTATGTTTGACTTGGCACATATGTAAGCCTTAGTGAGCTTTTTAAAAGGCTGTGCTAATGATCTTGTAATTGTTTTTATGGCTTTTTAATGAAGTGTGAAGAATACTGATAGCATGCCTACAAACAGTGAAGTAGACCACTTGACAGCCCCATTTAATCCTGAAACTCTGTGAGGTGGGAGAAGATCAAGGGAGAAGATTTGTGTCAGCCTTGACTTGACAAAATGTTTTTAAGGAAAGAAAACAAATTGTATATTTGGTATAATCATGGTAATATTAATTGGGCTGGGGATGTGGCTCAAGCGGTAGCACGATTGCCTGGCATGCGTGCGGCCCGGGTTCGACCCTCAGCACCACATACAAACAAAGATGTTGTGTCTGCCGAAAAACTAATAAATAAATAAATATTAAAATTCTCTCTCTCTCTCTCTCTCTAAAATAAATAAATAAATAAATAAAATAGGTATTGATTAAAAAAATTTTTGAGAAGTATTCCAAAATTTTAAAAAGTGATTAATATTGGTTATTCATTATGGTAGAATAATGAGAAATTATTTTTTTCTTCTGGTATTTTTCATAACTTTATAAGAATAGTATCTCTCTTGTCTTCATATTCCTCAGTAAGAAACATTTATTGTGTGCAGGTTTCTCTGAGTGTAGCAAGTTGTTTTTTCTTTTATATATACTTTGTAGTAGCAAACTAGTCTTTGTGCATCACAGTTATATAAAAAAGCATGTAGACATTATAAGATTATGTTTTATAGAACTTAAAACATGATTTTACTAATGTGGAGTTTTTGTAATTATTTTATCTTAGTCTTTATTGATCATAGGTTAATAGTAATAATATCTAATTTAGCTCATAATATTTTGGAATACTGTATGTTTTAAGATCCATTTTATCATTTAACATAATTTCTAGGAAGAAAACAAGTAAATTTGTGGTCCGTGAAAATTGAGCCCAATTTTGTTAGGATAAAGGAAAAACATATTCATGATATTTTTATATATATATTTGTAGGTTGTTACTGGAGTTCTGCGAAGAACAGATGAGGTGAGCTTTTAAGGAAGAGTAATTGGCTGGATTTGGTGGTGCATGCCTGTAATCCCAGCAACTCAGGAGGCTGAGGCAGGAGGATCAGAAGTTTGAGCCCAGCTTTGGCAACTTAGTGGGACCCTGTCTCAAAATAAAAAATAAAAAGTACTGGGGATATAACTCGGTGGTAAAGCTCCTCTGGATTCAGTCCTCAATACAAAACAAAAAGAGAGAGTAATTATATTTTAGCTTTTACTTTTCTGTTTGTTTTTTCCCTCTTTTTTCTTTTACTTTTTTTTCTCCATTTTATATTTTAAAGCAAGCACAAGTTGTGATTAGAATGGATTTTAGTAAGGAGAGTACCACTGCCTTTTCATAGGGTGCTCATCAACCCATGGTGGACTTTCTAATTGCTAATCCAGGGTATCCAATAGCTTTTAACAATCATTATTTAGAACATAAAATTTTGCTATGGTATCTTTTCCTTAAGGAATTCCTTCATAAATTAAACATGGTATAGTCACCTAGTGAAAACCAACCAGCAGTTAAAAGAATGAATTAGATCTATAGTATCTATATGTTTAAATCTCAAATATTGAATTTTAAAAGACAGGTTGTTGAAGCATGTGATGAATTTCTACAAAGTTTTAAAATTCATAAAGCAATACTGCATATCGTTAATGGGTGTCTAGATACGTAGCAAGAATGATAACATGGGTAGAAAGGAATCCCACTGGCCTGTCTTCTGTTTGAAGGATAATGGTTTTCTTTGGGAAGGGAGAGACAAGAATAGGAGGAGAAGGAATTTCAAGTTATCAGTGCCATTTTATTACTTAAAACAGCTGAAGCAAAATGGCAATTGTTAACATTATTAAAATCTGGGTTGTAGACTCATGGTTGTTTTTAATATCCATGTACTTTTCTATAATAATTTAAAATAATTCATAATTAAAAACAACCTTCTCAGTAAGAGAAAAACTGTGGTAAGAGTAAACTGTGCTCAAAATAGTTTTCATGAACCTTATAGTGTCTACTGTATTTGTGGCATTTAATTAAATTGACCACTATTCCTTTACCTTCTGCTACTTGTTTATTCTCTTTGTTTTATTTGTACTTGAGGTAATTTATAGTGTCCTTTCACCTGCTCACTGTTCAATGATAGGTATTTTTACTTGAATTTTATCTGCAGCTTTTTCAAGTGGTGTGATAACAATGCTGTCTCTGTCACACTAGTATATTGATCCAATATCTACAAGACCCTCATTATCTTAATTACGTTTCTTCCAAACAGTGGTCATTAATGAGAACCCAAATAGTTTCTCTAAATTCTAAATTATTCTAGAAACTATTCTCTTAGTGATATTCGATTACTGCTCTAGGGATATGGGAGGGACAGTGGGGAGGCAGATGGAGGGCTTAATAACTTTGTCCTGGTGGACATACTTGTGTCTCTTTGTTAAGACTCATTTTCTAACTTTAACAATATAACTTTTCTCTTCTTTTTTTTTCTCCCAGGCTACCTTCAGTAAGATTCCCATTGGATTTATCCCACTGGGACAGACCAGTAGTTTGAGTCATACCCTCTTTGCCGAAAGTGGAAGCAAAGTCCAGTAGGTTGTCAATGTGGAATGTTAGCATTTGTGAGTGAGCGAGCTTGGGGATAAAAAAATCACGTTTGATGTCCTTTTGTTTTTTGAGTTTGATGGCTTAAAACTTCCAATAATTGGGAGGAAGACCTAAATCAAGGTTCAACTTTTCAGTTCACTGGGAAGTTTCCCAGTTGGGTTGTGGGACTCTGCTAGGTCAGATGTGGAGATGAGTACTTCATGTTCTTTATCAGTTATAAAGATGGTATTTCTGACCCAAACTGTTCTTGCACTTTTACACTGTAAGATTCCTTTAGAAAGGCAGATTTGCACTGACCGTTTGTTTATTGTAAGTATGCTCCATGCGAAATTATCAAGTCTGTTGTGAAGTTTGAATTGGTATTCTTGACTTCATTATCTTGATAATATAAATAGATAATAACCATTAAATATAATCACATCCTTTTGGGGCTCCCTAAAGTGGTAGGCAGTAGATAAAGCATAGGAGAAAAGCAGTGTGGCTCTGACATCTATATTAAATTGCTAGCCTAATCAGGCAATGTGTTCAGAAATCAGGCAAATTGTTGTCCTGTTTTTGTGAAAGCATTATGGAAACAAAGCCCTAGTCTTTCAAGAAGATAGGGATCTTGAATTTGAGGACTGGATTTCACAGTGATTAATAACATAATCTTGAGCAAATGGTTGTCCAGGAAATCTAAGTAAGTGGAGCACTGAGAGAGAGTTATATGATCTTTAATGTAAGCTTTGTGACACATTAGAAGAAGTCAGTAAGTAAATATTAGTTGAATTAATTAATTAAAATTTCCTTATGACTTTTCTAATTATTACCTTCTAGAATTAATAATACTCAGGCACTTTTCAATTTTGGGTAAGGATTTTTTTTTCCTTCTTTAGAATTGTTTGATTAGGCTAGTTTTTGTATATTTTTTTGTTGTTGTTGCTGTTGTAATTTTAGGAGCCACCTATTATAACTTAATAGTTCTGAATTTTTATAAAAGTCTTGATGCCTGTATCAAACACTAGGTGTGCACATAGGCATATATAAGACATATATTCAAACATCACACATGCTTCAAACTTGAGTATAATGGTGATCATTCAGCTATTCACCAACCATCCTGAGGCCGAGCAAACAGAGAGGCTGTTTTAGTTGGCTGTACTTTTTGGCCCAATTTAGAATTTTCGAGGGACAATAGTAATGACAAATGAATTACTCAAACATTTTTTGCCTCTCTGAGATTAATCCTATCTGGTTCAGGTCTTGGTTACATTAGAGAACTTGTCTTCCCTTGTGTTGGTAGAAGTTATTTGAACTGCTTTAGCCAACATCTGCAAATACCATATGCCAGTGATCAGAGTAGGCAATTGCTTTGGAGAACCCTTTGCTTTTCCCAAAGCCAGTTTATCTGGAGTGTGGCAACCCTTAGAATCTGAGATAGCAGTCAATTTTTTGGAAGCTGATTTTCCTCTGTTGTTAAACTATTGTTATTGCTGCTTCCATTTATAATTTAAAGATTTATAAAGCTTAATTTATAAACATACCCCTGGGCTCTTAGGTAATCGAGTAATTCTGTCCTAGATTAGAATTTTGTAGACCTCTTAACCTGGCAGTTGCCTAAGGCTCTTTAAAAAGAACACAGCTTTGCTTTTTGCTCTGCTGCCAAGATTTCTTGTATCATAATTACTACAAGGAAAAAGTATGTTTTTTTTTTTTGAATTTGAAATGTTGCAGGTAAATAATCCTAAAAGTGCTGTTTGTGCTTTAGTACTACTTGATTTAGAACTTTCAGTTATATTGTTGGAGAATGATGAACTTCAGGTTGCATTTTAGTTGTCTTCTGTCTGAACAACTCTATGACCATAATTTGATAACCTAGATGAAATGGACCAATTTGCCAAAATTCATACAAAAAGAAATAAACAGTAGTAAATGGATAAATAAACAGTAGGTAAATGGTAAATTAATAACCTGGTACATGCAGACAATTGGAATATTATTCAGCTCTAAAAAGAAATAAGCAAAGAAATGAGCTTTCAGGCCATGAAAGACACAGAGGAAGCTGAAATTCATACTGGTAAATTAACACTGCCGATCTGAAAAGGCTACATAGTGTATGGTTTCAACTATTTGACTGTGGAACTATGGAGACAAAAAGATCAATGGTTGCCAGAGTGGGGGGAAGAAAGGGTTGAATAGGCAGAGCAGAGAGGATTTTTAGGGCAGTGAAACTATTCTATATGATACCATAGTGATAGATGTGTGTCTTTATATGTTTGTTGAAATCCATAAAATGTGCAACATACAGTGAACCCTTATATAACTCTGGAATTTGAATGAGTGGATGTAGTTTGCCAACTGTAACAAATGTAATAACCACTCTAGAGCAGAATGGTGATAACTGAGGAGGCTGTGTATGTGTGAGTGCAGGGCTAGTGGGAGGAATCTCTTTACCTGCCTCTCAATTTTGCCATGAACCTAAAACGGATAAAAAAAATTAAGTATTAGCAGACTTAGAATAGTATTTTCAAACTTAATTGTCCTTGCTTAAATAAGCACAAGGATTTACGTGCTTATTTAAGTTTCTCCTCAATTTGGCAACATTAACATGGACCTCTGTGGCTACTCTTTCTCATCATTCATTGTAGTTATATACTGCCCTTGAATCTCACCATTAAGATTCACTCACCTGGGACAATTTTAGTATCAATACTATCTATATTGAACATATCAAATATATTTAAATCTATGAATGATTTCATAGTTAGTACTAAGAAAATAAAAATGAAAACTGATCACTTACAGATGATACCAGGAAATGCATACATATAAAATGTGTGTGTGTGTCTGTATATATACAGACACACACACACACACACACACATATTAAATGTTCAATGAAGAAATTTGAACATTGACTAGATATGTTGACAGGAATTTTTAAAATATTTTCGGTATGATAATGTATATCATGGTTTTTAAAAGCACCTTTATCTTTTGGAAATTCACAATGAAATAATTATGCATGAAGTATCAAGATATCTAAGATTGGCTTTAATTGATAGAAGAGAGAGGATATGTGAGGGATAGAAAGGAAGTAAGATTGTCTGAATTAGTTGATAATCATCTAGGCTGGGTGAGGAACATACAGGAATTGGTGGTACTATTTTCTGTACTTTTTACAGATTCATTCAGAAAATATTGAGTGTCTACATGTGCCATGCACTATGCTAGGTTTAGGTTTTACATTGATCGGTAAAAGCACGTAAATCATTACTAACCTTATAGAACTTTCAGCTCTCAGGAAGCAGGTGATAAAGAGATTCACAGTGTATGATAAATCGTGATCTCTTAAGGGACATTAACAGTTTAGTGATAGAGAATTATAGGGAAAGCCCTCACTACAGGCTGAATGGGGTGGGTCTCTGAGATGGTGGTACTTCAACCAAGACCTAAAGGATGAGAATGGCCAGCCATGAGATACTGGAGATTGATTACAAGACCTGGAGGTTCGAGGAAGTACTTGACATAAGTCCCCTTATTCTTTCACTCTGAGAGCAAGTATCTTCTTTTCTAACCACTTGCTGGTGTAATATTTATTTTTTGACTATTCCTTGTGTATTTATGTGTGTCTAATCTTAGCTCCAATTAAAGAAGAAACTCCAGAACTACATAGTGCTCTGAATAGATGTCAGTAGCATGTGACTTTGACGAGTACTTTTCAAAAGACTGTCAGGACGTAAATATGAATAGTCTTGAGTCTTTGAGCAAAAGAATCATCAATTAAAATGAAGTATATCCTAGTAATCCTGGAAAATAAGAGAAATATGTCCTGGGTTCTGGATTAAATTTTGTTAAGATAGCTACAACAAATCCTGTCCTTTATTTACCCTTTTGTCTGTTAGAGTATAAAGATATACTGTTTTTTTTTGAAGTGCCTGAATTTCTTACAATGAATTAAAGATGTTATATTATTATTATTATTATTATTATTATTATTTATTTAAGTACTATGTTTTCCTATGATTAAATATAAGGCACAATGGAGAGACTCAATAAATGTTAAATAAGTGATTGATGCCTTGTACAAACTTCTCTTTGCCAAAGCCTTCTCTTTTGAGTCTGTATCAGAGCCTTCTACCATATTTATATCAGTTATAAATATATAAATAAATATTTAAATAAATATTCTTTTATACTCCTTTGTTCTGCTTTCTTGGACTATTTTGAAAGACATCTTCTTTACCTATCTACTCCTATTCTGGGCGGGAATGTATATGTGGTGGGGGGAGAGATGTTGCTTATTTTTCACAGCATAATTTCCTCTTTGTTCCTATTTAGACATATTACAGATGCCACACTTGCCATTGTAAAAGGAGAGACAGTTCCACTTGACGTCTTACAGATCAAGGTAAAGTCTTTCCTTCGATTTTGAAAAAATTATGGAAGTAGTAGACATGAACATGTAAAAGAAAATTAAATGTTGTGGTTCAAATTAGACTGCAATGAATAGTCCCTCTTCCCTCCCTATTCCAAGTATTAATCTCCAGAACAAAAATCTTATGTGCTGGTTGGGGATATAGCTCAGTTGTTAGAGTGCTTGCCTAGCGTGCACAAGGCTCTGGGTTCAATCCCCAGCACCACCACCACGGAAAAAAAAAAAAAAAAAACATGCGTTAAATCACTAATTAATATGCTTATGATCCTACTTTTTAAAGATATTGTGTGTGGTAGGGACTGAGTGTACATCTCAGTGGTAGAGTGTATTCTTAACATCTCCAAGGGCCTGATCCATGGTACTACATGCACACATGCAAGTAAAAAAAAAAATATCATGGTAAACATCACATAAACAAAATTTACTATCTTATCTATTTTAAGTGTATACTACTTCAGTAGTATTAAGTATATGATGCTACTTTTTAATGTATCAGCTTTTTTCTTGACTTCTGTTATGAATTCCTCTATATGTCTTCCTAATGAGTTGCATCTCTATTTTCAGTTCTTCTGTTGACTGTCTTTGGATCACAAGCAGTTTATCTGTTCATATGGTTGTTCTGAATATTAAGAGAGCTCATAAATATAAAGTCCTTAGGACAGTGACTGATTTCATCTCACTTGTTTATATAGTGGCCACTTCTTTCTCCTATGCTTTGTTGGAGTTGAAACCTTGCTCCTGTCCCATCTTTACTTTGGAGCAATCTGTCATTATTTGGAACTCAGGTTACTTGGTTGTCTTGCAATCTTACCTTTCATATGGACTTAGAAAAGTTGTGATTTTTATAGTTTTTCTTTTTCTCATTTTTCAGGTAGGAATAATGTTTTTTATAGCTTCTATATATCCTAGGTGGGAACAGAACATCCTATTTTTATATCGCATTGTTTAACATTTTCTGGTTCATCTGTAGAGAAACTCATGAATTGTTTTAGAAATGCATTTGCTGGCTATGCCCTCTGAAAGGGATTAGAAGCAATGGACACCCCACAGAAGTGAACATGCCTGGCATTCAGATTTTCTTCTCTAAACATTCCCTAACAAAAATAATCAAGATTCTGTGATGGGATGGTTTTTAGAAACAGAGCAGAAAGGCAAGGGAGTACTCAAAAATTGATGGGGACATCAGAGAAAGAAAAGAACCAGCCTGGTGGTGTCATACTCACTGATTTGGGGACATTTTGAATATCAAAAAAACAGTAACACTGACGGATTATAATACCGTAAATAAAAATGAAGAATCCATGAGTGTCCAGTGATATCAAAGAATTGCCAGCTTATAAATGTAAATGGAATGATAGAATAAGAACATTAGTATTTTCCGTCACCATATGGCTAATTGATTTCAGGTTGAGATCATCCATGAATACTAAAAGTATTAGATAAAAAGCTGTTGGGAAACAAATATCCAAATAGTCTCAAATTATTAATAATTAAAAAGAAAAAAATACATTTTTAGAGTGGAAAAAACTAGCATATACCACTTCATCCAAGTAATCAAACTGAATACCACCAATAATGGAGCAAACTGACATTATCTGACTTCTGATGTGATATACTGAGAAACATGCACCAGCACTTATGCAGTTTACTGACCAAAGTGATAAACTCATCTGAATCTAATTGAATCTCATCACAAGAAAAGTATCAGACAAATACAAATTTTGGACTGGCCTCTTCCAAAAATGTCAATGTCATGAAATCCAAAAGAAGGTAGTCTCTTCAAGATTAAGGGAAACTAAAGAAGTAAAACTAAATCCAGTATAAGATCCTAGATCAGAAAAATGAAAATCAGTGGCAATCCTGATAGACATTATTAGAACATTTAGAGAGATATTTTAATATGAAGTCTATATTAGATATTATATATTAGTGTTAGATTTCTAGAGAGTGACATTGGTGCAATGTTATGTCTGTGTATATCTTTGTTCTTAGGAGAGGCATGCTGAAATATTTGTGAATTCCTGAACTTATTTGCAAATTAAGTAATACTATGGAACATACACATAGAGAGATAAGGCTAATATAGTGGAGAGATATGGGTAATGATGAATTTAGGTGAGAGGTATAAACAGTATTCATTGTACTACTTAGATTTTTTGTTGACATTTTTTCCAAAATAAAATGTTTTGGGAAAAATGTTCAATACCCATTTCCAATTCTTGATCAGGATTCTCTCTTTAAAAGGAATTTAATTCCTAGAAAACATATATTCTTACTTGGATAGTAGTTAAATTACTGTTCTTTCTTCATCTAATTTGTTTTCCCCTAGTCAAAATTCATGGGCTAGAGTTGTGGCTCAGTGGTAGAGTGCTCGCCTAGCATGTGTGAGGCACTGGGTTCAATTCTTAGCACCACGTTTAAACAAATGAATAAAATAAAGATCCATCAATAACTTTAAAAAAAAGGACAAATTCCTAAGAAGGCAAATCTGTGCTGTTAAATCTTCCTATAAATTGTAAGTTTCTTGTACTCTTTACTCAGATTTGGCCTTAAAATATACCAACTTCTGCCAGGCATGGTGGAACAATCCTGTAATCCCAGTGGCTGGGGAGGCTGAGGCAGGACAATCACAGTTCAAAGCGAGCCTCAGCAATACAGTGAGGCCTTAAGCAAATTAGTGAGATCCTGTCTCAAAATAAAAATAAAAAGGACTTGAGATGTGGCTAAGTGGTTAAGCACCCCTGAGTTCAATCCTTGGTACCGGGGGGGGGGGGGGGGGGAGTACCAGCTACTTTCAGAATGAACATTTTTATATTTCATATGCTTCTTGATATTTGCTAAAGGGTCATAATTTCAAACTTCAAGCCCTAAAAGTCTCTATTAGTAACACTGATTGAGCATCCCAAATCTGGAAAGCTCCAAATTTCAGAGTTGTCTGAATCAAAAATTCAGTCAGATTTGATTCTGATCAGATTCAAATCTGAAATTTAGAACTTTCCAGATTCAGGATGCTCAACTGGTGATCTTTGTGAAAATATTCCCAAATCCTAAAAACTCCAAAATTGGAAATGTTTCTGATCCAAAACATTTCAGATAAGAGGTCACCCTGGGTAGAGTTTGCAGTGTGCATTTATAACTGGTAAACATGAGCTTTTAAGATTTGCCTTGTATTTTCCTTTCTTCATGCAGAGATAGCCAGGCTCTAGCATGACCTCATTGGTCATAAGAGAAGTGATTTAAATATTGTAGTTGATCTTTCAGCATATAATAAAGTTAGGTTGTTCTCACAAAATGTAAAACCTTTGCTTAAAGAAATTCTAGCCTAGGTAAAGTACTAGATTGTTAACTAGAAGATAGTATTTTAAAACATTGTTATTGCTAAAAGATTCTCTCTTAATAACAGGATATATCAGGGTAGATTTCTTAATAACTGAGTGATTTACTTCTGGTTATATAAGTATTAGAAGTGCATTTTATAGTAATTAGAATTTAATTGGAAATAGTTGATGTGCTTTATTTAAATGTCTCATCTCTCTATCTCTTTCCTTCAATGTACTGATTTTTTGAATTGATGAAACCAAGATCCAAATTACCACAGGTTCCGTGTATTGATGATGCAGCCCAGGAAGCAGAAAACTTTTAAGTGAGTTCCTGGAAAACAGCTTCTCTGGTTTCTGAGCAACTCAACTCAGTTTAATTCATTTCCCCTTTTCTCCTTATTTTTGGAAAGAGCTTTCAGATATGGAGAAAAGCATTAAGGCATAGTCTGAAACCATAAGCATTATAGATGAAGCCTGACAACAAATTCTTCTTTTAGAGATCAACTCAAACTCCAATAAACATTTAACTGCAGATTCTCCAAAGATAAAAGCAGCAGTCATTGGAAGTTATAATGATGTCTTGCATTTAGCTTTTTCAATGTTCACCATGTGTTCATATCTCATTTGAACCTCTGACTGAGTCAAGATGTGTATCAGCATCTTCATTTGACAATCACTGGTTATGTGACTATGTTGGAGACAGAGCTAGACTGTTTTCTGACTCATGGTCTGTTGCTTTTTCTACTTTATCACCTGGCAATATACCATGATTTTTAAAGAGCAGTTTTTTTCCAATATAGACATCTTGAATACTTAACTCTAAAGAAACTACTGGAAAGATTCATGGAATTTTTTCTAGTCTTTTTGATTTTTCAATTTTTAGACCACAGAACCAGATAGGGGAGATGGTGGGGGGCTGGAACATTTCCCTTATCCTCTGTATCCTTCCTGGCTAGTTACTTGGACTCCTTCTTCTTAGACCCGGGCTCTGAGCATTTTCCTAAGATGCTTAGAGGTTCTTCAGGGGTCCCTCCATCTATGTCTTCATAGAGTCCCTAAACTTCCTAGGTTAGGCAGGTAAATAATTGATAGGAATTGTTTTCTTTTCATTGTTCCTTAAGCCTATATTCCAATCCGCTCTTTCAACTATTTTCTCCCTCAAATCCCTGCTTTCTCAGGGATTTGCTCTTTCAGGGTGTCTGTGAATTGGGGCAACACATCTCCTTTGCTGTGTGGACCTGGCTGTGTGTTTTTTTGTTGTTTTTTTTTTTTGCTGATCTGTCCATCTCATGATCTGCCTGCCTGCCCAGACCTTCAGTGGGCTAAGATATAGTGATACCTTGTCTCTTGGCCTCTTCTCTGTCGTTGTGACCATATTTATGCTTATTTTGACATTGTTCATGTCTGGCATAAGCTCCACAGGGGCTTATCTCCTTTACGGACCTTCAGATACTTCTGAATCTTGACCCCTCTATGCCCATTCAGTTCTTGGTTGGGCATCTCTACATCTGTTTGAACATTCCTGGCTGCCCATTTTGTTGGCCAGAATCATCCCACCTCTTGCTAGGACATAGCACCCCATATCAGTGGAAGCTTGAGATTATAAGACTTTTCTGTTGTCCTAACAGAATATTCCTAAAACTCTTCCCCCCAGATGAAGGAGGAGGAAACATGTTGGGGCACCAATCTGCAAGTCTTGAGAACTTGCCTTACCATGTCTTACCTACACCACATACCTTAGAATGGAGTTCCCAAGTCCTCCCAGAGAAGGGTTGACGGTTAACAACTCAGGAAAACTGCATATTATATTTCTCCTTTTAGAAATTTATGATGTACATTACCATACTAAAGACCCTAAGAAGAGCTGCACTACACAGCTTGTTTCAAACCAAATAGGTTTCGTGTTTCCCATTCTGTCTCACCATGGAATCTTGTCATCACCATCATCGTCGTTGGGGACACTTGTTTTTATCTTAGGAATCCCATGGGGAAATGCTGAGGATACAGCAAACACACAACGTTGTTTCTTTCTCCTGGGCTAGAGTGCTTTCTCCTCTCCTTTTCTTCTTTCTCTCTAGTCCTCGCCCAACCTCTCCTAATCTAGGTCCCTTATTTTAAAAATGTTACTGATAAGATTACAAAGTTGCAGGTAGGAGGAATAAGTTTTGAGATCTAATTAAACAGGGTGGCAAGAATCAATAATAATGTATTATATGTTTCAAACTAAGAACCTTCAAGTGTCTCATCAAAAAAAGATAAGTGAGGTGATGGATATGTTAATTAGCTTGATTCAATCATCTTACTTTGTATACATATATAAAATCATCACATTGTACCCTATTAATGTGTACAACTGGGATTTGTCAATTAAAAATAACGTTAACAGCCAGGTGAGATGGCGCATGCCTATAATCCTAGCAGCTAGGAAGGTGGAGGCAGGATGATCACAAGTTCAACACCAGCCTTAGCAACTTAGTGAGGCCATGAGCAGCTTAGTGAGACCCTGCCTCAAAATAAAAAATAAAAAAGGGTAGGATGGGGCTTAGTGATTAAGCATCCCTGGATTCAATCTCTATTACTCCTCTTGCCCAAAATAGAAAGGGCTGGGGATGTGGCTCAGTGTTAAGTGCCCCTGTTCTTAATCCCTGGTATCTGTACCCTCCAAAACAAGTCAATAAAAAAATATATAAATTTGTGTTTTGTTTTAAAATGTGTGTTGTTCTCCCTGACCTCCTCTTTTGTTCTCCAACACATTATACAGCTGCACGTGCTTTGTGCTGTCATAATTTTCTACATATCTGTTATTTGAACTACCTATAGATGTGCCTTTTGTTTGTATTTGAGTCTAAATAGCCTCTACTATACTTTGAGCTCCTTCATCCTTGTCACGAGGCCTAGAGTGGGGTGCTCAATAAATGTTTATTGGTTAAATGAATGAATGCATCTTTTTTTTTAAAAAAATTTATTCTAATTTGTTATGTATGACAGTAAAATGCATTACATTTTATATTACACATATAAAGCACAATTTTCCATATTTCTGGTTGTATACAAAGTATATTCACACCATTTGTGTCTTTATACATGTATTTAGGGTAATGATGTCCATTTCATTCCACCCTCATTTCTACCCCCATGCCCCCTCCCTTCCCTTCCCCTTTTCCCCTTGACCTATCTAGAGTTTATCTAATCTTATCATGCTTCCCCTCCCAACCCCACTATGAATCAGCCTCCTTATATCACAGAAAACATTTAGCATTTGTTTTTTTGGGATTGGCTAATTTCACTTGGCATTATATTCTCCATCTCCATCCATTTACCTGCAAATGCCATGATTTTATTCTCTTTTTATTGCTGACGAATGCATAAAGATGCATCTTAAGATATTTGAGAATGACTTTGCAGAATTATAGCGAGAAAGGTTTTTGATTCACGTAAATGCTTTATAAGGTTAGTCTGTCACTTAATTTTATGATTAACAACAATTTCACATAATTTTTATTTTAAAATAAATTTTATTTACTGGTTTGTGCTACTCATTGTTTCAGGAGGTGAGTCTACAGTGGTGATAACCCTTTATATACTCTTAGTAGATCGCCTGTAGATAAGTTTGAATATCAAGCAAAAGAGAACTCTGTTTTCACAGATAGAAGCCAGTGTTCAGGGGTTAAGTGTCATGCCTTATAGCACCTATGAATTATTGAGGATTCTTACTTCAAAATACTTGTGTTAAGTTGCTATTCTATTTTATAAATCTCCAGTGATCAGTATGCAACATTTCTATGAAATCATGTGGACTTCACATGATTGCTTATGCTTTGGTAAAAGCATTACTTATTATATCCCAAAACATTGTCATTCTGACGCTCCATAAACAGGCAGGCAAGAAATCACCTTGGCTGTATCTTCAAAAGATATTCAGAATATAGCATTTCATCTTTTTCTACCTCAGCCCTGGGCACCGTCATCTTTTGTCTAGATTATTTCATGGTTCTGTACTGTTCTCCCTCTGTCCTTACCTCTTTGTGATCTTTTTTCAACAGTCAGGATGTAGTGACAAGTTAGGGTACTTCACTCTGCTCAAAGCCCTTTGGTAGGGTCCCATCTTTGAATAAAAGCCAAAGGCCTTCAAGGCCACAGTCTTCTCCCTATCATCTTTCTGGCCTTATCTGTATTGGTTGTGTACTTCAGGTCTGTGCAGATGTCACTATATGGACAGAATCTTCCCCCACCTCCTTATATTGATTGGTAATCACTCCTCCTTGGAATATCTGCACTTCCATTTTATTCTCCCCTTTTCTACTGTTTCTAGCCCCTATACTGTTGATATGTGGGAAAAGGTTAGAGAAAGATCTTTTTACTTAGCAGGTGGTGTTATAGATCTCTCTTGGTGGCTGAGGCCCTAGTACAAGCTCTCTTGTGGGTTCACATGTGAATTCCTTGGGATGCCTCCCTTGACGTCATTTTCTGATGTTGGAGATCTGTTCTAGCTCCTCCTCTTTCAGCTCCCTCCCTTAACTCCTGGGCATAGTACCTTCCATAGCCTCTCACTTCTGGGGTACTGTGGCCATCGTGCCAGACTCTTAGATGAGGTACTGTCAAAACAACTCAATCCTGCTGTCGTCTATTGTATCCACTTAGCACCTGGGAAACCAGTGTGTCCTTTGTCGGTCACTCAGCGAGTTGCCCCACTCTCACCCATTTTCTATGCCATCTCTGCTTCTAAGAGCAGAAAAGCCAGTCTCTTTACTGCACTAGCAGGGATGAGAGGCTGGTGTCTCTTTCTTGTAGCTTCTCCTACTTATGTGTGATTTGCCAAGAAATTCCTTGCTTGATTTTGGTGTAGTGGGAGTGGGACTGACAACAGGGTTGGGAGAGCCCTCCTCTTCTGAGAGAAGAGGTAGCATGCTTTTTCCAAGCCAGCAACTTCCAGTGCTAAGGTCACACAGGTCATAATCTTTCACATTGCTAGTGTAGTGGGGTGATGTGTGGGGGACACCCTACTGTCTTGCTTTTGGTAAAAGCATTACTTATTATATCAAAAAACATTGTCATCCTGACTATGTGGATGATCCCATCCACACAGCAAGGGATCATTATACTGCATAGAGGTATGAATCAGCTGAGAAAAATTAACCAGAAATTATAGAAATAAAATAAAAATTAATTTATTAATTGAAAGCAGGACATGGTGAGACCAGCTCTGATGGAGACAGGATTTGACAACAAAATGGAGTCTGAGCAGCTATTTATGTGGGCAAGTGCACCAGAGGGATTCAGTGGGAAGAACTTCTTCAGGAAAACAGGAGGAAGATGGAAAAAACAAGTTATTTGGGGCTTAGCAGGTTATGCCAACCTCCTTTATCTCTGGGCAGGCTGGGATTTAGAAATCAAGGCTTTTAGAACTAGTGAGTTCTATGGCAAATACAGAACTTTCCCCCATCAATAGTAATTGCTTTGCAGATGTGCATCCTCCCGGCACCCTTGTATCATGGGGTTCCCCAAAGCAGTGTTTCATTGATTAGGGTTTCACATAGTTCAAAGCAATGATTTATCAACCACCTATGACATAACTGGTTCTACTGCCTTTTAGCAAACTCTCTATTGTGTCTAGCATTTGTCAGCTCTCTTTAGAATTGAGGGTGGCTGTTAGTTTTCAGCTCTTGGGATTTAGCTATGATTTTTGAATACATAAATAAATAATTCTATCTAGAATCTTGGTGTATATATATTATATATACTTTAAGGATATATATTATATATACTTTAAGTATTAAATTCTTAGGGTTATTGTTTGTTGGATGATTTGTCTCATTATTGCTTAATACACCAATTTGTTAGAAACTTAATAATTTTAATATGTGAGATTTGGCTATACAATATTATATTAAATCTGAATCACTTTTTACTCTGACTTGACGTATATTTGTGTTTTCCAATATTCAGGTGATATATCCTAGAACATCAGAATTATATCTTAAGAGTTCTTGGTCCTTTAAAGAGAATGCAGGCTTAAGTTATCTTTGCCTTGGACAAGTTTTTGAGGGAGAAGGAATTCTGGCTGACCTGATTAGTGACTTGCTCAAGAACTAGCATAGTTCCTGAATTTACAATCTGGGAGTATGATAATATGTCCTTGATGACAGATTCATGAGACCTAATATATAAAAATTACTTTCACTTTACAGTATGGATTATTCAAGTTCTCTTTCCCTATGTTAAGAGGGTTAATTTCTTTAATGTTTGAACATACTTTTTAGAATCTGGGTTATTGGACAGCATGAACACTTGCTGGGTCCTTACACATAGAGAGTTCTGAGCTATTGTATTTGTGAAACTAAATGAAGTATATTTCATTTCCAGGGTGAAAAGGAACAACCTGTATTTGCAATGACTGGCCTACGATGGGGATCCTTCAGAGATGCTGGCGTCAAAGTTAGCAAGTAAAGGATTGTTACATTGATAGTTTTTTAAAAATCTTTTTCTGTCCTTGCCTTTGAGGTATTAATACAGTGGTCTGGGAATAAATCAGGTGGGCCTGGAGGTTGAACTGGGTATGATTAATGAGGTAGGAACACTGAGCCAGAGGTTTGCATCCTGTTTGCTCAACAGTAGCTTGTTGGGAGCTGAAGAGCAGAGTGCTCCATCTCTAATTTTAGTCACAGTATTTGAGTGGACATTTAGGCTCAAGCTAGAAGGAAGGGAAGCTGAATGCCTGCCATACAGCAGCATGTTCAGCTGGGTTCTGAGCTGAAGGCATTGCATGGCCTCAGTTTAATGGAGCTTTTACAGTCCTGATTGGGGTACCTTTCCTGAGAGGTGTTTTTTGTTTGTTTGTTTTTTGAAGGCCTCACAGATTAAGAGACCACTGGCTACCTCTCTTTGAGAAGGGTGAAAGGTGGACACCTGGCTGTGATGTGACATGGGTGAACAGGCTGTAGAGTTGCTGATTAGAGGGCCATTGCTGGCTTTCATTGCAATAGACTTATTTTTGGAGAATCCATTGTATGAAATGAAACTCTTGGCTGGAAAAGAGTGCATGTTGTGTTCCATTTGATGAGGCGAGATTGAGGAGGCTAGGGCTTCCACCGTAGGACTGAGGGAGGTGCCCTGTGAGGTGCACCTTATTCCTGGCAGATGGTGTTTTTGTCTTTCTTTGTCTTAAGGCCAAGAACTTCAGATTTCAGTGTAGTTTAGCTGATTGTGGTTGATCTCATACACAGCTCTCACATCAAGAAAACCTTCTTGGGGCTGGGATCATAGCTCAGTGGTAGAGCACTTGCCTACCATGTGTGAGATGCTGGGTTTGATTCTCAGCACTGCATGTAAAAAAATAAATAAAATAAAGGTCCATTGACAACTAAAAATAAGAAACCCTTCCTGTACTTGGCAGGCAAGTCTGCCACACTTTCTTTACAGAAATTTCTCTTACTTGTTTCACTTTATTATTCTTGCTAATGAAATTTCTGACTGTGAAATGTCAAAAGACAGATATTACTGTGTTATATTGCACACTGCAGTCTTAAATATTTCACATCTTCTTATTTGCAAGTATACCATGATTATGTCGATGCCACAAATTACCTTGTGTTTGATCTGCAGTCTCATATTCCCACAGCTCACCAAGAAGAATTGCTTAGCTCTCCCTAAAACAGGCGGATGAGAACAAGTTGCTTTCCAAAATGTGTTGATCAACAATTAGATACAAGCACAGGTCAGGCCTCTTAGGAATATCTCACATACTTGTCCTGTATTTTGACAAGTTTCCAAACAGTGAATTTTAAAATTTGGTGGTGGTTATATTATACCATGACTAGGACTGGCCACTGAGTTGCTTTTTGTGTGAAAGGAGAAACAGAAGGGATACAAGAAATCACTCCCCAGCTGGCCATAGGAAGACTACAAGCTTGGTATTAAAATTTGCTATTGGTAGAGGTGAGGGAACTGCTGACAATTTAGAAATAAACTGCCTGAGTCAGGATGTTTTCTACTTGGCTAACTGGGAAAAAAATCAAAGTATAAAGTAAGCTGGAAAAAAAAAAAAAAATCAGATGACCAGGGCCCTTGTTAGTAGCCTCACAGTATTAACCTAAATAATGATTCGGAGTGCGCCACATTGCCTCTGGAGTCAGTCTGTACACATTCTGCTATTCCAGGCTCTGCTTACTGTGTCACTGGCCCGTAGTTATGTATTTATATATCTTTATTTTTAAGCTTTCCTTCTTTTTCTGTTACTCTCACTATTTTCCATATCTTTGCTCCTCCTCTTGCCTAAAATGACTTCCTTCCCTCTTTTGTGTACCTAAACCCGACTCAGGCCAACCTACATTCTAAGCTCTGTACCTTTGCTTTATTCTTGTGCCATTCATTTCACAAGTGTGGCTGCTCCAGAGGTTTTAGGCCTTTAATGATTTTTGTCTTTTGTTGACTCCCCTTGCCAATGATAAATAGTGAACGGTTTAAACCATGACCTATATATTCATGTATTATTTTCTATTATTTGGGGGTTTATTTTCTCTAATCATAAACTCCCAAAGATGGGAATTTTAAACTCTATATTTTTTTGCCTCCATATACATAGTGAGAGCTAAATGAGTATGGATCAGAATCAGTAGGGAGCAATGAAAGTAGGATGGTTGATAACAGATAAATTTCAATAAAGGAATCTACTTTTTCCCCCCACATTTTTTATCGGTGCATTATAGTTGTACATAGTGATGGGGTTTGTTGTTACATATTTGTACTTGCACTCAAGATGGCAATATAATTTTGGCCAGTATCACTCCCCAGTACTTCCTCCTTCCTCCCAACTCCTGGTTCCTTTCCTTTATTCTACTGATCTCTGATTTTCTTTTTTTTTTTTTTTTTTAAGGCTATTGAAATTTATTTGCTAGATGTTTAAGATTAAGTTTTTTTAAAATTTTTTTTATTTTATTTTTTTTTATTGGTTGTTCACAACATTACAAAGCTCTTGACATATCATATTTCATACATTAGATTCAAGTGGGTTATGAACTCCCAATTTTTACCCCAAATGCAGATTGCAGAATCACGTCGGTTACACATCCACAATTTTACATAATGCCATATTAGTGACTGTTGTATTCTGCTACCTTTCCTATCCCCTACTATCCTTCCTCTCCTCCCCTCCCATCTTCTCTCTCTACCCCATCTGCTGTAATTCATTTCTCTCCTTGTTTATTTTCCCATTCCCCTCACAACCTCTTATATGTAATTTTGTATAGCAATGAGGGTCTCCCTTCATTTCCATGCAATTTCCCTTTTCTCTCCCTTTACCTCCCATCTCATGTCTCTGTTTAATGTTAATCTTTTCTTCCTGCTCTTCCTCCCTGCTCTGTTCTTAGTTGCTCTCATTATATCAAAGAAGACATTTGGTATTTGTTTTTTAGGGATTGGCTAGCTTCACTAAGCATAATCTGCTCTAGTGCCATCCATTTCCCTGCAAATTCGATGATTTTGTCATTTTTTAGTGCTGCGTAATATCCATGGTGTATAAATGCCACATTTTTTTTATCCATTCATCTATTGAAGGGCATCTGGGTTGGTTCCACAGTCTAGCAATTGTGAATTGTGCTGCTATGAACATCGATGTGGCAGTATCCCTGTAGTACGCTTTTTTAAGGTCTTCAGGGAATAGTCCGAGAAGGGCAATAGCTGGGTCAAATGGTGGTTCCATTCCCAGCTTTCCCAGGAATCTCCATACTGCTTTCCAAATTAGCCGCACCAATTTGCAGTCCCACCAGCAATGTACAAGAGTACCCTTTTCCCCACATCCTCGCCAGCACTTGTTGTTGTTTGACTTCATAATGGCTGCCAATCTTACTGGAGTGAGATGGTATCTTAGGGTGGTTTTGATTTGCATTTCTCTGACTGCTAGAGATGGTGAGCATTTTTTCATGTACTTGTTGATTGATTGTATGTCCTCCTCTGAGAAGTATCTGTTCAGGTCCTTGGACCATTTGTTTATTGGGTTATTTGTTATCTTATTGTCTAATTTTTTGAGTTCTTTGTATACTCTGGAAATTAGGGCTCTATCTGAAGTGTGAGGGGTAAAAATTTGTTCCCAGGATGTAGGCTCTCTATTTATCTCTCTTATTGTTTCTCTTGCTGAGAAAAAACTTTTTATTTTAAGTAAGTCCCATTTGTTGATTCTTGTTATTAACTCTTGTGCTATGGGTGTCCTATTAAGTAATTTGGAGCCCGACCCCACAATATGTAGATCGGAGCCAACTTTTTCTTCTATCAGACGCAGAGTCTCTGATTTGATATCAAGCTCCTTGATCCATTTTGAGTTAACTTTTGTACATGGCGAGAGGAGGGGATTCAGTTTCATTTTGTTGCATATGGATTTCCAGTTTTCCCAACACCATTTGTTGAAGATGCTATCCTTCCTCCATTGCATGCTTTTAGCTCCTTTATCAAATATAAGATAGTTGTAGCTTTGTGGATTAGTCCTCTATTCTGTACCATTGGTCCACCTGCCTGTTTTGGTACCAGTACCATGCTGTTTTTGTTACTATTGCTCTGTAATATAGTTTGAAATCTGGTATCGCTATACCGCCTGATTCACACTTCCTGCTTAGAATTGCTTTTGCTATTCTGGGTCTTTTATTTTTTCATATGAATTTCATGATTGCTTTATCTATTTCTACAAGAAATGCCGTTAGGATTTTGATTGGCATTGCATTAAACCTATAGAGAACTTTTGGTAATATCGCCATTTTGATGATGTTAGTTCTGCCTATCCATGAACAGGGTATATTTTTCCATCTTTTAAGATCTTCTTCTACTTCTCTCTTTAGGGTTCTGTAGTTTTCATTGTATAAATCTTTCACGTCTTTTGTTAGGTTTTCCCAAGTATTTTGTTTTTTTTGAGGATATTGTGAATGGAATGTTTTTCCTCATTTCCGTTTCAGAAGTTTGTCACTGATATACAGAAATGCCTTTGATTTATGTGTGTTGATTTTATATCCTGCCACTTTGCTGAATTCATTTATTAGTTCTAGTAGTTTTTTTGTAGACCCTTTTGGGTCTTCTAGGTATAGAATCATGTCATCCGCAAGTAGTGATAATTTAAGTTCTTCTTTTCCTATTTTTATGCCTTTAATTTCTTTAGTTTGTCTAATTGCTCTGGCCAGTGTTTTGAGAACTATATTGAATAGAAGTGGTGATAGAGGGCATCCCTGTCTTGTTCCAGATTTTAGAGGGAATGCCTTCAATTTTTCTCCATTCAGAATGATGCTCGCCTGAGGCTTAGCATAGATAGCTTTTACAATGTCAAGGTAAGTTCCTGTTATCCCTAGTTTTTCTAATGTCTTGAACATAAAGGGATGCTGTACTTTGTCGAATGCTTTTTCGGCGTCTATTGAGATGATCATATAGTTCTTATCTTTGAGTCTATTGATGTGGTGAATAACATTTATTGATTTCCGTATATTGAACCATCCTTGCATCCCAGGGATGAATCCCACTTGATCATGGTGCACAATTTTTTTGATGTGCCTTTGTATCCGATTCGCCAGAATTTTATTGAGGATTTTTGCATCTAGGTTCATCAGAGATATTGGTCTGTAGTTTGCTTTCTTTGAGGTGTCTTTGTCTGATTTCAGAATCAGGGTGATGTTGGCCTCCTAGAATGAATTTGGAAGAGCTCCCTCTTTTTCTATTTCCTGAAATAACTTGAAAAGTATTGGTATTAATTCTTCTTTAAAGGTTATGTAAAACTCTGCTGTATACCCATCCAGTCCTGGGCTTTTCTTGGTTGGTAGTCTTTTGATGGCTTCTTCAATTTCATCCATTGATATTGGTCTGTTCAAATTGTGTGTGTATCCTCCTGACTCAGTCTGGGCAAATCATATGACTTAAGAAATTTATCGATGTCTTCACTCTCTTCTATTTTATTGGAATATAGGTTTTCAAAATAATTTCTAATTGTCTTCTGTATTTCTGTAGCATCTGTTGTGATATTGCCTTTTTCATCCCGTATGTTAGTAATTTGAGTTCTCTCTCTTCTTCTCTTCGTTAGCATGGCTAAGGGTCTGTCAATCTTATTTATTTTTTCGAAGAACCAACTTTTAGTTTTGCTAATTTTTTCAATAGTTTCTTTCGTTTCAATTTCGTTGATTTCCGCTCTGATTTTAATTATTTCTTGCCTTCTGCTACATTTGCTGTTGTTTTGCTCTTCCTTTTCTAGGGCTTTGAGATGAAGTGTGAGCTCATTTATTTGTTGGTGTTTCCTTTTTTTGAGGAATGACCTCCAGGCGATGAATTTCCCTCTTAAAACTGCTTTGATTGTGTCCCATAGATTCCTATATGTTGTGTCTGTATTTTCATTTATCTCTAAGAATTTTTTGATTTCCTCCTTTATGTCTTCTGTAACCCATTGATCATTCAGTAACATATTGTTCATTTTCCATGTAATGTAGGATTTTTCCTTCCTTCTTTTATCATTGATTTCCAGTTTCATTCCATTATGATCAGATAAAATGCATGGTATTATCTCCACCCCTTTATATTTACTGAGGGTTGCCCTATGGCATAATATATGGTCTATTTTTGAGAAGGATCCATGTGCTGCTGAGAAAAAAGTATATCCACTTGAAGATGGTTGATATATTCTATATATGTCAGTTAAGTCTAGGTTATTGATTGTGATATTGAGTTCTATAGTTTCTTTATTTAACTTTTGTTTGGAGGATCTGTCCAATGGTGAGAGAGGTGTGTTGAAGTCTCCCATAATTATTGTGTTGTGGTCTATTTGATTCTTGAATTTGAGGAGAATTTGTTTTGTGAATGTCGCAGCACCATTGTTTGGTGCGTAAATATTGATAATTGTTATGTCTTGTTGGTGAATGGTTCCTTTAAACAGTATATAATGTCCTTCCTTATCCCTTTTGATTAACTAAGTCTTGAAGTCGATTTTATTCGATATGAGGATGGCCACCCCTGCTTGCTTACGAGGACCATGTGCGTGGTATATTTTTTCCCAACCTTTCACCTTGAGTCTGTGTATGTCTTTTCCAATCAGATGTGTCTCCTGGAGGCAGCATATTGTTGGATTTGTTTTTTCAATCCATGTTACCAGCCTCTGTCGCTTTATTGGAGAGTTTAAGCCATTAACATTTAGAGTTACTATTTATATATGGTTTGTACTTCCTGCCATGTTTGATTATTTATCTTTTTTTTTCTAATTTAGTTTGTTTCTCCACGATTAGCTTTCCCCCCGTCCTCTGTCTTTACTGAGGCACTTCCCACTGATGGTTTTGGTTATTGTTTTTCATTTCTTCCTCGTGTAGTGTTTTGCTCAAGACGCTTTGCAATGCTGGTTTTTTGGCTGCAAATACTTTTAGCTTTTGTTTATCATGAAAGATTTTTATTTCATTGTCATACCTGAAGCTTAATTTTGCTGGATACAGAATTCTTGGTTGGCATTCATTTTCTTTCAGTGTTTGAAATACGTTGTTCCAGGATCTTCTTGCTTTCAGCATCTGTGATGAAAAATCCGTTGTTAACCTTATTGGTTTACCCCTGAATGTAATCTGCCTCTTTTCTCTTGTAGCTTTTAATATTTTCTTTTTGTTTTGTATATTGGATATCTTCATAACAATGTGTCTTGGCGTTGGTCTACTGTGATTTTGTGTGCTCGGTGTCCTGTATGCATCTACAATTTGTATATTCGTATCCTTTTTTATTTCTGGAAAGTTTTCTGTAATTATTTCATTCAGCAGGTTACTCATTCCCTTGGTTTGAATCTCTGTGCCTTCCTCTATCCCGATGACTCTTAAATTTGTTTTTTTTTATGTTATCCCATATCTCTTGGATGTTTTTCTCGTGATTTTTAACCAGCCTTTCTGAGTTGGCTAGACTCTTTTCAAGATGAAATATTTTGTCTTCATTATCTGACGTTCTGGCTTCTACTTGCTCCACTCTGTTAGTGATACTCTCATTTGAGTTTTTAATTTGGTTTATAGTTTCTTTCATTTCTAGAATTATTGTTTGATTTTTTTATAATCTCTATCTCCTGATAAAGATGCTTAACTTTTTCTTTTATCTGTTTATGTAATTCATTTTCAATGTATTCTTTCACTGTTTGAATTTGCTGTCTTGTATCCTCTTTAAGGTTCCATTCCATCTGTCTAAGGTATTCCTTGAGTTCCTTACATGACCATTTTTCTGATGGCTCTAGGTCCTCCTGAATATTTAGGTTGTCCTGCATTGTTTGTACTCCTTTTCTTCCTTGCTTTTTCATGCTGCTCATGTTACTTCTTGTTCTGTTTGACTGCTGAGTTACTGTTTACTCCTATAAATTTATTTGATGCTATTGCTACTGGTTTCAATGAAGTTATCTCCTCCGCCGCGTTTTGGTGACATCAGTTCTCCGCCATGGTGGTATCCCATGCATATGGTGACAGTTCGTTCCCTTTGCCGGGTGATCAATGCAATGGGTGGGTCCTGACTGTCTCTCTCAAGCCCCGTTTCTATCCTGTGGCCACTGCCTATGAAGGCTCGGTTGGCATTTACTTCCTTAGGATCAGAAGGGCTGACCAGTTGTTTTGGTGGGATCGTTAGTGCTGAGTCATAGCGGTTTGTCTGCGAGATGCAGGTGAACGAGAGCTTGAATGCAGCCGATCCCGGCTCGGTGTGTGTTCTGAGAGGCCCGTACTCTTCGCCCCAGATCCACGTCAGCTCTGCATTGCCTAGTGATCCTGTATCCCCGGTTCCTTGCTTTCCTTCTATTCACCAAATAGTATAATGTGTGAAACCTTTTCCTTTCCAGGTCAGAGTCGGCCCCCTCTGGCTTCTGCCTCGAGCCAGGAGCCACCTGGTGGGGTAGCGAGGTTTACACAAAAGACTAGCAGGAGAGAGGTCTCTTCGATTTTCATGAGAGGACCCTCACCACTAACACCACCACCTTTCTGTTCCTTTTTCCTCTCTATCTTCCACATATGTGAGAAAACATATGACCCTGGACCTTCTGAGTTGGGCTTATTTCACTTAACATAATGTCTCAAGTTCTTTCCATTTTCCTGAAAATGCCATAATTTCATTTTCTTTATGGCTGAATAAAACTCTAATGTATATATCATATTTTCTTTATCCATTCATCTGTTGATGGATACCCAGGCTAGTTTCATAATTTGGCTATTGTGAATTGTGCTGCTATAAACATTGGATATGCATCTAACTCTATAGCCTGAGGACTTTAATTCTTTAGAATAAATACCAAGAAGTGGTAAGGCTGGATCATATGTGGCTGGATCATATCATGCCTAATCTTTTGAGGAACCTCTTTACTGATTTCCATACTGGTTATACTAATTTATAATCCCACCAACAGTTTAAGTGTTCCTTTTTCTCTAAGTAAGAGGAATCTACTTTCTAATTCCAACTAGGCATCTTCCTTTCTTCAGTAACTTTTATGTGTCTAGCAGTACTCAGTGGGTCCTCTTCACTTTGGTTTAACATTTGCCACTAAAACTGCATAACGCAAGTAATGTGAAAGTATGCTGGTTTACAAGTTTTAATTGTTGGTGTGTTGGTGTGTGAGAGAGGACATGGGGTACAGGATCCCATCGTGTGTCCTACAACACATTAGGCTGTGCAGCATCTTCATCATCTCAGTGTGGCTTCAGCATCCTCTCTTTGCGGCTCTTTTGACTGTGTTCTCAACTGCATTTTGTGGTTGAAATTCTGTATTATAATGATACTTTTGAATTTAGGGGCTCCAGATTCTGGTTATTTGTCTCTTGTAAATTGCAAACATCTTTCTACTGTCTAATTACATACAGTTGGCCATGGCATTGAAATACAGATTAAAATGTACTGTAGTATGCTTATGTTAAGCCACAGAGCCTCCAGAGCAGCAAATCATAATAGCAGTGTATTTCTAACATATCATTTATCATGAGTGCTATCTATCATATTGTTATATCTTTTAATATTCTAATCATATTTATCTTGGTCTTCCTCAGGTACTGGTATCTTGGGCCTCTAAAAATCAAAGCAGCCCACTTTTTCAGCACTCTTCAGGTAAATGCAATTTATAATGTAGAACCTGCCCTGTGTTACTTTGTTGTTTTTGTGATGTGTGCATTTGAGGATTTTTAAAAATTCCTTGTAACAAATGCATGTGGCATACTCCAACATTAAAATGGTCCATTTGATTATATACAATTATAGAAAGCATTCTTGTTTTTGTAAGAAACCACTGCTCATCTACAAACTCATTTCTTCCATGACCAAAACCATATTTAATTTCTCTTTGATATTTTACTTCCCTTTGTTATTCACTCACTTTTAACAGACAAACCTTGAACAGAATGACATATATCTCAATTATTTATATGTGTCTCTATTAGTACCTGCCAATGAATTGAAAATTTCTAATGGAATATATCTAACTGTACTTATGTATAATGTCAATAGGTTTCAAACTATACTAGCCAAATATGGGTAATGGTTACTGTATTGGACAGTACAGATATAGAACATTTAAAATTTTTTTCTTTTAATATTTCTTTTTTAGTTGTCAATAGACCTTTATTTAATTTATTTATATGTGCTGCTGAGAATCCAACTCAGGGCCTCACACGTGCTAGCAATTGCTCTACCACTGAGCCACAACCCCAGCCCTAGAACATTTTCATCATCAGAGAAGGTTCTTTTGGATAGTGTTGCTATATATACTATACATTAAAAATTATTAAGGGCTAGGGGTCTGGCTCACTAGTAGAGTGCTTGCCTAGCATGTGTAAAGCCCTGGTTAGATTTCCAGAAGAGAAAAACAAAAAGAAAAACACAGTAAAAATCTTGGCACAGAGAAAATCTCAGCAATTTATATTACTGAAATGCTAATAGAAAAATCATCCTTATCTGTGGACTAAATACTATGATCGGCTTTTATGCTAATCAAAATAGTATAATCAGTTTGGCTGGCTAATCTGAAAATTGGTAGTGAGAAAATTGGTTCCAATGTTAATATTCAGATTTATCAAGTTTTTTTCCTAATTATAAGAGTAATACTTGTCCATTGCAAAACATTTGGAAAACATAAATCCCTTAACCTGAAAAAAATTCCTGTTGGATTTAAAACTTAAATGTTAAAAACTAATATTGCTAAAATACAATAGTGATTTTAAAAATTAACTTGCCTTTCTATACCAGAGGCAGACTGGATTGTAAAGTGCATTATTATCCAAGAGAGTAATCACACTGATGAGCAGTGGGTACGTTTAGGAATAAACAGCATGACTATATGTTGAAAGGGTGGAGTACTGTTTCCGCAGTGTATTCAGTAAGCAATTATTGATATAAGTCTAGGATACCAAGCCAAACAAGAGGTTTTCTGACTTCAAGAAGTATTTATATGCTTGAGAGAAGTATTACAAGAAAATTTACATTTTGGCAAGTGCTAGGGGAGAAATAGGAAAGGATGAGATGGAAGCAGAGAGGGCAGCTTCCTAAATCTAAGTAAGGGTCAGAAAGCCTTCTCAGTGAAGGTGACACTTATGCTAAATTTTGAACTGTAAGTAGGACTAAAAAAGGGCATTTTGGTTAGAGAGACGGGCCTCGTGAAGTCCTCGTCATAGTGATGGACCATGGTCATTAATTATAGTTTATGCCGTAGGATGTCAGGAGAGGAAGCCGGAGGACAGATTGGGGCAGGCTTTGATGTGCCATCTGACCTTTATCCTTAAGGCACTGGGGAGTTTTTGAGTCTTAAGCAGAGGCACATCATGAGCAATCTGCATTTTGGAAAAACTGTTTGGCAGCAGTGCAGGCAAGAGATTAGACATGTGTGGCTAAAGGAATGACATTGGAGAAAAGAGTCTTATAGTAATTCAGTGATAAGGTATAGACTAAGGCAGTAACAATGAATGTGGACAGTGCAGGTCAGATCAGAGAGCTCTTGAGGTTAAAGGTCTCAAAAGTTGGAAGAACACTGGACTGCCAGATTTTTGGTTTAAGGTACCGGAGATTGGTAACTTAGTTTTTCATTAATGTTAATAATACTAGAGTAAGATCAAGTTTGTGAAGAAAGATGAAATTTTTAGTTTTGTTTGTGTGAGCTTAACAGAGAAATGGAGATACAGTTGTGAGTTGGGTGGAATTCAGCAGAATGGTCTGGTCTAAAGAAATCTATTTAGACGTCATATGTGCGTGAGTGGAGTTGAAACTCTGGGTTTGGTGAAGTCACCATTGACAGATGGCCAGGAATAGCCTTGAGGGATTAAACATTTAGAAAGCTGGAAAGGATGACTGGGAAATGCTAAGAAGAAATCTAGGAGAGTTCCAACAGAGAAGCCCACAGAGAGGAATTTCTAGAATTGTAGGAAGCAACAGCAAAGAGTCTAGATCAAGATGGGAATGCGTCCTCAGGATTTGGCAGCCGTGGTGACCTCTACAGTTGGGGCAGGGTAGTGGCATATTAAGGAAAGCTAAGGAATGAGCGGGAGAGAACTTGGCTTGGGGGAAGAAAGAGAAACTTGATTTTGAAGAGGAGTTAAAAAAAATGCAAAAGCTGGAGAGAAGTAAACAATAGATCAGTGGAGTGTTTTGTTTTTTCTTAAATTTTTTCCAATTTTTTTTCTAGTTGTAGATGGACACGATGTCTTTATTTATTTATTTATTTATTTAAATTTTTATATGGTGTAAGGATCGAACCCAGGGCCCCACGTGTTTGAGGCAAGCGCTCTACCACTGAGCCACAACCCCAGCTCCTGGAGTCAGTCAGTCTTTCTTTCTTTCTTTCTTTCTTTTTTAATCTTAAAGAGAAATATCCATGTTTTTATACCCAGGGGTAAAAGAAAAGAATAGGAAGAGGTGAAGACAAAGGAGACTGAGAAAGCATGACTACATTGACAAAAATCCAGGAGCAGGTAGAAGAGTGTAGGATCCAGAGTTATCCTGGGGCAAGGAAGCAATGCAGTTTTTACTGAGATGGAAGTTCTGGATGAAATCAAGTTTATAAATAGTTAAGGACATTCTCACAAATGTACCTGATGTTCTCATTGAAACGAGTTATCTGCCAAAAATGAGGTGGGTGATGATGGTGGCATGGAAGATTTTGAAGATGGAAGAGAGGAGATTTAGGGTTATCAAGTGGCATTCAGGACCTGAGACCAAAAATTTGTGGTGGCACTAATATACTCCTTTAGGAATGTGTTTGTCTATCAGTGCTCAACAGGAGTATGTTTTTTCTTTTTAATAGTGCTGAGCCCTGATGTAGGAATACTGAACGGAGCAGCAAGATCCAGAATTGGGGCTCTCTAGGGCCCATGTTATCAAAGAATAAAGTCACAAGAGGGCCAAAGAGTAATGGGGAAAAAGGTGATTTAAAGTAATAGACTCTTAATATGATACTAAGAGAACATGGAGAGATCAGGAACAGGAATTAACAATGTGATTGAAAAATTTGTGATTAGGATCTCTGAAACCAAAAAATAAGACCCTTCTTTTCTTCTTCTAAATGTGAACCAAGTTATGAAAATATGCAGAAGCAGGCAGTTAGAGATGAAAATATCCGCAGGATTGCAAGATGCAGCCTAGACTTGTGGTCACAGTCTGATTTCCTAACAATTCTGATTGTATTTGTCCAGCTGAAACAGCCAGCCCCTCCTGGACAGAGACCACTGGGTAGGCTTACTGTTTGCATGAAGAGGCGAATGTGTCTCAAGGACAGCCAGTGTCAGGGAGGGAGGAGGCAGGGGTGGTCCCACATGTCAAGAACTGGGGAAGAATAAGCAAGCAGTGGAGTACTGTTTCCTAATTTGCCCTTTTGAAACCAGAGAACAGGGAGGTGATTCCCTCTAACAGACATACTGGGAACAAAAGAATCAACCAGAAGACTCCAGAATGTGTTTACAGAGTGGGCCATCAGGGTTTTAGATGTCCAAGATGGAATAGTTCTGAGTAACTGTCAGGGATAGGATGAGCTATGGAAATGGTTGCAGTGGTGAATCAGAGGGTTGAGAAGCTAAGGTGTGGTTTTAATTATTCCTGTGGGCATCAATGCAGTTCAGGATGATGCTGATGTGGGATGCCAGGGAGTAGATGAGCATGCCCTAGGTGAGCACAATGAGCTTTGAAGCAGAAATGAGAGACCTGGATTGGGTTTAGAGTGTGAGACTGGGATAAACCGTTCTGGCCTCTTTGTGAAGTATGATTCCAGATGTGAAGTAGGTATTTGATGCAGTTAGATTTTTATCAGTCTCATTTTTGTGTCACCAATTGTAAACCAAAGATAAGTTTATTATGAGATGACTACTCTGTGCTCACTCACACTGATTTTTTTTTTTTTTGGCGGGGGTGGGGGGGCAGTTGGGCAATTGTGAATAGCGGTTGGCAGTCCATTTTGGTCTCCTCCCTGCTGTATGTTAAGGAGAGCAATGAAGGCAGCAGTCACTGAGTTCATGGTTCTCAAGAGAGCTTGAAAAGGAAAGGAAAGCTTGAGCATTCCACATTCCAAATGAATGAGAACTCCATCTGAGAGAGATCATTACTTTCTACCAGGAATAGCAGAACACTAACCTTACTTCCAGAGTTAGTAACTGTGCATGCATGACCAAAGTTTTTATCTCTCCACATTAATAGGAATGGCCTCAGACTCATGAAGCCTCCATCTCCTACATGGGACCTACAGAGAGACCTCCCAGTGAACCAGAAGAGACCCCTCCCCGGCCTTCTCTGTACAGGAGAATATTACGCAGACTTGCCTCCTACTGGGCACAACCGCAGGATGGTGAGCAACGTGGAACTGCACAGGAAAGCCCTGCTCACTTAGGAGTGTCCTTAAGCAGTCCCCCCACAACCAGAGACATAACTAGGACAAGAGCAGTCTCTAGGATCATTGAATCACCAGTCAGGGTGCCACCAGAGCAGAGCCCAAACAATGCCCTGTGAATGGACATAGTAGTCTCTACCCTCTTTTTGTCATTAGCATTTATGGTATTAGTATCACGTAGGGGTGCTGTCCCTGTTTGGTAAAGAATTGAAGAACAGGACACAGAGATTACAAGCAAGGAGGTTTATTACAAAAGCAACAGAAACAGATTTCTCTGAAGAGAAGGGGCCGCAAAGCTGAGAATCCAGTAGGGGAGTTTTGGCCTCTTCTTTTTATGGTCTCTGGAATTTCCTCCTTTCCTTTTTTCCTCCCCTGTCCACACTCTCCTTCTGTTATTGATTTATGCACCCTCTGCCCATGCATCTGTTTTAGTTTTTCTATTGGATTCCCTGCTTAGTAGCATGAGTACAGAAGTGTCTGTCTGCCTTGTGTCCACAAGTGCCTTCGTCATCCAGGAAGTTGACCTCATCAGAATGCCCTCTCCATGCTCCTTTGTTTAGCCCTGCCCCTGACTTCCTCCTCCCTGGCTGTCTTGTCCTGGCTGCCTAGGTCCTACATCTCCGTCAGTATTGTTGCTGCTTTCAGTATGGGTGTTTCAGGCACTTTTCCTGTCTGTGTAAGAAGGGTGAAGTAAATAAGGCTAAAGTGGATGTGCTGGCAGAAGGTCTTGGGAAGCTGAGTTGAGCCGCTGGTAGCTAGTCAGTGGTGGGGATTGAAATTTCAGTGGAAGAAGCTGACCTGTGTTGGATTCCCACAGCCCTCTCACAAGAGGTGAGCCCAGAGGTCTGGAAAGACTTACAGCTGTCCACCATTGAGCTGTCCATCACAACCCGGAATGGCCAGCTTGACCTGACAGTAAGTATGCTTGTTTATTAGAAAAGCATTTGGTGTCTAGGAAGAGTACATGCTTTTCTTATATTAATCCAGTCTTTTTGTTTTTACTCTGTGGGCGTAGAGAGGAAAGGATCAGGAAAAAGATGATTGGTGTGCCTTTAAGGAAGAATAGCATTGAGAAGCAGCAGCTGAGCACATTTGTGGCATAGACGCTTAAGGGCCTCTGAGCAGGTATTCTGGTCATTCTTAGTCAGCCTTCAGAGGGCTTAGGACAAATGGCCTTTACAAATAAAATGCTAAAAAGATAGCTACTCTCATTTGCCACTGGAATAAAAAATTGCAGAACTTTTACTTGGGTAAATATCCATTATTCTTGTAACTATATTAAATATGTGGATTCAGATACCCAGGAGAAACACACTTTCTCTCTCTCTCTCTCTCTCTCTCTCTCTCTCTCTCTCTCTCTCTCTCACACACACACACACACACACACACACACACACACACATACACATACTTATATCATTTGGGTCCAATCTATAACATACACTATCCAATGTAATAGCCATTAGACTCATGCGACTATTTAAATTAATTAGAATTAAATTTTAAAACTCAATTCTCAGTCACACTAGGTATACATTTCAAGCGCTCAAAAGCCATATGTGGCTAGTAGCTACTATATTAGAAAGAACAGATATAAAACATTTCCATCAGTGCCGAAAATTTGATGGATAGTAGTGCTATAGACAATGCACTAAAAAGAAATATGTTAAAATAAAGCTTGGTTTGGCAAACTGGTCTTCTAGCTGTTTACAAATAGCCCATAAGTGAAGAATTGATTACCTAGCTTATGTGGTGGCAAGAAAGTGGGGGGAGGGGGGAAACGGAAAAAAGTATTTTGTGGCACATGAAAAGTGTATAAAATTCACATTTCAGTGTCCATACATAAAGTCTGATTGGAACACAGCCATGTTCATTCATATACATATTGTCTATGGCTACCCTCCTGCTATAGTGGCAAGAATGACAGAGACTGTGGTCCCAAAGCCTAAACCATTTACCATCTAGGCATTTTTAGAAAAAGTTCATTGGCTCTGGTATGGAGAAACTATAGTAATTTATATTAGTGAGAATGACAATAGAAAAGTCATTCCGAACTGTGGACATTCAGCTTTTATGCAAATTGAAGGAGTCTATTCGTTTTTGTCCTGGTCAGTCAGAAAATGGTGCATAGAATTGGAATGCAGTGAGAAATTTGATTCCAATGTTAATATTCAGATTACTGAGTTATTTTCTAATCATAAAAGTGATGCATATTCATTGCAAAATGTTGGGCAAACAGGTCCTTTCATCTAAAATCATTCCAGTTGAATTAAAGAATTAAATTTAAAATAATAAAATTACTGAAGTACTAGAGTAGAATCTTAAGTGATTATAGTATAAATTTGGGGATAACAAGGTCTTTATAAAACCACACCCAGGGCAAAAATTCATATTCACATATTTGTCTACTTATCTAAAAAAGAAACTATAAACAAATTTTTAGTCACAAATTGGGGAAAATATTAGGATGTGATAGACCGGGAGTTAATATCTTCCTTTATCAAAGATTCCTAGAATATATAAATAAGAAATGGACAAAGGACTAATATTAAAAAATAGACAGTTAAAAATAGAAAATTCACAAAAGATACATATGAAAAAATAGCATCTATTTGCTGAGCATTTACTACATGCTATGTACCCTCCTAAGATTTTTACATTTATTTATTATCTTATATAATCCTCCTAACTATATTATCAAAATTTTTCATCTACTTTTTAAGGATAAAGGAACAAAAGTGCTAATGTCAAAAATGCAAATTAAAATAGTAACTAATGAATTACCATAGATTACAAAGCTCAGTGTCAGTATGGGTTGGGAAATGAATGGTCTCATATATTCTTCATGGGACTATAAATTGTGACACCCTGTCTCAGGTAGTATATATATGAAGTGTTTAAAACATATGCATACCCTTGCCTTTTAGGTGTAGAAATTTATCTTACAGAAATGATCAGATAAATACATAATGTAGTCAGTCCTTGCTTTTTTACATAATGGAATTCTAGACACATTGGTGGAAGTGAATAAATGAAGGTTAAAAAAGTCTGTTCCAGAGGAATTTTACAAAGAAATATAAAATTTCTGCTACTCATTTCCTTTATAATCAGAGTATGGCAATATGTATTTCCAGTACTTTGTTCGAGTTCTTTTACCATTGTTCTTTTCTCTGATGATGGAATACCAATGAATGGGTTCAGTGACTGTATGATTGCAATGCAAGATTAGCTACTTTCAGAATGCTGAGTGCTGTTCATCTGTGTGCCAATTATAAAAGTATATGATACTGTGCTTCTTATCACTAGTAGCAGCACATTCACTTTTTTCTTCTTTCTACCCCTCTTTGTAAAAAATAAAAGCAAATGCAATAAAATATTCAAAGACAATGTAGCTACCATGTAATGGCTCAAAATGTTTACTTATTAAAAAGAGTATATTCAGAATATGAAAGAAGCTTTAGTAGTATGGAACATGTGAAAGTTAGCGTTTTGTATAATGTCTATTTAAAATAGCAAAATATATGAAACAAACTAATGGACTAATTAATTTTATATTTACTCAAAATTATATATACATTTATATGTAATCGTCTATATTTATCGACATGGCAAGGTGCTCATCATCGATTTTTTAAAGAAAAAACAGGTTAAAAAGATTTGCATCAAATGGTTCCATTTTTGTTGAAAAAGGAAATACTTTAACCCGTAATTGTTTTGTGAATGATGAAGGTAAGGTTCCAATTTTGTTCTTCCAAATAGCCAATTGTCCCAGCATCATTTGCTGAAACATCCACTTTCCCTCCATTGATCTTCACTAATCTACTGCCGTATATCACGGATCTATGTACGTGTAAATATTTCTAGTTCCCCAGCCTGTTCCTCTAATTTTTTATATTTGTATTCTGCTTCTCTTATTATAGTTTTATAATGAGTTTCTCTGTTTTTCTTCCTTTTACAAAAGAGTCTCTTGACTATTCTTGGCTCTTTTGACATCTATAAATATTTTAGAATGATTATTTTATTAAATTCTACATTGAATCTTTATAATATTGGTCCAAGTTACATTGTACCCATAGATCAACTTGAGAAATGACATTTCTATAGTATTATATATTATATAGTATTATATAGTATATAGTCCACCATCTGAATGTGGTACATATCTTCATTTATTTAAATCTTCAATATCTCTCAATGACGTTTTTTAGTTTTCTCAATAGCACTGTCTTTTGCTACATCTATTTCTAGTTGTCTTCATTTTTGATGCTGTTATAAATAATATTTTAAAATTCCATTTTCTGAATATCCGACTTAATAGATGAACAAAATTGAATTTGTGTTGATGTTGAATCAGTAAGCTAATAAATTCTTAGTAATTATTTGCCTATGGATACCTTCAGATATCCTTTAGATTCTGTATAACTGCAAATAATTCAAGTTTTCAGACACTTATCCTTACAGTCTTATCTTACCTTACCATACAGGCTATGACTTCAATAGTGTTGATACAGGAGTTGTTGTCCTTTTCCTGATTTCCAGAAAGACTTCATTGCTTTATTTTTTTTTCTTCTTTTTAAGAGACCTTTTTATCAGATGTAAGAATTTTTTCTTCTAATACCAGTTTTCTAAGAGTTTTTTTAAAATATCTCACTCAATTTTACCAAGTACCTTTCCAGCATCTATTGAATTGATAAACTTTTCTCATTTACTCTACCAATATAATAGTTTGATTTCTCAATGTCACTGCGACTTTTGATCAAGATAGAACAATAAATAACTGCTCTACCTCAGCACTTTAAACATGAGATAAGAAACAGCTGTTGACAAACATTGGTGTGAAATCGGCAGTCTGGGACAGTGGTCCCAGAGAGAAGGGAATCAAACAAGGAGAGCCCTGTGCTTGCAGAGCTCACTGCTGGAGAGAGGCCACAGGGAGGGGACAGGGACCCAAGCAGAGCCCAGCCCTGTGGTTTCCTCAGTGAGGGATTGTTGAGAATTTAGAGAGATTAGGGCAACTAGAATTGCAGGCCAGAGTACAGGAATGCTGCGCCAGGAAGTGAACACAGGTCTGTTTCCTGTGGAGTCTTCAGCTGAGCTTATATAGCTGTGTGCATGTGAGAAGCCACCTGGAAGCAGTAAGAGCTACCACCAAGGAACAGGCTCCATCTCAGGAGACTCAGTCAAATCCCAGGGCCAGGAATAGTTTGTGTTCCCACCAGCCAGGGTGAAAGTCCTTTTCAAACCTTGGGTATTGAGTACCATCCTCAGAAGGTACTGCCTCCACAGTGGCACAAAATTAGGTACCTCTGCTCCCTCCTAAAAAAGCTTAAGGGCTGGCCTCTAGGAAGTCACAATTTCCAAGTAATGTAACAGTGCCTCCAGAAAAAGTTTGAGAAGTTGGCAAAGGACTGTCCTCAGGCTCAACTGACTTTAAAATAGTCTTTATTTAGTTGTCTTTAAATAGATGAAAAAAAACGAGAGTATTTTGTTACATGTGAAAATTACATGAAATTCAAATTTAAGTGTCTGTAAGTAAAATCACATTGGAACCCAGGCACACTAATGATTAAGTGCTGTCTGGCTGCTTGCATGCCACTGTGGAAGAGCTGGGTAACCAGCATGAAGATCTCATGTCTGCAAGCCTGAAACGATTATTCTGTGGCCCTTAACAGAAATCATCTGCTGGCCTCTGTTCTAACTGGAACTTAACTCTGCTTTCCCCAGAGCACCTTTAAGTGGTGGCTGTTTTCCTTCCCCTTGCCCCGCACATCAGGCCCGTTGACAAGCTACTTGTCTTCCTTTCTACTCCTCATTGCTTCAGACCAGTCTTGCTCCTTCCCTCTGACAACCTCCCCAGCACAATGTCCTATCAGACAATATGGTTTTTCCCAGCATCTACTGAACCCTGGCCATTCCCATTCATTTCCCTCTGATGTTATTTCCTGGCTCACTGTCTGCCTCTGCCAAAATGATCCCAGTCTTAATTCTCAACACAGCAGGCAAAGTAACCCTATTAAAGCCAGAGCATTTCCTGCCTGAGAATCCGCTCTTCATTTCACTCAGCATAAAAGCCACATTCCTATGGTAGTCTGCAATGCCCTACTGATCAAGTCCCCCCTTCCCTTTCCATCTCCTTCTGTTGTCCTTGCCCCTCTGCTCCAGTGACACTGGCTTGCTTGCTCTTCTTTGCACAGGTCAGGCATGCTCCCACCTCAAGGCCTCAACCTGGGCAGTTTCCTTAGAGTGATGGCTCATCCACCGGGACCAGTGGTTCTCCAAGCATGGTCCTCAGATCAACAACTTGTTAGATATGTAAATTCTTGTGCTTCACTCCATTTTTACTGAACTAGATAGAAACTCCTAAGATGGGGCCAAGAGTCTTCATAAAAATTAACTGTAATTGACAAAAACTATAATATGCGTCAGTGAGAACTGCTGTCCTGGACATTGCTACTCCCCTCACCTCCTGTGGGTTCTGTTTAGAGATTACCGTCTCACCTGGACTCCTCTTTGAAACATAGTCACTGCCATTAATGCCAACTCATGGTCCTTGCTGTTTCTTTAACCTCATTTTAAAATATTCTGATATGCTTCTAGATGCACTTATACTCAGTAATTTACTATTTGATGAATTTTCTGTCCCCTCTACCCCAACAATCAAATATAAGTTCTTTGTAGGCAGAAATGCATGTTTGTTTTGTTCATCAATGTAACCCAGACACTGAAGTTTATGGTACATGGTGGCACTCAGCAGTATGATGACAGGGAAACTCCAAGCAAGGTCATCACACTTATGTCAACATACTCTGTTCTGTCATTCCTAGTTGAGATCTAGGTGTGCTTTGGTGGTACTCTTGAACCTTAGGCAAAGGCTCAGGCCCTCCAAGCCCTGAGTTATCCTGGTCCTGCACATTCTGAACCTACCCAAACAGAAGCCAGCACAGAGGTGTTGGGATTGATTGAAGGAGGGATAGTTTGTATTGCTGGCTTTTGACTGGGAGCAAATTGTAGGCAGCAGTACAGGAACCAAGTACAGTGAATTATTACTAGTGCTGCAATAATAATTTGTAGCTCAAATCTTCCAGAGCTTTCTGTAGTTGGAAATGGAAGGTTCTTAGAACATTATCAGGGAACAAATGGATTGCTGTTTTCCAACTCTAGTTACATACCAGATTTGCATGTACAGCTTTTTAAAGAACACAGGCACCTAGGCCCTTTTTGCCAAGCAGTTTTATTGTGGTATGGTAGAATGCTGATGTACAGTGAGGCCTGAGAATCGCTGGGATGGATGGCAGAAAGGTTGGCTTGCAGGGGAAGGAAGGACTCCTAGAGATTTTAATGCCTTTGACTATTAGTGAGTAACACAACTTCAAAACCCTCCCATCTTAAATTTTTATTTTGCTAATTTAGTAAAAAAAAATACAAGCAAACAAAAAGCCAATGGAGATGACTTTTATATTAATTTGCAACAAAGCTCTTAATGAAAAGAAGGACAGAAAATATACTTAGAATTAAATCATTAGAAGTAAAATCCCCTATATGTTGCACAGCTTCAAAATATGAACCTCCAGGGCTGAGAATGATAACAGGCTGCATTAGCCAGAAATTTAGGTGTACTGACATTAGTATTCTTAATCTTTTTAGAGCAAAGAAGACTTTATGAACATCTGCATTGAACCTGACACTGTCAGCAAAGGAGACTTCATAACTATAGGGTAAGTGGACTGGGGTTTGCAGGACGTGGGGCTTCTTTAAGTAGTTTGAATCTACTTCACTGAGTAGTAGATCCAATAAAGGCCTGTCTTGCTTGGTAACTTGGTCATTCTTCCTTCTCTGTGGGGTTGATAATATATACAGTGTCTCTGCTTCAGTCCTGTGCCTTTTGGAAAGATCAAACTGTAAGAATAGTCTTTTGCCTTAAAGAATTCAGTGTAGCACACATATTGTCAAGAACTCTAGTTTTAGTGTCAAAGAACTGAATATAAATCTTGATTCTGCTACTCACTGCTCTTGTGATTAATGTCATTTAACTTTTCTGAATCCTTTTCCTCATCTAGAAAATGGAACAACATAACCATCTCTACTGTTCTTGGGACATTTTTTAGTATCAAATGAGAAAGTTTATGAATCGTTCAGCACTTCACAGTAGCCCTTACTATTCATGTCTGTTCACCTTGTCTTCCTATTCCCAGGGCATTAATGAAAAACTTGAAAAGGTATTGAGTACCTTGGACACTTCCCAGGCCTTTTTCTCTTTCCCAATATAACATACCCTTCCAACTCCTGCTTGATTTGTTAAGTCCTACCTCTGCCAGAATTTTATTGGCTAAGAATACTATAAACCCTCCAACAGTCAAAGCATCTGAGGAGCTGGCTTGTTCCCATGCCAACTGGTAATCTGCTGGCTCCATCCTTCTGAGCTTTGTCTCAGCGCTCCCTCTCGTGCCCATTTAGGGATTGAACATTTCTGCTGCAGCGGCCGGGTCTCCATGGCTGCCTCATTATCTACACCAGCACTGACAGCAGAATGGTTTTCATTAGTTTGTAATGTTCTTGCCTTTGGTACAAATTCTTCACATACTGAATAGCTCCTTCTGCAGCCTTTGATTCATTTGCTGTATCTGGAGTTAAGGGAATAAAGGAAAAGCCTGTCCCTTCTCCTCCCAGTGTCTAAAAACCACACACCATCTTAACTGAGAGTTTGGCCCGTGTGACCAGCGATATTCACATCTCCTTAAGAACACTGACATCCAAAAACAGGAGGAGAACCTCATTATGTTGATTGAGCTAAGTGAAGTCATGTTCAGCAGCAGCTCGAGTTTCCCTTTGGTCCTTATAGGAAGTGAACTCATAATGTATGTGTCCTTTCGATATCTAAATAGAATGTGATGAATTTGCTTTCAGAACTCTGAGTTCCTTTTACTAAAAAGTACTATCTCCAAGTAATGCAAGAAATGATTAAATAGTGGACAACTGTACTTGGGTTAGCTTTTCCTCTTTTTCTTCTTAACCATGATTAGCCATAAAGGGTATTTGTGCCTGAGGTTGAGTATGTGTGTATTGGGTATTTTTACTCCAAGTCCATTTAGTAAAGATATAACATGCTAGGTAGATTGTCAATGAGTGTAGAGAATCATTAGATAATGTCTAAGACTAGTTTTTAAATATGAATATCTAACTTAAAGGAGAAAATATTTTTATTCTTAAGTAATAATCACAGAAACCAAATAGAAGTTTAGTATGTTTCCCAAATAATTTAATTCATTTTAATTTTTAAATTTGATAACTATCAAAGAGTTAGGTAACATATGGAACAATTTAAATAAAGAATAATCAGGGAAAGACAGTGTTAACTTCATGCACAGCTCTGAACAGAAAATAAGCCTTCTCAAGCTGAAGACATCTCAGTGCTGGGCAAGAAGTCACTGGGAGAAAATTTATTCACAGAACCCACCACTTCATAGACCCTCTGACTACTTTTACCATCTAAACGAGAAAGAACTTGCTGTATTCTTGTAGTCTAATGCGGTTGCCATCACGGGTTTCTAAGTTTGCTTTTTCTGTCTGAACAGAAGTAAAAAGGTAAGAGACCCCAAACTTCGTGCAGATGGCTCCGAGTGTCTCCAAGCCAGCAGGTGCACCCTGCTTCTTCCTGAGGTGAGGAGGGCAGGGGCATGGGGTCTGGGGTCCTATAGGATCTTTTTGGTCTGTCTTCCTTTCTTTTCCCCTTCTTCTTCCCTATTAATTGTCCAACCTTTAGTGTCTAATGTGCTGAGCATTTTGCCAGGGTCAGGTCATAACAAGGGAGACCTGAAAAGGAGGCAAACTTCCCTTCTGAGTTACAGATTGGAGTTGGTCTCCTTCTGAAGATTCAGTTTTCAAGTCAAGGTTCTTCTATAAATTGATCTTTAGTTCTCTTGAGTATTTATTTTTTCATGTGTCAATAATGATGTAATACAAAGAATTCTCTAGCTGGTAAATAATGGTTTCATTTTAACATGTTTTTATAAAGGATCTGGAAGCAGATTTCAGTTCACTGAATTTTTCTGTATTGAAATTCCATGCTTAGAAGAATAACCTATATAAGTGCAAGTGGAGGTATCTGAATTGTAAGGCTAGTTATTTAACTGGGGCACTCCAGGAAAAAAAAGACACTACAGGCTGCCTCTGAAGACTGTCTGCAATGCTACTGCATTTAAACAGGAATGTAGGTAAACAGGAATGTCACCATGTGACAGGCACCACAGCTTCAACATAGCAGATGTTAAACGCATGAATCGTGGAAGAGCCTCATAGACTCAAATATTGATAAAACTTAGCAAGTCTTAGAGAAAAATAATGAAAATGATCCAGTTGACAAAATGGTTTGTCTTTCTCCATTTCCATTTGAGAAAGATTATATTGTTATTTGTGAATTCTTTAAGGATGTGGCATATTTATTTTAATAAATATTTGAAAATTTAACCTTGTTGTTCTAGTTCCAAAATACTGTGGAAGGGAAGAGATTGAAGTTAAAAAAATTCCTTTTTCATGAATAGAATTGGGATGTGTTCAGGAATATCACTGTATGTCATTAGTGGGCACCGAAATATTGAAAGAACAATAGCATAAGCCCACAGAGAAGACCATGTTTTCTGTGGTGAGCTGCCGTAGGGCACTGATGTGCTTGAGAACCTCCCTGAACATTCTCGTCCCCACAGGGAACAGAGGGCTCTTTCAGCATTGACAGTGAAGAGTATGAAGCGATGCCTGTTGAGGTGAAACTGCTCCCCAGGAAACTGCAGTTCTTCTGTGATCCCAAGAAGAAAGAACAGATGCTGCAGAGCACAGCCTAGTGAGTGGACAGTGACGAGGGCCTCTCCGAGACCACACTTTGGGCCACCCGTGGGACCAAAAGGGAACAGATGCCTCAGCTGTCCCCATAGTGTTGTCAGAGAATCCCAAGGGCATTTTCACAGCAAGTACCCCGTCCTCCCCAGCAGTGCTTCCCATAGTGCACCCTGCCACCTGCTCTGCAATTGGTACTCCATTAGCGCATGCTTTCATTTTGGTGTGATAGTCAGTCCCTCCTAGATAGTGATTTCCCTCAAGCTTGTCAAGGACATTCTCACTTTCAGTGGTTGGAAAGGGCTAGAGCTTTGTTATCTCCTTGAAGTGCACCCATGTATGGAGAACAGGATCTATTTTTTTTTTTCCTTTTGGTACCAGGGATTGAACCAAGGAGTGCTTAACCACTGAGTCACATCCCCAGCCTGTTTTATTTTTTGAGACAGGGTGTCTCACTAAATGAGACTGGCTTTGAATTTGTGGTCCTCATGCCTCAGCATCTGGAGCTGCTGAGATTATAGGTGTGCACCACTGCAACCAGCAGGAGAGCAGGATGCTTAAGTTTGTCTAAGATCCTCCATCCCTGTTCTTTGATTGTCCGGGGGAAGCAGTGCCTTCCCCAGGTGCCCTTTCCTATGTCTGGCTCCTCCATGGGTGATGCTACTTTGTGAGCTCTGGTTCTTATTTAGCTAGTTTCAGTTCTATCCTCAATTCAAAAGCAAATGTGAGGTAGTTTCCTTCTTCAACCATGGCTAAACTATTGTAAAATGCAATTTTTTTCTTCTTTTTTTAAAGAAGTGCTTCTTCAATGTTGGTTGGTTTGCATGAGAACCACTTGGGGTGCATGATGAAAACTGACTTGGGGCCCACCCCAAACTTAACAACTCAGCCAGGGATGGGCCAGGAGTCTGCATTAGGAAGGCTTACTTCAGCTAAATCTGTAAGTTGATCCTTTAACCTTACTTGGAGAAAGTGTTTTAAAATAATGTTCCACCAACTATTCTGCTCATGTTTTCCCCAAAAGTATTGGAAAAATCATGTATCCCATCATACATCTATGTGACATCTAAAATTTTTGTGGGAAGTTAAATAGTTGCCAAAGTTATGTACTTTCTAATGTCATGTAAATATTGATGTTTTAAAATAACTGTTACATCACTTTTAAACATATCCAGTGCAATTTGACACCTCTCATTCATTTGTAAAAATAAATGAACTAGTTATTTAGTAGTTTAAAATTTTAAATTATTTTTTCTCCCTGTGGGTGTATTTCCATACCACTGTCAGTAAAAAGAATCTTATCATAATGTAATCTATTTTTATGCTTGACATTTTTTATCAAATGCTTCTCATCAACAAAAAATTAAAATGGAAATAAGTTTTTTTAGTTCTTACATGTTTACAGAATAAATGTTACCATAATTATTGGTATAACTGATTAAAACTAATAATTAAAAATATTAGAATGTTCTTTATCCTAATTAGTTCATTTATCTAATACGTAAGTGGTATTTTTAGCTAAGATGGGGGCATTTCAACATCAATATATTCCTTGTTTCATTGTTTTACACTTATGAACACTTAAATAAATAGATGGAAATAGAAAGAATTATAACAATGTCATATAGTTCTTTGAATTTCTTTGGAGATACATGGCAAAAAACAGTGCTCTCAACTAACAACTTGATAAGATCTTCTTTTAGTGTGTTTCAAGCAGAGACTGAAAACCACCTGATTAGCATCTTTTCTTTTGTTCTGTGCCTCTAGAGGGAATTGCACCATGGTAAGAGTGGGGAGATGCATGCCTTTCTCATTATAAGAATAGGGGTAAGTGAGGAAAAAGAGCTAGCAGACCTTACTACAGGCTGCTCCTCAGGAAGTTCAAGTGTAAGGACAGCACGCATCCTGCTTGCCATGCAGAGTGAAGGCCTGTGCTCTACTGGGCTACACAGCAGTGATAAAAAGCCCAGGGCGTCAGACACAGAAAATGGGGCTTACCTGTTCAGCACTGTGTGCTTCAAGGTAATGTTAAAAGCTGTTCTTTAGCAGAAAAATAACAGATGGGTCCAAACATCAGCATAAGGCCACCCGAGAAGGGGAAGGAGGATGACAAGGTATAAGAAAATAAAATTAGCATATTGTGTGATTCTCTAACATCATGCAGGACCAGGACAGAAGCTGGCTTTCTTTTCTCTTGGAACCCCACCTGTGAGTGTGTATCACAGTTGGGGAAGGATATTTAACCACATTAAGAATTTTACTGACTTATAAATATGCCTCGTTTCAAATTTTGTTTTTTTTTTTTATTTTGTTAATTATCAATGGACATTTATTTATTTATTTATATGTGGTGTTGAGAATCAAACCCAGTGCCTCATACATGCAAGTGCTCTACCACTGAGCCACAACCCCAGCCCAAATTTTGTTTTCTTCACACTACTTCCCGTGAGGCCTTGGTTTCCTTATTGTCTCTTTGAGCTGTCCTTCTCTAGAGTGCCCATGTAAAAAGACATTTCACCATGTAGCTATTCTGCAGCCATGCTTGTCAGCCAAAGTTGGAATGCTCAGCTGTGCAAACAAAGGAGAACCTGAGTCCCTTTCTGTTTAGTGCAAACAGATTAATTTTGCTCAGAAGCTAAGATTATTCCTATTAAAAATATAGTAGATGCTTTCTACAAAATATAACCAAGAGTTTTCCTTTGCTGACAGTTACACTAGTAAGTGCCAGTGCTTCAGGGGTGCGTCTGATGTACTGGTTCTCACTATCATCTACGATGTGGGTATTAGTTGGTCGCCTCACTCAGAAGGCAGCAACCTGGCTTTGAACACCAGCCGTTTGACTCTGGAACCATCACTGTCAGCAGTTCACTCTATACTGGTTTAAAATATCTCCCCAAAAAAGTTAAAAATGGAATAAAGTTTAATATACATACACACCTATACATGTTGTTTCAAACTAAACTCTGATAAGAGATTTCATGAAACTAAAGGTTTTCTTCTAGAAGTTTCCTGTGATTGAGGGTGCACAGTCCTGGCTCTTCTGGATGGCATTTTAGTCTCACCTGTGGTTTCCCCTACTGGGATGGAGAGCAGGCAACAGCTCTTAGTCGCCTTTGTCTTCACTGTAAGCAAGGCAGCAACCAGCCCCATAGGCTCCATTCCCGGACTGGGCCATCATTCCTTCCTACCACAGACTACATCTCAGAGTAGGTGAAGGACAGAAGCACACATGTTCATGTTAAAATGTGAACTTTAATTGTAAAAATCATTTTCTGTAAATATAGTTGTAACAACCTCTCTGCACACAATTTAGTTCAGATATATACAGATATGATATACATAGATGTTATTTGTACCACAGAACAAAATCAAGAAACATTTACCCTTAGCCTTGGGACTAATCAGCTTTCTTTAGGCCTTTAAATTACTACCATTGAAAAGAGAGAGAGGAGGGCAACACCTGAGAACTATCTGATTTCATCACAAGGTGAAGACTTAAACACAGATTCCATTTCTCTTATTGCTATAACTCAGGCTGGGGTGTTGCTCACGATAGGGAAAAGGAGGTAAGCTGATCCTAACTCAGAAAAAACAGGTTTTCCAGGGCCATGACTGTTTCTTTTCCAGGAAAGGTTATGTAGAAATTTAGCCAACAAGCGTTGGGTAATATAGGAAGTTCATTTTGTTTGCCTCTCCCCACCCACCCCACACGGGTCACCCATCCAGACTCATCAGAAGCAGAGTCTTCGCCATTCCCCACTGATGGCAGCTGTGCATATGCTAGGCCCAAACTTTTCCTAATGCCATCTTCAGATCTTTTATATACTTCAGCTTTGCTTAATTTACCCAAAGGAGTTTCACTCTAATGTCAGTCAAATATACTTGTAACCAGCTGTTACCTCTGTGTGAATTTTTCATTTTGTGGATCATCTCTGACCAATTTATAATATTCCACCTTACCCATATCCTTCAACCGTTCTTAGAAAGCAAAGTATATATTCATCATTAGTCTAAAAGGCATTCTATAACAAACATAATTAACACCTTCCTACTATGGTACTAAATAAACTCTCTGAACTTAGGGTATAGTATCTCTAAAAGCCCATGCTATACTGAAGTTCTACAATAAATTCTAAAAAGATGAAAGCAGGGCTTCAGTTCACCATCATTGGATGTCTATACAGCAGTAGAAAATTCCTAATCCCTTTCTAAATTTGCAATTTTACCTCATCTACCCCTAAATTCCAGCCCTCCAAAATAAGTAAAGTGCTAGTTTTAAAACCTCCTCCCGTTCCCACCTCTCTCCAGGTGACTGAGAGCCTAATCAGAAGGATCACATTTACCCTCTTCTGTCCTAGAGTCCTGCTGAAGCTTGGTGTGTGTCATCCTTCCTGGGACTGTCAAGTTCATCTCCTGGAGTGCTGTTCAGATCACACAGCACAATGTCCTTTTCACTCTCCGAAACAACGTTTCTAAGGGTCTCACCACTACGGAATTAGAAAGCTGCCCATTTCTAGGATTATAATTTTGAAATCTCTTTCCATTTCAACATCTTCATACTTAGTTTATCACATAGTAACATCAATATAAAAATAAACTTCCATTTCTTATAAGAAAAACATAAACTTAATTCACAGTTAGCCTTTTCCCACAACATTTAGTGCTCCAATAGCTCCTGGGAACAGAGGTATATTAGTAATAAAAAATGAAATAGTAAAAACTAATAATTTGGGAGTAAAAGGAGCCCTTAACTCCTCCCCTCCCCCACCTGAATCAGAGAAGGATTTTCCTGAAATGAGAAGGGTGGGGCCTGCCCTGCCAATGTAGGCTGGCAGGTCTGCAGTATGTTCACCACAGACATAGCTGCAAGTTATGGCAGGGGTGGGGGGGGGGAGGGTGGTAGGTATCTCTCAGGTTCCAAGCTTACTAACCTGGAACCTAACAGGGAAAGAGAAGCCCATGCAGGCATGCTGGTCTTTCATGTTCGCTGTCAAGCTGAGCATTGTCTTACACACCATCCACTCATTAGTCTGCCTCTCCAGGAATGGTCTACACTAGACTTGGAGTGTAATCAGTTCTCTGGGTAATGCATTTTCAAAGGAGAAAAACAGTCCCTGAGGTCCCTGCCTTTTCTCCAAGTTTGATGTTCTGCCAATGAAGGTTAATTCTTTACCACCCTTTATGAAATGTTCCCTGAAGGCCTCAATGGAAAGGTGAATAATTTCACATTTTTATAGTACTTGAAGGGCTTTCAGTATATCAAGACATCAAGTTCATTCTCTAGCCACCAGAATAAAAACAATGACTTAGCTACGATTTATCTTTATCTTCTAGCTAAAATATCACAGGTAGTTACAGAATACATGGATCTTCACATGTGACATCAGGCAACATCTGCATCTGTGTGCTACTTTTATCTTTTCCATCATGATCTTCACACGGTTTATAAAAAGATAAGTTAAAGATGTAAGTTCCTATGTAAATTACTTCTATCAATATGCTAATGAGTTTGGCCTCTCTTCCTTAGCCAGATAGGAGAAGAGATACCAGAATGGATGGAGGGTGTGGGAGGCAGATGCCTTCTAGTTCACTGTACTCAGAACTGTACAGGTCCCAGGTGGGATGCTGACATTGGAATGGATCCAGGCCAGGCCTAGGGACAGTTTCATATTTAAAGCCAAAGCAAATGCTAATCAATGATTTGGTGCATACTTTTTAGTCTGGTAGTATATAAGTCCTGCAGGATCTGACTCTTTTTATTATCTGCTGAGCCTACAAAATTGAAAACATTCACTTTAACAGGCCTTTGTCCTACTTAACGCGGATATAAACAAATCCCAATCCTGATTCCAGTCCCCACAGGACTCTTTCCACTTAGGGATGATTGGGCAGCCCTAGGATCACAAATCAGCAGGTGGTCCATAGGGGGCACAAGATCAGGCTCAGAGCTCCCCAGCAGGGTCTGGTATCTTATGCAGGGACAGGCGAGGGCCACCAGCAGAGGGCTCAAGGATCCATACAGCCTTGCTCCTGAGGTCAGTGGAGGTGATAACACTGCCTCTACTAAGCTTAGACCTAAGCAGGGAAAGATGTGGCCAACTTCTTTCAAACAAAAGCAGATTTTTTTTTTTTCAGAATATATTTAAAGAGTGACAGAAAAGCAGGTTCACATGGCTCCTAGCTTCTGCTGTCACTGTAGAGAGATTCCTGCCTAGTACTTCAAAAACAAGTTCCCCCCAGAGGAAACTTGTAGCAAATGATATGGTTGTGCCTGCTAACTTCCCATGTGGGAGCAGCAGAGTCTGGTACTAAGCAAAACTTCAAAAGGTGACCTCGGAAGCAAGAGGTTCCACGTAGCCCAGGTCATAGCTGGGGTGATACACAGCAAGGAGTGAGTGAAGGGCTCACGCTGTTCAGTCAAGCAGAGGCTGCGTCAGGAGGAAGCCAGAGGAGGACTGAAGGAGAAGTTCAAGAAGTTCTGCTCTGGGGTCAGCTAGTCCAGGCCCGTATGACTTAGGACAGCACTGCCTCGGTGCATTCCCCTCTGGGCCTCCCACACTCATACCCTCACCTTCCTCATGAGCCCAAGCAAGTCAGAGACCAGACAGACAGCTGCCACAGCCCTGGCTCTATTCAAAGGAAAATACAGAACTTCCTTCTCACCTTGCTGTCTTTACAGCAGCACTTCTGAGCCTGGAGTTAAAACAGCACAGGACACATAAGCGTTCACATACAGAAGGCTCTGGAGCCAAAGTATTCAGACAGGGTCCTTCTAGCAAATCCCCCAATTCCAGAGATAGGGTCTGCCTGTGTCTTAGAAGAATCCCCCCTATGCCTATCTCTAGCCACCCACCTTCAACTTAGAAAACCCTGAACCCTAGGGTACCACTACAAGTATCCACTTCTTGACCCAAGTGAGAAAGACCCCACGAGCTTTGCAAGGCAAGTGGAGGGGGTTGCTTATAAAGGGGAAGCAGGTGAAGCATCAGCCTCTGGGCACAGGTGTGTTTTCTTTTGTAAACATGATACTGGAATGATGACTGAATCCACAATGCAAAGGAGAAAATGTGTTAGTTGTACATATTACTTCTCAACGCCCAATCTTATTTATATATTTACATAAGATACTACTGTGATTAGTCACTGTATTTGCATTTCCACTTGTGAATTTATTTACTTTTGAATTCTGTATCAAGGAGCTACAGTGAAAAATACTTTTAAATTAAGCAATAGCCCTAAGAACCTTGAGTTGATAAGACACATAACCTATCCATGTGAAGGTTCTTTCTCTGCTGTCTACACCAGCCTGTATGATGCATTGATGGCTATCCCAATAACAGAAGGGTGAAGGGGAAGAAGTTAGGTTACCAAAAATCCAGGATCTCAGGTCAAAAGCCTTAACGATGGCCCCAGAAGACCTAAACTTTACTCACAGAATCTGGCTTTCTGATTATGGTTAACAAGTGTCCTTTCACCCAAGCTGGCAGCCATCAAGTAACCCATCCCAAGAGAAGAGGCAGGTGACTACAGGACCCATCCCAGACCATTCAAGAAAGCAGATAAGATTAGGACTGACACCTGAGGGCTCCTGACCACTCCCTGAGGGGAAGGCACTGTCAGATTTTCTTCAACAAATCTTTTAGGTCTCAGGACCCAATCACTAAGCCTGCTAAAAAGATGTTTGTGAGCACTCCAGACTGGCGAACAGTCTTATTAACATCAGGCTCCAACCTCTGTCAATCAGCTCAGGTCCTGGCTAGATTTAGGAATCCAATGCATCAGGGGGTTGCTGGTAATGCCTCCAGGGAACCGTCATCCAGATGAAGAAACTTAGAGCTTGTTCTCTAGCCTGTTTGAACATCTGCCCCTCTACCCTCTAAAAACACCCAAGTTATTCCAAGAAAATATTTAGCCCTTAAGAGACTAAATTGAAATATATATCTTCTTGGGAGCTCCAGGCCACCACTGGCCTGGAATTTGCCAACCCAACCTAAGAGAAGGGATTCAGAGAAAGAATGAGCACATTACATTAAGTGCCCATCATTCACTTAGTTTAGGAGGAGTTTAAAGGCTTCAGTCTATGAGTGTAGCTTTCAGTTGACCAATAAGAAACCTCTCCCTGTCATTCGGTCCTTAAAGAAGCTATCTGGTGTCAAAAACATCCCTTTGTCCCTTTCTGTGGTCCCTATTCAAGTGAACAAGGAAGACACAGACTTGCCCTAAGGAAAAGGTTTTTGATCCCAAGACCACTGACTCATAGAACCTGATGATCTTGAAAAGTCATCTGGTTAGTTTCTGCTCTCAGGCAGATGAACATCTAAGGCCACACTGGACAGATGGTTGTCTTCTTGAATGCATCAAGGGACAAGGACACACAGACTTTCTGAGCAGTCCACCCCACTGTTTTCAGAGCTCAGCCTGCTCATAGTGACAGAACTCCAAAGACTAAACCCAAAGCAGCAGCTCCGGGAGATGGTGGTTAGAATTCAGTATCCTACCAAAGCAGGAAGCACAAATCAAGGCCATCTCACATTATCTCTAGGGAAAAGGGAAGAAAGGAATTTGCAAAAGTTACATTTGTTGGAAAGTATAAACAATCTTCCTTTGTGTCACCATAATTAAAAACAGGTCGTTGGGGGCCTGGGGTACACTCCAGGCTATGTTCACCATTGTGAGTGGCTCACCAGTCCTCCCATGTCACTCATCCTATGGGCAACAGGGGTTGTCAATGACCAGCATGACATCAATGCCGTAGGCCTCCAGCAGGTCCATTAGGAAGCTGCGGTCTCCTTGGGGATCCAGGCCCATGCCCCTGGCATGCTCTGCTGTCAGAGTTTTGTCCTGACTGGCAGACACCTCCAACAAAGTCTGAAATATCCGGTTGTTTTGCTCTAGGAAAAACCTGCATTCACAAGACGGGAAAGGGAGGAAAGGAGAGACGAAAGAGCTCACCAGATAATCCACACACAGGAATCTAAACTATACTGTTTTGTTGAATTGACTTTTGAAAGCTTTCAAAAATAAACTAAAATACATTTTAAAAGAAGAAAACAGGGTCAAAGTTTCATTATACAGTTATTAAAGTACCACTAAGGTTAGCAAGAGCCTGGTGGTGTGAGTCACAGGATGATTGGCAGATCTCTGAGTGGTGCTGGCCTTGCTGCCAACACCACTTTCCTGTTAAGAGGGAAGTCACTAGCGATTTAAATATAGCCCTAGGGAGGGGCCCCTATTTCCTGCTTTCCTCTCCTGCTTAGTCATAAGAGGAAGAGAAAGTTGAAAACACAAGGCCTGATAACATAGTTCTGAGGTCAAGATTTCAAGTAAGAAGCTAAAATTCACCTTTCAGAGCTCGGGAGAGGCTATGCTAGATGGCAGCCAAGAATCCTCACTGGAGAACAGAAGGCCCTGGGCCTCTGTGGACAGCCCACCATGGCTGACAATGGCCACTAAGAATGTGGGCACTGAAGTGGGGGTAGGCACGGGGCTATTCTGAAGCCAGCAGCACTGGAAGTGGGGAGGTTAAGGGAGAAAGGGAAGGTGAGTCATAGCCACTGAGACTGGCACTGAGTCCCTGGGTGTGTGTTCTCCTTTGATTATTCTTTTTTGGGGGAGAGGGATTATGCCTAGAAAAAGAGTTAAGAGTCATGGCTTCATGGTACCACATAAATAAATGAGTGATGTTCAGAGAGCCATTACTTGTCTCTTTAAGCTGTGGTACAGCAGTCCAGCTTAGAGCTCCCAGAGTCAACAGAGGTTTCTAATGTCTAAAGCAGCTCTGGTGCTCAGAATTTTAAATGCCATGCATGGCCTGTGTCAAACCTTGAGAGACAGTGGCCCCATTTGATTCCTGGATACCTGCACATCTACAGTGTGCATGCCTTAGAAAGTACGCCATGAGCATCAGGAGCCACTGTAGGAATGTCCACAGGGAGTTTCCATCAAAGCTGGTTAACTGTCCAGTGTTGTTCCTCACCCTTATCCCTGCACATGGCACAGGAAGACCAAACAGGAAGCTGAGAGATTATTTCTCAATTTTCTCTTAAAATTGCTTATCCCTGCAATCAGTGCTCCAGGTGTACAGGCCAGGAGGCCACCCCATCAGATCTTGGGGAAGATTCCATTCAATTCCATGGTTCAATTTTCAGAAAACCCATAACACTCAGCATGAGGAACTGCTCTACTCAGAAGAAACCACAGATGAGAAGTCCCTGAGCCCTGAGGAGCACCAAGGTTCTAAGTGGAGATGTCTGAATGCAAAAGCCCAGCAGAGGCACATCCCAGACCTCCTATTCCTCTCAATGACCTGTTCCTGCCTCTTTCCCTATATGGCCTTTTAGGGCTCAGGTTGCCTCTGTAAAGAGCCCAGTTCTAATAGCCCTTGGCAGCAATGCTGGACTGCCGTGGGTGACATGGGAGGGACCCAGGTCATCCAAAGCAGTCAATGCTGAAGGGATTCTCAGGGAGACCCACAGCCACTGGCCCGGGCAGACTCACAGCACAAAGAGGTCCTCCTCACAAGGGTTGTAGTCTTCTTCCACTTCCTGGGAATACAATAGCATCTGCCTGTTGGGGAAGAGACCACCATCAAACGGGTGCCCAGCCACCCACCAGTGGCCAAGCATCTGCAGTGGGCCACACCCTCCTGGAAGCAGCACTGATCAAAGCAGGCCTCCATCCTGGGGCAAGGAGAGGAGGGACAGGAAAGGATGCACAGGACATGGTCTCAAAACTCCAGGGTCTATAGCCAGTTCTGCCCCTGGAAACCTCAAGTAAGTGGTAATCCTTCCTCTGTCCATCAAATGGGGATGACAATGATCCCATTTAACTCACAGGTAACCAAATTACTGAGAACTACACGAGATAATGCATAAGCAAGTTTCAAATACAGTGATCCATACAGTATAGATGCTCAATAAATGGTGGTTCCAAACATAAACAAGGTCATTGGGGAGGTTTTGGAAGCTAGTATAATTGTCCCTAGGCTTCAGAGTTTCCAAAGCCAGTCAGAGAGAAATCATGTATCTGCCCGTTTCCTATAAGGGCGACATGCAGGGATCCCCTTCATTTCTATCTCCCTGGCAGGAATGCACCAGGAGGGAAGGTGTGAGACTCACAGAGACCCCAGGGAGATCCTGAGAAGGGCGGAACCCCCAAGCCACCCAGCCCTCCTTCTCAAGTGTGGCGCTGGCCCAGCTGCATCCACAGGCACAGCCCGCCTCCGCCCCTACCTCTGCTCATTAAGCCGCCGGTACTTTTCCCTGTCGGCACTGTTGATCTTCAGCAGGGGCTGCAGGTGGCCATGGTGTGTCTTCACATTTTGGTTGTCCACATAAACATCGTACAGCTCCCGCTTCTCTTCAAATATCTTCTCTGTGGTGCCTGCGGAACCCCAGGCTAAGCAGGTGGGAACCCTGCAGGGTCACCAGCCCTACCCCACTGGAGAAGCAAGGAGACAAGGAGGAAGAGAGGGACTGGGACACAGGGGAAGCATGAGGGGAGGTCCCCATACTCACAGGCCACATAGGACACCTCTACCTCCAGGCTCTCGATGTCAGCCACGTTCACATAAAAGAAGGGCTTGGACTCAGGAATGGTGCCCCCGATGCCAGGCAGAGAGACGTTGGCCAGGCAACAGCAGCAGTACACTGGAGGATGGAGGAGGTGAGAAGAGTTCGCCCCCCATGTCCCTCTTCCACCGAAGCCTGCTGGACAACACCTTCTCTGAACTGTAGCCCAAGAGGAAGCTGTTATGGATTAGATGTGGTCTGTCCCAGCCAAACGCATGTGGAGGCTTGGTTGCAAGGTATCAGTACCACGAGGTGGTGGGGCCTCTAAGAGTGAATCCTCTCATGGGAGCTTCACCTCCATGAAGGCATTAATGTAGTTCCCAAGGCAGTGGGTTAGTTATCTCCAGAGCATTTGGTCATAAAGTGAGCCTGGAACTTCTCTCTCCTGTGCTTCTCTTCCATGTATACCCACTTCCACTGTCTACCATGAGACCCTCACCAGAAACTAGGCAGATGCCAGCACCATATTCTTGGCCTTCCGGAACCATGAAACAAAATAAACCTCCTTCTGTATGAATTAACCAGCCCCAGGCATTCTGCTTTAGCAACAGGAAGTGGAGTAACACAGGAACTATGAAGGGCTTTGTTCTCTGCTAGCCTGGTTCATCAGTAACCGGGTGGTCCTGGCATTCTGAGGAGACTGAGGGCAAGTCTCCCACAGTAGAACCTGACTTCTTCAAGGTCACACAAGCAATGTCTTACCAAATCCAACACACACACTTTGCACTCTTTCTGTCCCTGTTGACCTTCCCCCTTCTCAAGACTTTGACCTACTGTAACCCTTTCATTCCCAGTCCCCCCACCCTTCTTCTGACACTTCCATCTCCCCTGGAACATCTTCCACAATTGTTAATCCACCTCCTGTGCCTGGCATGCTGCTGTTCACACACTCTCCCCAGTGACGCCCCATCCCCTGGTTATCAGGACAGCCCTTACAACACTCTCAAATCACCATCTCCAGCCCAGCTTTCCCCCAGAGGTTCTGAACCCACTACTCAAGTGCCTGGCATACATCTCCCCAGGAAAGACTCACAGGCAGAACACCTTCATCGTGTCCAGGTTAATCCTGCCCAACTAACCTCCCGCCATGCTTTCTGGGTTCTGGTGGCTCCACCTCCCTGTTATCACAGATTCTTCCTGTTATGCCCTCCCATACACCAGGACCTTTACAACCTAATCAGGAAAGTTTTATCAAGTTTATCTTATATACATCTAGAATCCATCTTTTCTGCCTTCCCACATTTCTCTCTCCAAAGGCTACTTATGTGTCACCCAGTGCATGTTCTTCGTTGCTGCCAGGTTCCATATGAATCCAGTCAGGCCACTCCCAGTCTCAAAACCCCCCTGATATGGGCCAGACTCTTCAAATTTGATCAACAAGAGAGAGACTCCAGCAGTCTATGTTTTGGGAACTTAGGGAGAACCCTGACTTTGGCTTCAGTTACCTCTATAGCATACAACGCCCACAGGAGGGGGAGAAAATATCAAAATGCGCTTTCGAAGTAAGGCAAATTTCCAGAGGATGAGGATTTGCTCGCCAAAGAACTTAATAAACTGAGACATGCAGCCAGCTGGGTGTGTAATCTGAAAAAATAAAAAGGGGCAGAGGAGAAAAAGGAAGAGCTGGTCAGAAATACGTGAAGAATTTCCAATGCTGACTCCAAAACTCCAAAGTCCAAGCAAACAATAACAGATGGTTATTCCTGCACAAAATATTTGTCACTTTAAAAGTCTTATCTTTAAACTGAATTTCTATAGTATGTTTATTCTGCTGATATGTTGACGTTTAAAGATCATTAATTACTCAGGAGAAAGTATGGAGGAAATAAAGGTGAATTTGACTTCCTAAAAGTCAAAAATAACAGTATCTCTGAAGAGAAAATATGCTTCAGTGAGAAAATTCAATTCAAAATATTAATTAAGTACCATAATAAAATAATGAGCACATTGTCCCAGATTAGAGCCCCAGGTGGCCTGCTATTGTGCAAAGCAAGGGGTCTACAGGGGGCACAGGCAGGGGGAACCCCAGGGTCACTTGCTGGGAACCCTCAGGACCCTTCCTTTTCATGTGAATTGAGACAGCCTGCATCCAGGAGTATCGGAGAGGTGAAGAGGATAAGCTCTGTCCCCAGGAAGGCTGAATCCAGTCCCAGCTCTCCCATTCACTAACAGGGAGGCCTGGACAGAGCAGCTCACTTTTCTTTTTTCTTTTTTTTAAATTTATTTTTTTAAATTTTTTTCTCTTTAGTTATACATAATAGTAGAATCTATTTTAACATAAATATATAAGCATGGAATATATCTTGTTCTAATCAGATCCCATTACCTCTCCTTCCTTTTCCCTCTCCCCAACCCCGTTCCCTTCCTTCTATTGCTCTTTCTGCAATTTACCCATATTTATTTATTTTTTTAAATTAAATTCTTATAGCTCACTTACCTAGTTCACTTTCCTACTTTGTAAAACAGGGAGGCCATCACCTACCTCGCATGGCTACAAGGACCACCTGAGGCAAAACATTAAATACTTAGCAACTAGGAATGGCCCATATACAGGGACCACTAGGTCATTTACAGAACAGAAAGTTCAAACCAAGTGCCTGGTGAGCCTTCCAGCAGGTTATTTCCATGCCTAAGTGTCAGACGGAAGAGCCGTCATTTCCCACTAGTGATGCAGGAAAGAGCAGTCCTGAAGAAAGGCAGCCCTGTCAGAGCTGTGGGCTGGGGTTTAAGGACTGAGAGCCCTTGGAAAGGGCCAAACCAAATACCTGAGCCCTGAGAAGGCTTCTGTGCTCTGCCAGCCAAGACCAGAGCTGTCCTTGGCCCTCCAAGACTGCACCTAGATGACTGGGATGGGCATTTCCCTTTCCAAGGCACTGACCATTCACTTGCCACAGGCTGTGGTGAAAGGCTGCCCTCCACTGAGCATGCTCTATCTGTGACCTACCTACTCCTCTGCCAGCACATCCAAATCACCAGGAGGAAAGGCACCAAGTGTGGTCAGCACTCTCCTCACCACCTTTCACCCAGTCATACAGCAACAGACAGGAAGGGAGCTGAAACACAGCCCATCCTCCCCACCTTCCCTCCCTCCGGCTTCTCCAAGCCCTTAACGTGCTTCCACTCAGGAAGGCCTGGCCAGGCTTGCACCAGTGCGTCCTGCATCAGAGAGTCCACAAACCAATAGCCTTAGTCAATTCTTATCTCGTTTATTTGTTTACTCAAGAACACAGGTTTGCATTGTAAGAGAAATCTCTGTAAGGGCTTACTACCGCCTCACTCATGAGAGTCAGCTGACGAGACCTCACACCCCTCATTGACTCTGTACAAAAGCATGAGACAGACTTGTCTCCTGCTCAATTTAAATGTTTCCCTTTTTTCACCCTCACTCCTCTGTGGCTTTCACAGAGAATTCTCTTTGCATAATGCCTACAATTTCAGTTTTTATGTTTTCCCTCCAATCTTCCAAGCCAGAACCCCATCCTCTTCTTACTCCCTATCCGTTGCTGGCAAACCCTGGGGTTCCACCTTCAACGTCCTATGCCCTCCACTTGGGGATCCATTTGCTCCTGGAACTGCATCCTGCCCTCATCCCTCCACTGCCCTATGGTACAGTGAACAGCCACTCACTGGACCTGTCCAGAGGCTTCCATCCTCTTCCTCCATTCTAGGTTCTTATTTTATTTTCTTCCACAACAGTCTTACATCTGATTCCTACTTTAAAAATCACTTAAAATTTATTTATATATGAGTACACATTGAAAAGATTCATCAAACTATATACTTATAATTTTTAACTTGTTCCCATAAATGTTATATTTCAGTAAAATGCTTATAGACAAATCTCTATATTCATATATATATACATATTTACATATATACATATATATGACCATATACACACACACACACACACACACACACGTGTGTGTGTGTGTGTGTGTGTGTGTGTGTGTGTGATTTTCCATAAATGGAGAATGGAATCATATCAGTTTTCCCTCTGTATCTGTGGAGGACTGGCTCCATGGTCCCTCACAGATGCCAAAATCTGTAGATGTGCAATACCTTATAAAATGGAATAGTATCTGCATATATCTTCCTGTATACTTTAAAGTATTTCTGGGCTACTTATAATACCTAAGAGAATGTAAATACCATGTGATATTTGTTGTACTGCATTATTTATAGAATGACAAAAAGTCTATGTGTGTTTAGTACAGATGCAGTTTTCAAAAAAATATTTTCAATCTGCAGTGCTCAAATCTGTGGATATAGAACCACAGACACAAAAGGCTGACTGTATAGCACTTTTTTAGGGCTGCCGTCTCCTCCTGGCTCTTTTCTTTTTTATATACCTAAGGATTACCCTCTTCTCCCCTCCATGCTTTACCTCACCCCCAGGTCATATATATATTAATAACCTGGTATACAACCATCCATAGTTCTCCATGCTCAGGGATGCGTATATCTGTATCTATACCTAAGTCTATCAATATTTTTAAAATTGATTATATCAATTTTCAGTTTTCTGCCCCTTGCTACTCTCAAACAAATAGGCCACCCCAATCATCATCTCATATTCTAATTCATTATCCACAATAACTGTTTACTATATGGGCATTCTAGTTTTCTACCACCCTGAGCAGTGTTGAATTAAACATGTTTACACATACATCATTCAGGTGGTTTTACATCTAGAGGACACCTTGAGAAGTGAACTGCTGGAAAAAAAAGTACATGTATTTTTAATTTTAATATGCTGACTTTTTTTTATAAGAAGACATCTATAATCTATGAAAGTACTCTTTTCTCTGCAGTTCCTTGGATCTTTTTTTTTTTTTTAAAGAGAGAGAGACAGAGAGAGAGAGAGAGAGAGAGAATTTTTTTAATACTTATGTTTTTAGTTTTTGGCAGACACAAATCTTTGTTTGTATGTGGTGCTGAAGATCAAACCTGGGCAGCACGCATGCCAGGCGAGCGTGCTATGGCTTGAGCCACATCCCCAGCCCAGTTCCTTGGATCTTAATTGGTATGTTAATGAGCTGCCCTCAATAGGGCTAAAGCATATGGCAGTTTTCCCTTTTCTCCCTTTATCCTTCCTTCTTGGCCTCTTGGGAAGAGGAATCTAGGGACATTCAGGTCAGATGTTGGTCACTTCCCCATGGCTTTGGAACTAGCCCACCGCAATTTCCCTCAAAAGAAACATAATTAGGGGTAGGGTTCAGATCAAGACAAGCCCAGAATGCCCCTGATCACCCTCAGACCATTTCTGTCTCTCAGCCCATGTCATAGGACTGAGAAGTCTGAAAACTCCATTTACTGGACCCCCAGTAAACGGGAGGCAATAATGAAAGGAAGGCAGGAAGGCAGGCAGGAAGGAAGGAAGGAAGGAAGGAAGTTCTCTGCAGCAGAAAAAGACACCTGACTCCAGCTTCCAACAATTCTGAGCACTCTCATGCCCCTGAGAGGTGAAGAATCAGGAGTACAGTGCTACCCTCAGAGATCTAACTACGGGCTGTGCTGAGGCCCCTCCTCCAAGCTCCCACAGTTCTCATAGACACACCCCCTCCCCTTTGTTGCTCCAGCTCCTGTGGATCCATCCTGTTGGTATTTATAGCCTTATGCAATTCCCTGTTCCCCTGGAGTAACTTGCTTCTAACCAAGAGAATATGGCTACATGGCAGGTTGTCACTTCCATGATTAGGTTACAAAGGATTCTGGCATCTATATTGCTAACCAACCCTTTCTTGCTGGTTTTGATGAAGCAAGCTGCCATACGGAGAAATCCCATAACTAAGAACAGCCAGCAAGTACAGAGGACTTCAGTTCAATATCCCCAAAGAAATCTAATACTACCAATACCCACAGGAGCTTAGAAGTGGCTAATTTTCTTGTTGAACCTTCTAATGACACCCCAATACGAGCTGACACCTCAACTGCAATATCACAAAAGACAATGAAGGAGAAGACCCAGTCAAGTCATGCCTGGATTTCTGACTCACAGACACGGTAAGGTAATAAATATGTACTCTTTCAAGTTTTACTCTTGAGTAATTTATTATGCAGCAATCTATGAGTAATAGAAGGTATTACATAGCAAAGGGAAGATGCTGTTCTCCAAGAACCCTGCTTAAGGACCATGCCCTGCTGCTTTGAAATGGAAAAAATGGAACTTTTCCAAACATCATGAAGCCCAATCAATGTTGTAGGAGGCAGAGGCTCAACACCAGCCCTGGCTTTGACTGTGCATTGAAAGCCCAGATGTAAAAGACAGGCTCATCTTCCATGGTAAGGACCAGCTTCAGTCCCACCTATTCCTTTGGGCTTCCAACTCCTGTTTACTGATTCCCTACATTGAATTAGTTTGAAATACTTAATGTGGTCTCTGCTTTCCTGATAAGACCCTAACTGTTACTTTTTAGGGTTCAAATTCCATGGCCTACTATTTAAAGTTTTCCCAATCTGAATCCAATCTATCTTTCCAGCCTTTTCTCTTATGACCAGGTGACATAAAAATTTAATCCCAGACAAGTTTGCTCATACCCATGAGCTTGTCTTGTGTTTTCCCATATCCACATCTCCGCAAAGGCAGTGAAGTAGGATAGACTGAGCACTGGCTTTAGCACATGTCCTATGTAAACATAAGTCCTGCACTATCTCCTACTAACTGTAAGGCCTAAAGAAAATCATGGAACCTTTTTGAGCCTTGATTGCTTTAGGTGGAAAACAGGGATTAAAAAATAATCATAAAGATATACTGCACCTATTAAAAAACAAAACAAGGAGTACTGTGACAGGTACAGATAAATTGCCAGCATAATGTTTTGTTCACAAAACCTGCTGAGACAGTGGTAGACCATGGCTCACTGTCGCTCATGCCTTCTCTCAGTCTGGAGTTAGCATCCCTCACTTTCCACTTAGACAAATGCTTCAGGGGCCAACTCCTCTTCCAAGATGGCTTCTCTCTTAAACTCATGTATAATTCCTGTAAGAGGGGAGCTCTAGGTTTCAACTGAACTGTCTTGTGATCAACCACAAAGGAGGCAAAAGGCAGATAAAGGAATTCGTGTTCTTAGTCATCTCTGTAAACTTTAAACACCTAACATTTTGTATTTTGTTGACTATAAACAATATATATTCTAGAACTGAAAGCAAAGTGCTACAGGAAAAACAGAAAATATTAAAAATATTGTAACTAAAAAATATACCTGTTTATCAAACTTTTCATTTTCAGTCATGTCTGGCATTATAGTATCTGATGCAACCAACAGAATCCAATCCATTTTTTCCCTCCTAGGAGCCCAGCGTGACTGGCATGTCTATCACACTTGGCTTTGCATTATGAGAAGTGTCCAGAAGGCATAGTGATTAAGATAACTTGCCTTAGGTTTTAAGTGAACCCAAAAGCTATGTTATAACCAATTGTATCAAAAGCAGACTTTCTGCATGAGCCCAAGACACAAATTCCTTATTAATTAACAAGTAATCTACAACAACTATTCCCAGACCCACATCCAGGATGGTGTGAGAGTGTGGCAGCCTCACCTTCATCTCAGGGTACATGTAGCGGTGGATGGAGGGCAGCCAGTAGACAGGGGGCAGGTTGCTGCCTCTCCCAGGACCAGCGTGGAGCACCCCTTTCTTGTCCTCATAAAATGCAGCCAGATGAGAGTAATGTCCTGGCATCTCCAGCTGGTGCCTGCATGACACACACAAACGTGACAGTGAGAACAGCTCTGGCTGTGGCATGCAGCTCAACCCATGCCCCCAGGGTTAAAGGCAAGGGGACACTCAGAAAATCTGCACTTTGAGGTTGCCTTGAGGCCTCCCTTGGTGTGACAGAAGATCCTAGGAAAAAGCTCACACAAGGGGCCTGAGCCACCCTGAGAGCAACATGTAAAGCCTTCTCTTTCTCGTGGGAAACAAATTAACAGGCGATGGCTAACATCTATTGTTCTTGAGCAAAATATGCTAAAGATTGTGTGCTGCTTCCCAGAGGACGGCTGTCCACTGTGAGGAAGGATAACCCGGAAGATCACAAATTCCCTGCTTAAAATTGCTCTTTGTTTACACTTCATGCTTGCTTGCTCTCATTGTTGTTATAAAAGAGCAGGGAGAAGCTTCCCCTTCAGTGTCCCAAGTAAGGGAAAGCAGTTATTACTGGGTATCACTGAGGGCTTAAAAATTCACATCAAGTAATAAAGAAATACAACGTGCCAGAATCTCTTCTCCTCCCACCCTGGTCTTCTCCTTTACTCGGGTCAGCTACCCTGTTAACAGACCCCCAAATCCCAGAAAGTTGAGGCAGTAGATCATCTGGAATGCAGAATGCTGCCTCCCAAGTTGAAGCACTTTGTTCACTGGGAATATTCGTGGTTGAAATTTGTCCTCCAAAAAAAAATATGCTGGGATCCTAATCCCCAGATTCTCAGGAGGTGGCCTTCTTTAGATAGGGCTTTTACAGAGGTAACCAAGCTACAAATTCATCAGAGTGATCCCTAATCCAGTAAGACTTCTAGAGAGGGGAACTTTGAATACACACTTGGGTACACACACCAGCACCTAAGGATGAGGAGAAAGGCGGGTGCCGCAGTCACATGCCCAGGACACCAACATCTGCCAACAAAACCAGTAGCCAGAGGGGAGGCATGGAACAGAGTCTCACAGGGAACCAACCTTGCAGACTGTTGCTCTAGCCACCGAGTTTCTGATACTTTGTTGTACATTCCCAGCAAACCAATACAGGAAGGAATAAGAGGACCTCAACCCCTTTTAGCACATTTTTATTTTCTTGGTATCTTATTTCTATGTAATCATGAAAAAGAAACACAATACAGCTCCACTAAGTAAGAGAGGCATTCCTAATTAGGTTGACCCTGGAATAACAGTAATTAAGAACAGGCAATACCCACTGCCCCTCCACACACCAACCTGCCACATGACTCACTCCAAACTAAAACAAACCCATCAAAGATTTCCACTGAACAAATGATAGGCCAGCTATTCTTCTACCCTCCACTCCAGAGTGACTTAGCACTCAATATCAAGGTGATGGTTGAGATACTTTCAGGCACCTTTGTCTAATATAAGATAACTGAAGTTATGTGGGTTAGACTCTGTGTCCTCTATTCTGTACCATTGGTCTACAGGTCTATTTTGGTGCCAATACTATGCTGTTTTTGTTACTACTGCTCTGTAGTATGGTTTTAGGTCAGGAATAGTAATACCACCAGCTTCATTCTTCTTACTACGGATTGCTTTGGCTATGCTGGGTCTCTTATTTTTCTAGATGAAGTTCATGATTGCTTTTTCTATTTCTATAAGGAAAACCATTGGGATTTTGATTGGGATTGCTTTGAATCTACAGTGCTTTTGGTAGTATGGTCATTTGACAATATTAATTCTGCCTACCCAAGAACAAGGGAGATCTTTCCATGTTCTAAGGTCTTCTTTCTTTCTTTAGCATGTTGTAGTTTTCATTATAGAGGTCTTTCGCCTCTTTTATTAAATATTCCCAAGCATATTTTTTAAGGCTATTGCAAATGGGGTGATTTTCCTAGTTTCACTTTTAGCAGATTTGTCACTGATGTACAGAAATGGCTTTGATTTATGGGTGTTGATTTTATATCCAGCTACCTTGCTGAATTCATCTCTGTGTTCTAGGTGATTTCTGGTGGCATGTTTTGGGTCTTTTAGGTATAACATCATATCACAAATAGCGATAATTTTGAGTTCTTCTTTTCCTATCAATATCCCTTTAATTTCTTTTGTCTGTCTAATTGCTCTGGCTAGAGTTTCAAAACTATGCTAAAACAGGAGTGGTGACAGAGGGCATCCCTGTCTTATTCCAGTTTTTAGAGGGAATGCTTTCAATTTTTCTCCATTTAGAATGATGTTGGCTGGGAGTTTAGCATAGATAGCCTTTACAATGTTGAGGTTCCTGTTATTTCTATTTTTTTCTAGCATTTTGAACATGATGGGATGCTGTATTTTATCAAATGCTTTCTCAGCATCTATTGAGATGATCATATTATTTTTATCTTTGAGTCTATTGATGTGATTAATTACATTTATTGATTTCCATATGTTGAACTAACCTTGCATTCCTGGGATGAACCCTACTTGATCATGATGCACTATCTTTTTGTTGTTTTTGTATTCAATTTGCAAGAATTTTATTGAGAATTTTTACATCTATATTCATTAGAAATATTGGTCTGAAGTTCTCTTTTTTAATATTTATTTTTTAAGTTGTAGTTGTACACAACACCCTCATTGCATCCATTTTTATGTGGTGCTGAGGATCGAACCAAGGGCCCCGCATATGCTAGGCAAATGCTCCACCCATGAGCCACAACTCCAACCCCCGAAGTTTTCTTTCTTTGATGTCTTTGTCTGTTTTGGGAATCAGGGTAATATTGGCCCCATAGAATGTGTTTGGAAGTGCTCCCTCCTTTTCTATTTCATGAAATAGTTTGAGAAGTACTGGTATTAGTTCTTCTTTAAAGGTCTTGTAGAACTCAATTGTGTGTCCATCCAGTCCTGGGCTTTTTCTTGGTTGGTGGGCTTCAGGAAAATTTGTATTTAAAAAAATAATATTACTATATTAAAAAATAATTGCTAAAATGAGTTCTTCTGGGAGATAGCTAATTTTGTGGGTTCCTATACATTTTGTTTTAAGCTTTGCACTAGCCAGGTGATACAATAATGACTAGGAGGTGCTTCTAATAATTTCTGACACTCTTACAAATGTTCTTGGAGTACACAGAAAATCCATGGTGGCAAAGTTATGTCTAATTATTCTGAAAGGATGACAGTTTTCAGTTATTCCTCAAGGATGTGTGTCAAGTTGCTGAAAGTTCAACTAATAGAAAATTACAGACAACTAATAAGTTCAAAGGTGTTTTCATTAGAACCCATTTTCCCTAAAAAGAACACCAGGAATCTGTATGTTTTGATCTAAAAGGGGCGATATCAAGGGTGATTTATTTATTTATATGTGTGTGTGTGTATAAATTATATATATTTATGTTATATACATATGTGTATATGTGTATATGCATATAACATAAATATATATAACATAATTTATATTTATGCATGTATATACAAATTATATATATATATTATATACAAGTGTGTGTGTGTGTTTGTGTGTGTATAATTGGCAGTTCCTGGATTTAACAACTATTGTATGAAAGCCTCAAAATGTAAATACACTGCAGGTTTTACAACAAACAATACAAGATAAACCAAAAATTATAAGTAAGGCTGACAGTGCTTCAAGACAAATTGATCTTCAAACAAGATGTAAAAGAACATGTAAAAGAACATATTAGAATGCATAGATTAAGAAAGTACCACATTGAAATCCATGCCAAGCAATCTGCAGAAAGCATCCAAGAGACACCATATGGTAAAAACTAGTAATAACTGGCTCAATATATGCTACAGAGCTGAAACCACAGGATTCTGAACCAGATTAAAGATTCTTCTGAAGGACCAGAGACACTGGGGTTCTCTTTAAGTTCACATCCACTTCACTGATAAATCACAGGCAGGTGCAACTATGCAGATGCTCAATGCACCAACCCTGCCTTTCCTAATGCATCCTGCAACAATTCATACTGTGGAGAAACCCGAGATGCCTCTGTGCAGCGACTGCACTTCATCACTCTGGTGGGTTCCTTATGGATCTGAACAAGTCTGCCTTCTGGCTTTGCAAGTACAGAAAAACAGGCATTTCCATTACTGTTGGTGCAGGGACCAAATGGTACCACCTTTCTGTAGGCTAAATTATAATTTGCATCAAATTATACTGTGTATGTGTGCATGCTCTGACTCAATGATTCCATTTCTAGGAAGGTGTCCTAAAGAAGTATGCATGGATGTGAATGATCATTTACTCACAGGATGCTCATATCTATGAGTTGTGAAAAACAAGAAACCTAAAATCCCAATAACAGTGAAATAGTTAAACTGTGATTTATCTCTGTATATTGACATACTGTGAAACCACCAAAATAATGCTGAGAACTATCAATCATAATACAGTGAAAGGTTAACAAACCAAGTTACAAAACTTAAATATTCAACATCAGAATCCTTTTTCAAAAAAAGTAATGTATGTGTATATATTTATACATGTGGAAAAGATAACAAAATGTTAACAGCAGATATACCTGAAAGCATGATCTTTTTCCTTTAGGCTTTTCTCTATTTTTTCAAGTTTTCTACAATAATTATAGTATATGTTAATTTTGTATTTAGTGCTCTAAAATTTTTCATTATGGAAACTTTTAAAAATACAGACACAAATGGAAAGGAGAATAACAAGCCCCATGTATCCATTGCTCAGCTTCAATAGTTACCAATATTTGAGCAACATGGTTACATCTATTCCCTATCCCCTACCACTAATACTTTTCTTTTTCCTGAAATGTCTCAAAAAAAAAATCCCACATAACATTTTACCCACAGATATAAAGTATAATTAAAAATTAACTGATAAAGTATAATTAAAAATTAACATAATATACAATCACCATGCCATTATCTAACAAAATTAAATAATACCTTAATATATACTAATAACCACTTTATATTCAAATTACAACTATCCCCAAAATGACATTTTATAGTTGCTTTGTTTAAATCAAGATCTAAACATTAGGTCCAAAAATATGGTTACATGTCTTAGTTCCCTTTTATCCTAATTTTTTAAATTAGAAAATAGTTAATTGCTGTCTTTTGATTAATAAGAAATAATAATAGAACTCCAATTAGATATTGAAGGCAAGAGTTGTAGATGAAATACTAATAAGTTTGGGACATCAGAAGTCTGAAAAAATATACAACACAGGTTAGGCATTGCAGAATCAACTCTAGTTAATTTAGTCACAGCCACAAAGAAGTTTACCCTTGCCTAGACTTAATTCAGTTTTCCTCATGCTCTGTCACACAAGTCTCTTCTTTCATGTTGCCTTTAGTCTTCTTTAATCACTAGGTTGGAAAACCTTGCTAGCTATGACTCCAAATCTAGCAGTCACAAAAAGAAAAAAAATATCAATACAAGAAAAAAGTGATAAAAAACAAATGAAAGTGGGAAAATATTTTCAATTTATATCACAAAGAGAAAATTTCCCTATTATACAGCAAACTCCTAGAAATTAATAAGGTCAAGAACAATAATAAAATGTAGCAAAGGCTAGAAACAGCTGACAGAAAAGAAAATGCAAATGACTTATAGGTGCTCAACCTCACTTATAAGAAGAAAAATGCTTATAAAAACTATGCTGGGGTATTATTTCAATCCATCAGAATGCCAAAAAATTCAAAACTTTAATTTTTGTATTGGCAATGATGGGATGGGACAGGCATTCTCCTACATTACTACTGGGCATGGGAAAGTGTTCCACTTATATGGAATGCAATTTGACAAGATTTCTTAAAATCATAAATACATACACCATTTAAACTACTAATTTCATTTCTGGAAATTTAATGTATAGATATATCACTCATGCAAATTGATGCTTGTTCATAGGTATTCAGTGTGATATCAATTGTAATAGCAAAAGATGAAACAACCAAATGCCTATCAGTAGTGAACTTGATAAATAAAGTGCCGTTCTTCTATACAGGTCATATAATACAACTGTGAAAAACAACAAAGAAGTTCTCAAGGTACTGGTGTGAGAAGATCTCCTATACTGTTGAATGAAAAAAGTGAGGTGCAAACATGTTACTTTTTGTGTGAAAAAGAACAAAATAAGCATTCACATTTGTATTTGTTTATATTCCCATACAAACTTGGGAAGACACATGAGAAATGAACAGTGATTGCTGGGATTGTTGAATAGATGTGGGAACTAGGTGAAGACTTTTCATCGTGTGTCAGTGATGGAAATCGCTGCTCTACTCCTCTTTTAATAAAGCTTTCCAAACTTCAGTGATCACATGGACACCCAGCTACACACTACTTTTCCCAGACTCCCTTTCTGCTAGGTGTGGCCAGTCACCAAGAACTGGCCACTGGAGTAAGAGCAGAAGTAAGGTGTTCAAATTCTGGGACTTCAGCATCATTCGTCCTTCTCACTGGTGGAACATGATATGATAATGTGAGTCAGTGTCTACCCTGTGGATGAAGACATCGCTCTAGGGGATGGCATAAGAGAATGACTTATATCCCAGAAGAACCAGTGCAATAGAGCCACCACCCCATACTAGATAGCTTCTCTTCCTCTGGGAGAAAAGCTGAAATTTCTACCTCATGGTAGAAAAGCTGAAATTCTATCTTGTTTTCAGTGCTTTGTGTCTCCTCTTTATTATAGTAACTTAGCCTGAATTTTAGGCAAAGCAGAAGTTATGGACCTTAAAATGAGATACTACAGTATCAAAAACCACAATGTGGTATTGGCTTAGCAGTAGGAGGAGGAGTAGGTAAAAAAAAAAAAAAGAAAAATCATAGCTATTTCAGACTAGAAAGCTGGTGACCCTTGTCAACTTTAATAAGCTGAAGCCAGACCCTGTGTCATTTGAACATGTAGCTTCACCTGCTCCATGCTGCTCTGGGTGAGCAAAAAGAAAAAAATATATATATCAATACAAGATAAGAGTAAGATGAAAATAGGTAAGAATTGCCCACCTTGTGAGCAGAAATAGAAGAAAATACAGGTAACTAAGGACAGTGTATTCTAATTAAAAAAAAAAAAAAATATATATATGTATATAATATATATATATATATATATATATATATACACACACACACACACAAGTTGTATGCAGATACAATACCTTTAATTTATTTTTATGTGGTGTGGCAAGTGCTCTCTCACAACCCCAGCCCGACTAAGTTTTATATAATAAATCAACGGTGGCTCCAATAATTTGGAGCCTCATGCAGCTGGAAAAGCAAATTCTTCTCTACCTGCCGCAGTCTGGCTAGGCACAAAATAACCGAGCCACCACAAAAGCCTTGTAGATTCAACAGCAACTCTTTATTCCCGAACTCTCACCGGCACTCTACACGCACGTTCTGGGAAAAATACACTCCCTCCACCGGGCTCTGCGTACCAATACTCTCAGAAACCCGGGAGAACTCCACAGGAACTCTAAAGGAGCGGGCGCCTGAGGCAGCAGGATACACCCTAATCCTGGAGCCGCCCTATTCCCAGCAGGATCCACCCTAAACCTGGAGCCGCCCTAATCCCTGAGCAGGGTCACCTTTCAAACCAAAATGCCATGCGTCATTCTTACTTGGCTATGGCTCTCAGCATCTACCTAAATTCTTCTCTCCCAGTGCTTAAATGAAATTCTTTAGTTAAGTATTCTTGGACAGACATGGAAGTCAGTCTACTTGAAAGATCAAATAAAGGGTACAGCTTACAAATATTTGCTGAAATGAGGAGGAAAGGGATGGTCAGGAATAGATACCAGTAACCAATTTAGACCCCACTAACTTAAAAACCTTGACCCAAAAGAGATCTTTGGAGTGGAGACCTGGGACAGACTGGAAGTCACGAGAATCTATTTTGTTTTTGAGAGGCATGTAGTGCCTCATGTCTGGCCTATAAAAACCTAGGGCTTCTCAACTCCTGAAAAGACCATTAGACCCCCAAACCTGCACCAGTAAGAAATGTATTCTGGAGCTGTGCAGACACAAGGACATGTCCTCCAGTGACGGCTTCAGATGGGGCTAAAAGGCCAGGCCAGGATCCATAGAGAACTATAGACAAGGTGCTGTTCTACCCGGCAGCACCAAGATTCAGCCAAGAGCTCAATGTTCTGCAGGACAAGGACTATGTACAATCCCTGCTCAACAGAATTTCATCACTGCAATGGATTAATGACTGTTTGTATTACTCATCCCTCACTTTTCCAGATAAGAGATTGCACAGTGGCTCCTACTTCACCTTCTATGTTGTATTGGGGAGGTAGGGAATGGAGGCAATTCTCTATAGTTTTATAGGTTTTCAGGGTAAGAAGGACCAGGCCCTGATCTAATGAAGGACTGATGTGTATCCACACAGAATTCTTGAATTTTAGGTTGGAGGCATTACCTAGACACTGATTCTTTTTGGTGAGGGAGAAATGGCTTCTATTTGGGAAGAAGAATGCACGTGGATATATGGCTAGCCAAAGGGGAAAACTAAAGCAGAAGCCACTAATTATTTCCTCAAATGCTATTCTTTCTGTTTATAATCAAAACTCAAGAATGTAAAGTGGTCACAGAATCACACACCTACACTTTTCCCAGTCTATGTTGTTGATAGGTGTATCTTTGTGATTGAGAACTTGATAATAGATATGACAGGTGATGTATAAACTTCTCTTCTTTCCCTCCTCCCTGTGGGCTGAAATGCAGGTGTATTAGTGGTGAGCAGCTTTGAAAACTCAGACAATACCTTACAATACAAAAAAAAAAAAATCACTATTATGATGGTGGTGGGATAATGAGGGAGGAGAGGTGGGTCCCTGCACAACTGTATGGAACACACAAGGTCACCTATCTTGACTACCTGCCTATCTCAACTACTGTGTGAGATAAAAATTTCTATCTTAATTGAGACATTGTATTTTTGAGCCTCATCTATTATTGTTCAGCCAGGACCCTTACTAGCATAATATCTTTCTATAATTTTAGATTTCTGAGCTGTAAGAATATTGCCTAGGGCTGGGGATGTGGCACAAGTGGTAGCGCGCTTGCCTAGCATTTGTGAGGCACTGGGTTCGATTCTCAGCACCACATAAAACTAAAATAAAAGGAGCCGCCGTACGCCGAGCAAAATGGAACAGCTGATAAGATGAGTGACAATTTAAAATCTAAGGGATCCAACATGGCGGTGGGCGCGGAGAGATCAAGTCTCTGACCCCTTCAGCTGCGCGGGCATAGGGAGACGTAAACTGTCTAAATGCTGTTTGCTCAGGATCACTAGGCAATGCTGAGCTGACATGGATCTGGGGCGAACAGTCTGGGCCTCTCAGAACACACCGAGCCCGGATTGGCTGCATTCAAGCTCTGGTTCGCCTGCTTCTCGTGACTCAGCACTAACGATCCCGCTGAAATAACTGGTCGGCCCTCCTGAACTTACAGAGGTAAAAGCCAATCCAGCCTTCATAAGCAGTGGCCACAGGACTGAAACGGGGCTTGGGAGAGACAGTCAGGACCCCCCCGTTGCATTGGTCACCTGGCAAAGGGAACGAACGGTCACCATTTGCATGGGATACCACCTTGACAGAGAACTGACGTCACGGGCGGAGGAGATAACTTCATTGAAGCCAGCAGCGACAGGTGTGTAATACCCTAGCCATCTCTCTCCAAACAGCGGGGAAACCATTAGGGCCCCTCCCAGCTCTCCCGTGAGCATGATAGCCAGACCGAGGGAATCAGGAGTGGCGCGGGACTAGCGGCGCGGAACGCCCGGCTACCGCTCCCACCAGTGCTGACAACTGAGGTCCCTTGCACCAGCTACCGGGGGAGTGGCTACCGGAGGGCAAGAAAATTCGCTGGGGGTTCTCAGCCCCAAGCTCTACAAACTTAGGGTCTGAGGGAGGCAAACAGGGAGAGTATGCCCAGACGTTCATGAAAACAGGGCTCCCAGGTGCAGCAGACCTGGCGTGTAGCCAGTATTGTAGTGAGCGTCACAGGTGAGCGGGGCCTGGCTTGAGGAAACACAAGAGAAGGCCCTAGGCACTCAGGATTGGAGATCTGCACAGTATGGGAGAAAGAGATGCCGCACAGTGATTGGTTCCCACCTACTAAGAAGAGAAGCTTGGCCCAGTGGGCACAGCTCCACCTACCTACGGGAAGAGAAGTTAATCAAGCTCTATGACTGCATTTATTATTATTATTATTTTTATTTCATTTTCATTTTGTTGTTGTTCTTTAACTTTTTTTTAAATGTGTTCAATTTTTTTATCTATTATTATTATTTTTTTAACTTTAATTTCCATTTTTTTTATTTTCAGTATTTTTGTTTGTTTTTTGTTTTAAATTTTTCTTTCTTTCTTTCTTTCTTTATTTTCTATTTCTTTTTTTTGTCTTTTCATTTCTTTTCAATTTTCTTATTCCCCCTTCCTTGAATTCTACCTGCCTATTCTCATTCTCTTTAGTGACTTCTTCCCTTCCCTTCTAATATATTTCCTCCCAAGCATGAAATAAATTTATAAGAGTAAACAGTAACTCAGCAGTCAAACAGAACAAGAAGTAACATGAGCAGCATAAAAAAGAAAGGAAGAAAAGGAGTACAAACAATGCAGGACAACCTAAATATTCAGGAGGACCTAGAGTCATCAGAAAAATGGTCATATAAAGAACTCAAGAAATTATATAAGTGGAAGAAATGATTTATAGTAGAGGGGATGGAGAGAGAGTAGGGGAGGGGAGGGGAGGGGAGGGGTGAGGGGACAGTGGAGAATGGGATAGACAGCAGAATACATCAGTCACTAGAAAGGCAATTTGTAAATCAATGGAAATGTAACTGATGTGACACAGCAATCTGTATACGGGGTAAAAATGGGAGTTCATAACCCACTTGAATCAATCTGTGAAATATGGTATAATAAGAACTATGTAATGTTTTGAACAACCAACAATAATTAAAAAAAAAAAAAAAAAAAAAGAACTCAAGGAACACCTTAGACAGATGGAATGGAACCTTAAAGAGGATACGAGACAGCAAATTCAAACAGTGAAAGAATACATTGAGAATGAATTACATAAACAGATAAAAGAAGAAGTTAAGCATCTTTATCAGGAGATAGAGATTATAAAAAAAATCAAACAATAATTCTAGAAATGAAGGAAACGATAAACCAAATTAAAAACTCAATTGAGAGTATCACTAACAGAGTGGAGCAAGTAGAAGCCAACGTCAGATAATGAAGACAAAATATATCATCTTGAAAAGAGTCTAGCCAACTCAGAAAGGCTGGTAAAAAATCACGAGAAAAACATCCAAGAGATTTGGGATAACATAAAAAAACCAAACTTACGAGTCATCGGGATAGTGGAAGGTACAGAGATTCAAACCAAGGGAATGAGTAACCTGCTGAATGAAATAATTACGGAAAACTTTCCAGAAATAAAAAAGGAAACAGATATACAAATTGTAGATGCATACAGGACACCGAGCACACAAAATCACAGTAGACCAACGCCAAGACACATTGTTATGAAGATATCCAATATACAGAACAAAGAGAAAATATTAAAACCTACAAGAGAAAAGAGGCAGATTACATTCAGGGGTAAACCAATAAGGTTAACAACGGATTTTTCATCACAAACGCTGAAAGCGAGAAGATCCTGGAACAACGTATTTCAAACAATGAAAGACAATGGATGCCAACCAAGAATTCTGTATCCAGCAAAATTAAGCTTCAGGTACGACAACGAAATAAAAATCTTTCATGATAAACAAAAGCTATAAGAATTTGCAGCCAGAAAAACCAGCATTGCTAAGCGTCCTGAGCAAAACACTACACGAGGAAGAAATGAAAAACAATAACCAAAACCATCAGTGGGAAGTGCCTCAGTAAAGACAGAGGATGGGGGGAACGCTAATCATAGAGAAACAAACTAAATTAGAAAAAAAAAATAATCAAACATGGCTGGTGGTACAAACCATATATCAATAGTAACTCTAAACGTTAATAGCTTAAACTCTAAAATAAAGCGACATAGGCTGGTAACATGGATTAAAAAAACAAATCCAACAATATGTTGCCTCCAGGAGACGCATCTGATTGGAAAACACATACACAGGCTCAAGGTGAAAGGTTGGGAAAAAATATACCACGCACACGGTCCTTGTAAGCAAGCAGGGGTGGCCATCCTCATATCGAATAAAATCAACATCAAGACTAAGTTAATCAAAAGGGATAAGGAAGGACATTATATACTGCTAAAAGGAACCATTCACCAACAAGACATAACAAATATCAATATTTATGCAGCAAATAATGGTGCTGCGACGTTCATAAAACAAATTCTCCTCAAGTTCAAGAATCAAATAGACCACAACACAATAATTATGGGTGACTTCAACACACCTCTCTCACCATTGGACAGATCCTCCAAACAAAAGTTGAATAAAGAAACTATAGAACTCAATATCACAATCAATAACCTAGACTTAACTGACATATATAGAATATAAAACCATCATCAAGTGGATATACTTTTTTCTCAGCAGCACATGGATCCTTCTCAAAAATAGACCATATATTATGCCATAGGCCAACCCTCAGTAAATATAAAGGGGTGGAGATAATACCATGCATTTTATCTGATCATAATGGAATGAAACTGGAAATCAATGATAAAAGAAGGAAGGAAAAATCCTACATCACATGGAAAATGAACAATATGTTACTGAATGATCAATGGGTTACAGAAGACATAAAGGAGGAAATCAAAAAATTCTTAGAGATAAATGAAAATACAGACACAACATATCAGAATCTATGGGACACAATGAAAGCAGTTTTAAGAGGGAAATTCATCGCCTGGAGGTCATTCCTCAAAAAAAGGAAAAAAACCAACAAATAAATGAGCTCACACTTCATCTCAAAGCCCTAGAAAAGGAAGAGCAAAACAACAGCAAATGTAGCAGAAGGCAAGAAATAATTGAAATCACAGCGGAAATCAACGAAATTGAAACAAAAGAAACTATTGAAAAAATTAACAAAACTAAAAGTTGGTTCTTCGTAAAAATAAATAAGATCGACAGACCCTTAGCCATGCTAACGAAGAGAAGAAGAGAGAGAACTCAAATTACTAACATACGGGATGAAAAAGGCAATATCACAACAGATGCTACAGAAATACAGAAGACAATTAGAAATTATTTTGAAAACCTATATTCCAATAAAATAGAAGATAGTGAAGACATCGATAAATTTCTTAGGTCATATGATTTGCCCAGACTGAGTCAGGAGGATACACAGAATTTAAACTGACCAATATCAATGGATGAAATTGAAGAAGCAATCAAAAGACTACCAACCAAGAAAAGCCCAGGACCGGATGGGTATACAGCGGAGTTTTACAAAACCTTTAAAGAAGAATTAATACCAATACTTTTCAAGTTATTTCAGGAAATAGAAAAAGAGGGAGCTCTGCCAAATTCATTCTATGAGGCCAACATCACCCTGATTCCGAAACCAGAAAAAGACACCTCAAAGAAAGAAAACTACAGACCAATACCTCTGATGAACCTAGATGCAAAAATCTTCAATAAAATTCTGGCAAATCGGATACAAAGGCACATCAAAAAAAATTGTGCACCATGATCAAGTAGGATTCATCCCTGGGATGCAAGGATGGTTCAATATACGGAAATCAATAAATGTTATTCACCACATCAATAGACTTAAAGATAAGAACCATATGATCATCTCGATAGATGCAGAAAAAGTATTCGACAAAGTACAGCATCCGTTTATGTTCAAGACATTAGAAAAACTAGGGATAACAGGAACTTACCTTGACATTGTAAAAGCTATCTATGCTAAGCCTCAGGCGAGCATCATTCTGAATGGAGAAAAATTGAAGGCATTCCCTCTAAAATCTGGAACAAGACAGGGATGCCCTCTATCACTACTTCTATTCAATATAGTTCTCGAAACACTGGCCAGAGCAATTAGACGAAAGAAATTAAAGGCATAAAAATAGGAAAAGAAGAACTTAAATTATCACTATTTGCAGATGACATGATTCTATACCTAGAAGACCCAAAAGGGTCTACAAACAAACTACTAGAACTAATAAATGAATTCAGCAAAGTGGCAGGATATAAAATCAACACGCATAAATCAAAAGCATTTCTGTATATCAGCGACAAAACTTCTGAAACGGAAATGAGGAAAAACACTCCATTCACAATATTCTCAAAAAAAAAACTAAAATACCTGGGAATCAACCTAACAAAAGACATGAAAGATTTATACAATGAAAACTGCAGAACCCTAAAGAGAGAGATAGAAGAAGACCTTAGAAGATGGAAAAATATACCCTGTTCATGGATAGGCAGAACTAACATCATCAAAATGGCAATATTACCAAAAGTTCTCTATAGGTTTAATGCAATGCCAATCAAAATCCCAATGGCGTTTCTTGTAGAAATAGATAAAGCAATCATGAAATTCATATGGAAAAATAAAAGACCCAGAATAGCAAAAGCAATTCTAAGCAGGAAGTATGAATCAGGCGGTATAGCAATACCAGATTTCAAACTATATTACAGAGCAACAGTAACAAAAACAGCATGGTACTGGTACCAAAACAGGCGGGTGGACCAATGGTACATAATAGAGGACACAGAGACTAATCCACAAAGCTACAACTATCTTATATTTGATAAAGGAGCTAAAAGCATGCAATGGAGGAAGGATAGCATCTTCAACAAATGGTGTTGGGAAAACTGGAAATCCATATGCAACAAAATGAAACTAAATCCCCTCCTCTCGCCATACACAAAAGTTAACTCAAAATGGATCAAAGAGCTAGATATCAAATCAGAGACTCTGCGTCTGATAGAAGAAAAAGTTGGCTCCGTTCTACATATTGTGGGGTCGGGCTCCAAATTACTTAATAGGACACCCATAGCACAAGAGTTAATAACAAGAATCAACAAATGGGACTTTCTTACACTGAAAAGTTTTTTCTCAGCAAGAGAAACAATAAGAGAGGTAAATAGGGAGCCTACATCATGAGAACAAATTTTTACTCCTCACACTTCAGATAGAGCCCTAATATCCAGAGTATACAAAGAACTCAAAAAATTAGACAATAAGATAACAAATAACCCAATCAACAAATGGGCCAAGGACCTGAGCAGACACTTCTCAGAGGAGGACATACAATCAATCAACAAGTACATGAAAAAATGCTCACCATCTCTAGCAGTCAGGGAAATGCAAATCAAAACCACCCTAAGATACCATCTCACTCCAGTAAGATTGGCAGCCATTATGAAGTCAAACAACAACAAGTGCTGGCGAGGATGTGGGGAAAAGGGTACTCTTGTACATTGCTCGTGGGACTGCAAATTGGTGCAGCCAATTTGGAAAGCAGTATGGAGATTCCTGGGAAAGCTGGGAATGGAACCACCATTTGACCCAGCTATTGCCCTTCTCGGACTATTCCCTGAAGACCTTAAAAGAGCATACTACAGGGATACTGCCACATCGATGTTCATAGCAGCACAATTCACAATTGCTAGACTGTGGAACCAAACCAGATGCCCTTCAATAGATGAATGGATAAAAAAAATGTGGCATTTATACACCATGGAGTATTACGCAGCACTAAAAAATGACAAAATCATCGAATTTGCAGGGAAATGGATGGCACTAGAGCAGATCATGCTTAGTGAAGCTAGCCAATCCCTAAAAAACAAACACCAAATGTCTTCTTTGATATAATGAGAGCAACTAAGAACAGAGCAGGGAGGAAGAGCAGGAAGAAAAGATTAACATTAAACAGAGACATGAGGTGGGAGGGAAAGGGAGAGAAAAGGGAAACTGCATGGGAATGGAGGGAGACCCTCATTGTTATACAAAATTACATATAAGAGGTTGTGAGGGGAATGGGATAATAAATAAGGAGGGAAATGAATTACAGTAGATGTGGTAGAGAGAGAAGATGGGAGGGGAGGGGAGGGGGGATAGAAGAGGATGGGAAAGGTAGCAGAATACAACAGTTACTAATAGGGCATTATGTAAAAATGTGGATGTGTAACCGATGTGCTTCTGCAATCTGTATTTGGGGTAAAAGTGGGAGTTCATAACCCACTTGAATCTAATGTATGAAATATGATATGTCAAGAGCTTTGTAATGTTTTGAACAACCAATTAAAAAAAAGACCTTTAAAAAAAATACTATACTTTCTCAGAAGGATCTTAAACTAGGAAGTAGGAAGACAATAAAATAAAAATTTAAAATGCATTATTTAGTGTTTCCTCCTCAGTGCCTACTATAAAAGATAAATAAATAAATAAATAAAATAAAATAAAAGATATTGTGTCCACCTAAAGAAAAAAAATAATATATTGACTATTTTTGATATTAATTTTTTAAAAAGAAATAACTTCCTAAAGGTTTCAGGATACCCATAAAAAATGTTCCTTTCTAAAAACTCCATAATATTACTTCTTTTTAAAATGTTTTTTTTTTTTTTTGTAGTTATAGATGGACAGCATACCTTTGTTTATTTTTATATGGTGCTAAAAATCAAACCTAGTGCCTCACATGTCCTAGGCAAGCACTCTGCCACTGAGCTACAGTCTCAGCAATTATAATACTTCTGAGGAAATATTGCAAACACATGAAAAAAAAAGATGCAGAGATGTTCATCATTACAGCTGAGCTCCAGAATGCAGAGAAGCGGCGAGAAGAAAAAAGAAAGGAAGAAAGGAAGAAAGAAAGAACAAGAAACATGCTAAATGCTCAACCATAGGGAATAACCATATATACTTCAGGACAGATCCAGCTTTTCTGATCTTTACAAGTGAAACTATGCTTAACATATTTCATCAAAATTGCCTGTTTGAAAAAGTAAATCTTCAAATTAATAAACTATTAATCCTATCTTTGCAAAGTATTTCCACTCTAAAATGATATTCACTGATACTGACAATGGATCTTTGAATGTTAATATTTGAGAGGAATTTTTTATTATTTTGTATTTTAAATATTAAAATAATAAACATACTTTTTCACAAATAATAAATTTCATGTTGTTTCAAGATAGGTATTTCTTAAAAATTTTTAAATAATGATAAATTCTAAAGGAATGGCCTACAAAAGTCTTTATACAAGGATGATGCCAAGTATTTTCTTTAAGTATAAAAACATATATCAGAAAAGAGGCAAATATGCTAAAATTTTAACAGTGATTTTAGGATTAGAGATAGATTTCCCCTCATAATCTGAAAGGTAATTAGGTTACTTGCATAAAAAAAAAAAAAAAAACAAAAAAAAAAAACAGTAACTAATAGTTTTGCTGCTTCTGTTAAAAATTCTCCTCCCATGACCCCAAATAATTATACATAAAAGAAGTTTAAAGTCTGCCTGACCACTGGGTCAAAGAGCTAATTATTGTGTCTTAGGGTAAACAAAGATCATGTACATTTCAACAAATTATTCAACTACGTGCGATGAGAGCATTAGTATGAACTGAAAGCAAACTCACCCAGCACTCATTACACCATGAAGGACTATTTTACAAGATGTTGGCAGAAAGAAAAAGACCATCCCACGCCTCCTGGAAGGGCACCTGTGGTTCTGGCACAACCTCCATCTCCAGGGACTGGTCTCATGCGCCAGCTGGCAGGCCCTGTTGCCACCCCACACCTGTATGGAAGCCACGTACCGAACCTGGTTTTCCAAGAAGTGCATGTACCGGTAGAGCAGGGTGTAGGAGGGCGAGAGGATGCCCACGGACTTCATTCGTGCACCCCGCTCCAGCTCACTTTCCACGGGCATGTTGGCGAAGCAGGCCAGGCCGAAGAAAGGCCCCTTTCGAAAATAGCTAAAATAGACCAAATATATAGTGGGGCTCAAAATCAGGAAGAGATTTTGTTTTGTTTTCTTTTGCTCTCTTTTTTCTTTAAGATGCAATTCCAAACTAAATAAATTGTATCCAGAGCTCCAAATAACAAAGTTCAGCCTTAAAACAAGCCACTTGACCTCACAGAAGAGACAAAGCTCACAGGGATATTAAACTCGCCAGCTGAGGGTCATCCAGCTGGAGTCAGGACATCTGGTGAGCTTGCTGCTCAATTGCCCATGACCATGGACATATGGACACAGTCCTGTCCCATCCTGACCAGGATGGGGTAGCCAGACCAAGATCCATCTCTAAGCCCCTCTGGAACTAGCTGCCTATTTTCTTGGCATAAACCATGATGATTCTTCTCTCACTTCCTGACCCTCTGAAGTTTTCAATACTTCTGCCACTTTATTTTCTTCCCCTTTCTCACACTCTATCAGCTATGGTTTCAGTACAAATGGATTAAAGCTACAAAATTACCCTTAAGGTCTTTCTGCTTGCTCTTCCTCATAAAACTCACAATGCACCAATTACACGGGACTAAAAACTGGCTTTACTTAAAGCTGGAATTCCAACTTTCGGCACCTAGATGTCTTCAGTTAATCGACACTAAGCTGAAAACCACATCAAGCAAGGTCCACATTATTTCTTAGCAAGTCAGAGAACCTCTATGGTAGGGGTTCTTACCTTTAGGGGATCATGAAACCCACTGAGAACTTGATGAAAGCTAGAGACCTTATTGCTGGAAAACTAATATGAGCACAAACTATGCATATATTTTCAGAACATTTTTATACACCCTATCTGAATACCCCATAACAGCTCTTGTGCTCTGGAGAGAGTCAGGGGTGGGTGGAAGGAAATGATACAAGACTGAGGTTTGGAAGTACTTACATGAAGTCAGATTGAATTTTATGGGACCCACTGGCCATAGACTTGAATTCAACACCTTCAAGGTCAATGTCTTGAGGTAAGCACCATTCTACCATGTTTCCTGTGGGAAAGGGAGGATACAAGTTAAAAGAAACAAGATTATTCAAAGAAAAGGGCTTTATATGTACCACACATGGCTTCTCAAATATGTACAGCTGACAGCCTGGTACAGAGCCACACAGATGCTCATGGGTTTGTCTCACGCAGGACCCAATGGATTACCCCACAGGACCAGGGGATGGGCAGTAAGGGAACCCTATCTCTGCTTCATTTGAACAGTCTCTTTTGGCTGATTGTCTTGGGTTCCGCCATTCTTCTCAGCCACTTCCAGATCTCCCTCTCATGGCCTCCCTTCTGCCCTCATTTCCTTATCTCACATGCTCCCTTAATCCCTCAGGATCTTGTTTCCATCTCACCTTTCTTCAGACACTAATGACTTTGATGAGTCCCAAAACTCTTGTTTTTAAAAAATCCTCATTCCCACTGACCTCTTTGTGGTATGTGTCAATTCTTAAAAGCTTCTCTCCTTTCCACTGATTTCCCAGACAGAATACTATTTTGGATCTTTCCTCACTCCTCTGATCAGTGTGGTTCTGCTTTCCACCCTCTTTCTCCTCTGTCCCCAAATGTGGCCCTTCTTCAAGAGTCAACTGTCAGTTCTTTGCTTCCATATTTGGGGGACAAAGTCTCTCATCATTAATTACTGAGGTCAACTTTGGAGACACAAAATAGAACAAGACACAGCCCTGATCATGAAGAGTCCAAAGACAAAGAAAAAAAGAAAGAGAAGGGTGAGTGCTGTCACAGAAGGTGGAACTTCAGAATGCAGCAAGGACAAACGTCTGCCAGACTGAGGGAATCCAGAGAACGCCTTGGAATACTCCCTATTGTTTTCATGCCTATTCCAAATTTTTTCAAAATAAAACACTAAGTTACTTGTGAGATTTTACTTCTGAACAAACTTCCTATTAAACACTCCACACCCTAATTTTCTGGGCATCAAAAAGGCCATCCATAATCCCAGTCAACAACAGTGTGTCAGGTACTCGTGTGAGGCATCAGAGAACACAGTCTGGCCTTCCCAGGCAGCAGACAGCCACAGGCGTATACAGTCCCACTAGGCGTTTTCAAGTAGTTTATTTGCAAAGGAGGAATCCTGATTCTAGCCAACTAATGAATTCACTAAAACAAAAAGCATGAAAAGGGAATAGAAATTTCCTAAAACAGAAAGACTAGAATAATAGTGTGCCTGCCAAGGTAATGGACAAGAAAGAGTGGTAAGAGGGTAAGCTTGGGAATAACAGTAAGGATTTGAAGCATAAGTTCCCTCACATTCCTGTATTCCTCTCCTTCCATCCATGTTTATTATGTTCATAGTTCAGTGGGGCTTCCCCTGTGGAATGCATCGGGACAGCTGGGGAATTTATAAAAGTGCCAGAGACCTTGCTGAGTTCTACAGAATCAATCTCTCCTTGCCCTGCCACACAGAAGATTCTGCTGATGTGTGCCAGAGGTGAGAATCCATGTGAGGGCCTCTTTCATCCCAATGACAACACATGGCCAGCACGGAAGAGGGAAAACCAGGACAGAGCCACCATGGCCCTCTGTAGGTTCTGTCTTCCTTTTTCTCCACCAAGCTGTGTCTTCCAGTGCCCACTGCCTTTCCCTTCCCCACTCCACAGGTTCCCACTTAGTTTTCTTTCTCCAACACAGCCTGTCTACAACTGCTCAACAGCTTGTAAAAACTCTAATGTATCTAAACTTTGTACCGAAGTATAACCAGAGCACAAATTACAACTACACAACCCATTCGATTTACCTAAATTTAACACACCTGTATAATTACAGCCCAGTTCAGGAAGCAGAAAGTTATCTGCATACCAAAGGCCCCCTCAGAGCCCTCCAAGTCATCTTCTCTCTCAAGACCCTGACTTCATGAATTAGCTTTGTTCTTTTTGAAATTTCTATAAATGCAGTCATAGTTTTTCTGTCTTCTTTTGCTCAATATACTTGTAGGAGACACCCACCTTCATGCATGTGGCAACAATTTGTTCTTCTATGACTTCTATCATATGCCTAGCAGTTCATCTGCTTAACTGTTGATGCCCCTTTAGTTTATTTTCAGTTTAAATCTACTGCAACCAGCACTGCTGTGAACAAAATTCTGTACTTGTCGTCTGGTGAATATATGTGTAGTATCTCTGTAAAGCACTAACCTGGTTATACTAAACTATTCTCAGAATTCCCTTACTTGTATATTTCCAGTTGAGATTTGGAAGTCAGAAGTGAAACAGTAGCCATGTTGTGTTCACATGAGCATGGGAGCATCAGGCAGCTCACCTCCATTGTGGCTTGTCACAGGCTCAGCACAGAGGTGAGAGGCAGCAGCCAGGCCTGCCAATACTAGATGCTCCTTCAGCTTCTCTGACTTCTAAGCTAGGTGTTTTTTCAACTCCATAATGAAGGACACCAGCTCTTCCTATAGGAGATCCACGTCTTGGAGTCTGACCCAGCCAGGTTCCTGTCCATCATAAGTTCCAGACATTCCCCTTTCTACCTTTTTGCCCTTCCTCCATGACTGTGTACTAAATAGACCTCAAGCTGCATCTCAGACACAAGACCACAGCTTTCACAGGCTGCCCACCAGCTCCCACTGTTCCACCGAACAATTCCTGCAGGAAATCCTTTTATATTTCTCCTCATTCTACTCCCCTGATTGACTGAACTTTGACTGAAACAACATGCACACATTTCTGTTGACTATATCCCTAAAAGCAGAATTGCTTTAAACTAAGGAAACCTCTATGATTCTTAAGCTTATGTTAATAGAGTTTCTGCAAAAAAAGAAAAAAATTAAAAGCTGTAAAGGGGATTTTTTTTAAACCAAATTATCTTTTTTGGGGGGTAGGTGGGATTGAACTCAGGGGCACTCAATCACTGGGCCACATCCCTAGCCCTATTTTGTATTTTTTATTTAGAGACAGTGTCTCACTGAGCTGCTTAGTGCCTCCCTGTTGCTGAAGCTGGTTTGAATTCACGATCTTCCTGCCTAAACCTCCCAAACTGCTTGGGATTACAGGTGTGTGTCACCACACGTGGCTTCGCCAAATTATCTTAAGTGAAACCAAGATGGACACATTTCTTTACTGTAAGGACTTCTCAGAGCCTTTAATATGCCATTCTATGTTGTGAATCTCAATGAGATCAAAATATTGCTTAATGTTTCCCAAAATTATTTGGCTACTACACATGCTTTTATGGAGCATCTTAAGGGATTAATTTTATAGAAGGCATTTTTGCCTTTTTTTTTTTTTAACAATTTCTAAGCTGCAAGCTGTCCTCAATATCCTCTCTACCTTTCTTATATGGTCTAAAACTCACCGTTTTTATATTGGTACATGGCCTCCCAAAGAAGACTGTTTCTCAGTACCTTCTTGCATGCAGGCTATGTGAGTAAATTCTGGCCAGCAGAATGTGGACAGAAGTATGTAGTTTCTATACTGTGCCTGAAGAGAAGAAGCTGCCCTTTTCTCCATTCTGCTGTCTGGAATGTGGACGTGGTGATATAGCATGGCAGAGATGATGGAATCATAAGCCAACATAAGCCCACATCACTGGAAGACTCTGGGGGATCTGAGCCAGTATTCCACCCCTCGGCCAGCTACCTACAGTCACTTGAAAAAGAAATGAAATCCTATCTTGACTAAACCACAGTTAATTCGGATTACTGGCATTTATGGCAAAACCTATGTCCTACTTAATACAACTGACCTAGAGGATACAATCCCCAACCCTTAGCTGGTTCTCAACGCCCTCCTTGTTCCTCTGTGCCTGATAAATCACAGAAATGGAAAGAACCCAAAGGAGGAGATGACATCCTGTTGGTTACAGGATGGACTTCTAGATGGGCACAAGTCCCTCTGCGTTGAGAGGAAGATCCATCAGGACCAGGATGGTGAATCATGGGGCAGAAGCTCCAGAATGCCACTCTGGCAAGAGTTATCTTAACCCCACAGGACGTACATTTCTTCTAACACATTTCTTGAATGAAAGGAAAGCAGATACAGTTATAGTGGCTCTTATCCCAACCTATTATAATGTCTTGGACGTCTATCTTGAGGAATCTGTGAACTTCTAAAGGCAGGAACTCTGCTTGTTTGCCTTCACATCTCAACAAATCACAGTGCCTAGCACAGGCCAGGAAGGGAATTTTTAAAAATCTAAACAAAATAAAACAAAAAAAAACCCACAAAAACAGTTTAAAAGCTAATTGATGAATCAGTATTAATACCCTGGAATTGGTAACTACTGTGGATATGAAGGAATATGACCTCATTGTGTCTGAGGTCTTATATCTACTTTCAAATGACTCAGAGAGGAGGGGGATATATATCTATATCTGTTTATGATAAGTTCCACTGATTTCATTTGCTTAGTTTGTGTCATACAATTGATAAATTAAGGAACAATTTGAACACAGAGAATCTCACATTTGCTTACGCAATAGGTTCAATAAAATCCTAATGAAAACCTCACAACATTATCTAGCACATACTGACAAATTAATTCTAAAGTTTGTATGGAAAGGCAAAAGACCCAAAATATTCAACACAATTCTGAAGAATAAAGTTGGAAGACTAAAATTATCCAATGTCAAGACTTACTATAAAACCACCATAATCAAGATAATATGATACTGGAGAAATATCAGAAAAAAAATTAGTGGAATAGAACAGGAAATCCAGAAACAGATCCATAGCAGAATATTTGACACATCTTTGCCATAAAGCAAAGGCAATGGAGAAAAGAGTCTTTTCAACAAATGATGTGGGGTGTGTGAACATTCACGTGCAAAAAAAAAAAAAAACTGGATACAAACCTTATGCCTGTCACAAAACTTAATTCAATATGCAGAGCAGACCCAACCATAAAATGCAAAATCATAAAACCTTCTAGAAGATTTTCCTAGGAGAAAATCTAGTCTTAGGTTTAGCAATGAGCTTTTAACTACAATACCCAAAGTACAAACCATGAAAGAAAAATTGATAAGGTGAACTTCATTAAACTTAAAAACTTATAATGTGTGAAACACACTATCAAGATAATTAAAAGAAAAGCCAGTGTGAAAGAAAATATTTGCTAAATATATAACTGATAAATGACTGTTTTCTGAACCACACAAAGAATTCTTACAATCCAACTATTAGAAAACAAACAATCCAATTTTTAAAATAGGCAAAAGACCTGGACACTTTATCAGAGAAGGTAAACAATAGCAAATAAGTATATGAAAAAATGTTGATCATTATACCTCATCAGGGAATTATAAACTGAAACAATGATGAGATACCACTAGGCTCCTAGTAGCATGGCTAAAATTCAAAACACCCAATGTTGACAAGAATGTGGATTAAGAACTCTCATTTATTGCTGGTGCAACCAAACAGTACTGTAGGGCCACTCTAAAAGACAGTCTGGTGATATCTTTACAAAACTAAACATAGTCTTATCATATGATCCAGTAGTCATGTTTCCTTGTAGTTATCCAAATGAGTTGAAACCTATATCCACACAAAAACCTACAAACATGTTTATGGGGGCAGTTTATCCACAATGCCCCAAACTGGAAGCAAAAAAAAAAAAAAATGTCCTTCTGTAAGTAAACGAATAAACAAACTGTGGGATATCCATAAAATGAAATAGTGTTCAGAAATAAAAAGAAACGAGCCATGGAGTCATGAAAAAATACAGAGAAACCCTAAATGCATACAGTCAAAAAGACTATATACTGTATAAATCCAATCATGTGACATTCTTGACAAAGGCAAAATTATAGCCACAGGAAAATAATCCATAAGAAGGGAGGAATAAGCAGGTAGTGCACAAGGGATTTTTAGGACAGTGAAGCTACTCTGTATGTTACTGATATGGTGGATAGATAATCTTTCTGAATTCTTTAAAACCCACAGAATGGTATAGCAGAGTGAACCCTAATGTAAAGGTTAATAAATTCATACAATAAGGTAATAATACTGGCTCATCAATTGTAACAAATAAACCATACTAATGAAAGATGTTAATAACAGAGGGAAACTATATATGGAGTTGGGGGAGGTGGTATAAAGGGAATCTTCTGTACTTTCTGCTTAAAGTTTTCTCTAAGCCTTAAAAAATTTTAATTGATGAGTTAACCTAGGTTAATTGCCCTAGGATGGCAATGATATTATGGCTATACAGAAAAAAAAGCCTTAGATTTATATTGAAGTATTGACAAATTAAAAAGTCATGGCAACTCACTTTCAAATAGCTCCATAAAGATAAATGTATATAAATATAAAATATCCACCGCACACAGTCAGTTCTTCTATAACACTTGATAAATGTTCCAAGACAATGATATCAGAGAATAATTTGATTGTAGGGAATTTCACATTTGTTTACACATGATAAGAAGCTGTGGATTCAGAAAACAATATTAATGAACCATGAAGGAAAACCCCCAAATTCACCTTAGACTTGTACCTGCCACCTCAGGTCACCATGTATCATGAGCCACTCCTACCTACCTCTAGTGTCACAATTTTCCATTGCTTTCAGATAGCCCTTCTTCTACTATTTCACTGTGACTTACAAATCCAACCCTTCTGACACTCCCATACACAAGCTCCAGGTCTTCCAAAGGTGAAGTTCCATCTTTATTTAGTATGTATGTGTTTTATAACTATTTAATGTAGGCAAAAAGTTTTATCATTTGTATTAACTTCCTTTGTTTAAAAGAAAAAATATGTCCCTGACAAAGTTTTTTTAAAATATATATATATTTTTTTTAATATATATACATATATATATATATATTTATATTTAGTTGTTGATGGTCCTTTATTTGCTTATTTATATGTGGTGACAAAGTTTTTGAGGGCTTGTCTGTGACTCTGTTTTTCTCAGGAGCCCTGTGATTTTTCATAACAGAGAGAATTTTGGAGCAGGTATTTCAAGTTCAAGGAAATTGACGATATAAGGACCAAGGCAATATGGCAACTGTCAACAGATGGGACTCTATGTGAGGAGATACAGATTCTCACATTAATATCCTTTCAACTTTTCTGAGATTGAATGAATTTCAACATACAGATTTGGAAAAACAATTCAAATAGTAGAAATGGAAAACATAAAGGACTTTGCAAAACCAAACCAATTGAGAGAATGTATGATAGCCAAAAAGAATTAACATGACTTGAGGTTGCTCTTCTATAGAAATACTGCAGACTGGAAACAAAAGTATATATGGAACATACAGGGGTTTAAAGGAAAGTACAAAATTGCAAAATAAATAAATAAATAAATAAAAATAGCATTTCTTATAGGAAGCCATTTAATGGCAGAAAAACCTTACATTGAATGCCACCTATCATTCATACTCTATGCTCTGAGCCTTTTCAAATATCCTCATTATATTAATGAAAACTTAACCAAGAAGCTGGAATCTGGAAGGATTGAACAAGAGAATCCTCAAAAAGAGGAGTTGCCACTGGCAACGTGCCCTTCCCTAACCTGTTCTTCTTCCAAACCCACATCCTCCCTCTTCTTGGGCCACATCTTGGGCCTATCCCAGGTACCTGTGGACACTGCCTCACCTCTTCTGCAAAGATAATTTATAAGGAGGAGTTCACAAGACCAAGGGAGGAACAAATGTGGCAATCTGTATTGTGTACATTCAGCCTGTCACTCAATAAATATTGGTGGAGCATAACTCGTCAGCACAGTGCCAGGTGCTCAGCTCATGCAAAAGCACGTGTGTCCTTGTTTAAAGGAACCTGGACTAACAGATTGCTGGGCTGGCAGCTCAGTTACCAGGGAAGCCAGAAAGGCTGTGGATGTACAGATGGTCTGAACTCTGCTACTTCAGTGCTCCAAAAGTCAGCCTAGTGGGTGTGCATGAGAGAGCCTCCAGAGTTGGTGTTTTAGAAGAGTCTAGGCGAAGCGAGATAGAGGCTGTATACCATCTACATAAAGGATTGCCTCTGTCTTCCAACTATTCTGCTTAAATGTAAAATGGCCTTACCCCCGGGGCATTCAAGAATTCATCAACCATCATTTCTGAGGAATAAAAGACAGTGGCTACTGTTACTGCTGCCTCATAAAAAGTCCCTCTTAAGGGCTGGGGATGTGGCTCAAGCGGTAGCGCGCTCGCCTGGCATGCATGCGGCCCGGGTTCGATCCTCAGCACCACATACCAACAAAGATGTTGTGTCCGCTGAGAACTAAAAAATAAATATTAAAAATTCTCTCTCTCTCTCTCTCCTCTCTCACTCTCTCTTTAAAAAAAAAGTCCCTCTTAAAATATTTAGGGTAGAGAAAGTAGTGCTCTTGAACTAAAATGATCTTTAATGGGAAATATGTGACATTTTTTTCTTTTTCCTTCCTCTGTTGGGTGGCTCCAGTCAAGCACTTCCTCTTGAGATCTTCATATACTGAATGGTGACTGCCCCAGCATGACATCCTCTTACAGCTCCTCTGACCCAAGAGAGGACTGAGCTCTCTACAGTTCCCTCCAACATGTGTCTTCAGTTTAATCTGTCAGCTTCCTCCCATTAGTGTACACACACATATCCCCTAATTCCAGCTGAATCTTGTCTCAGCAATTAAGGCAAAAATCCAAGAGCATTCTTGGTCCTGACAACACAATTCTTTTGTATAAATCACCTCTTTAGGGACCACCAAATCCCAGAGATGGAAGAAACTTCAACAGAGTAATTGGTTCAGACCCCAACCTGCCCATATCAATTGACTTTTGACTTGAAACACCAAATAGGATGAGGGCACATGCAAAGAAAAGAGAGAAAGAGTCAATACAAAGATCCCTGAGTTAGGCAGAACTTAATCCTGGTGATTGCAAGTCAGCCATATGTCAGTCTGTGGCTGAATTTCAATGCATTACTTTTACATAGAAAAAAATTCCAATTCACAGACCCCATCTGATTTCTTACTGGGAAGTGAATGGGGTGGTGGGTTATAGGGAAATAATGCAGGTCCAGGAGTCAGGTAGACCCTGGCTCTGGCCCCACCGCTCTGACCAGCCCACTTCATAGCTTTGTGCATCTGCTTTTCTCATCATTACAATGAAGACTGTTGGGAGAATCTGGGGCAAGGTCCATAAAGCCTGTAGCACATACTGGACATGCAGCAAGTGGTAGATATTACGATGCCCTCTCCAGTTTTTCTTCCTATAGATTTCAAGAGGGAAAACTTAACTTACAAGAGATGGCTACAAACTGGCTTTCCCTTAAAAAACCACAAACAGGTGAATTTCCAATAGCCAAGGAAAGATTCTGCCAGTGTGGGATTCATCAAATCAATCACAACTGCATTCAAAATCAACCACAATTGTATTCCACTGACATCTGATGGAAAACACAGAGAAAGCACAGTGACCTAGGAGGCTTCCTTGTTGGGCATCAGAGCAGGCTTTTCCTTTGCCTGTGAGCTTGCCCTTCTCAGCACTGCTCTTTGCATTTCCAAATTTTTCCATTCTCACTCACTCTGTCACTACACCCCCCCCCCCCCATTGCTGGGGCCATTTACTATCTGAACCGAGTCAGCTGACCTGGGCAGGTTCCAAGCTATGCCTTAGGCACCAGACCAAACCCTAAACTCACTGTGCCTTTCCACTGGCTCTGTTGTTAAAAGAAATGCTATATCTTCTTGACTGTACAAGAAATCTATGGAGATTAAAATTAGTATGTGTGAGCAATTGAAAATATGCCCATCTGACATAAGCATGGAACCTCTAGGTGCACTAAATGAAACAGGTGATTAGATATAATTCAGGCATTGGCTAGAGGCCGAGGGAGAACAGATAGCAATTCTCTTCTAATCTGGAAGACTAAAAGAAGAAACAGCTTGAAAACCTTACCAGATGACATGACCTACAACCATTTTCTCCCCTTCCAAGTCATCCCAATATAAACACACAAAGCATAGAAGTTTCCCCCAGATACCCACAAAACGGCTCTGGGTGAAATGTAGAGGTGTAAAATGAATCTCTCATAGAGAAACAATAGAAATAGGTGGACTCAGGTGACCATGAACTGCAGGTCCAAAGCTTCATCAACCTCAGGCCCACACATAGTCCTGGCACACTGGGGAGACAGCTACTGCTATCACCACGGGGCATCCCAAGTGTAACAAAATCTTTTCCTTTAAGCAGAGAAGACAAAATATTACTAGAATCCCAAAGAACAAAATAAAAACTAAAATCAGGAACTAAATTATGGGGTTAACACAATGAAAAAGCAATATTCTGGCTGCCAACCCCTTCCACTTGGCTTGCAGAATTAGCATCTGGGCCTGATTTCAATAGCAGCTTTGTAGCCCAGACGGCCAGCACCACCATCCTACATCTAGCTCCCTGCTCCAGATAAAGTGGGTGCATGTGTGTGTGCGTGCGCAAGTGTGTGTGTATGTATGTGTGGGTACTTCCAAGAATACATGCCGACATGCACCTCACCTTTAACCCAAAGCCCCTAGTATATGTATCATTTATAGATCAAACAACTAAAATTTCAAGCCATGAGTCCAGTGAAAATAGTCTTTGTTTCTACCTTCTCGGATTTTTCTTACAGATGCCCTATCCAGCTTTCCAAAACTTGTATCTAAAAGTGTAAAAGAATTTTTCTTATTTTCATTCACCAGCTGGAGAATCACTGAGCAGATTTTTGCCCGAAGACATTCTAAAGAGATCCACTTTTCCCTAACACTCTCTTACATCAACTTCCTTACAGATGAACCACAGCTACAGTTCTCTCCTCTCCCCTTCAGCCTCTTCCTCCCCTCCCCTTCTCTCCCCCCCCCACCCCAGATTTGGACACCTACAATAGTAAGCCACATTGGATGAGAGGATGCATGAAATGCCCATGACCTGGGCAGTAAGTGACTTATGAATGGAAACTGAGGGCATGGGTGGGAGACTTGAGGGAGAGACTAAGCAGAGAGACAGAAAGTATAGACAAATCCTCCCACCTAGCAATTTCTGTGATATGCTCAGATTTTGGTAAAGAAGCAGTATCCCCTTTTCTACTTTTGGAAACACAGGCTAAGGGAGGGCAAAAGTCTGGCTGGACCCCAATATTAAGTAGGAAAATACAGCAGATTTGCCTCAGAAGAGTAAGGAAAACCATAGTCTAAAGTTAGGAGATACAATTATGGTCCCTCCAGCACATGAGGTACCTGTGGGCCTCATCTCTCCTGAACCTGACTTCCAAAAACACCACACAGGACCACCAGGTGCTTTCTGACCGTCATGGTCCTAATGCTAAACTTTGAGGCCCAGTGAACTTCAGTAACATTTATTCACTTGTCTTCTACTTTTAAAAGTTGTGCCATATAACTTTATCTCATCTAAGTACTATCCTATTATTTTTTACAGAATGAAAAGTGCCATTAGGATTGGGAGAGATAAAAGAGAGACAAGTTTACAGAAAAAACAACTGCTCCCCTCCCACCAAAATACCAATGAAAGTTAACAGTGCTCACACACAGCATGCCTCTCTCCTTCTTCCTCCTAGATCCCTACATAAGTAATGATGGGATCTTAAGGAGCAGAGGTTCAGGCAGTGTAGCCTACTAGAAAGAAACTAGACAGAGTCACGTATTTATTGGTTAGTTAACATTTCCAAAGTACTTTGCCATCCTTGATGTATATCCTACATATAATCATTAATTTATAAATTAGAATTAAATCAAACAAGATTATAGTAAAATACCTGCACAAAGTGTCACAACATTAGTTATAACACATACTTTCCACATCAGCCTTAGTCTGAAAGTCATGACACATATCCACTCCATACATACAAACCCACAAAACCATTCTTATTGTCTGTGACTGACAAAGTATTACGGAAGGCCCTAGCTCTTGGGTGCCTTTATAAATTGGTTGATGCCAATTATAAAATGATCAACACAAATAATTGACAAATACCAATAACTGATCAATTGTCAATATTATCAGCTCTGTGATTAGCATAGGATTTTCTTTTCCTGTTCCTAGGCTTATCATCAGAGAGCTACCACTACTGAATCAGACCCATTAATGATCTCTTTCCATTTCTTCAGTTACTTTTAAATACTTGCCAGTACTTTTAAATACTTACTTTTAAATACTTATACTCCCATCTATTTACCTGGTGATGGGGTAAGGCGTAAGGAATATAATTTGTTACAAAGTACCTAATTTTGACTAGTCCAATATTTTCCATACTGTTGGTATCTGGAAATCCCAGTCATATTTGAATCAAGCAGCACATGTGATAAGCTTAAAAAAAAAAGGTAGAAAATACCAATATGCACAATGTAGAAGGGATCGGCACTATTTCATGAAATTTTGATTTCCATTGGGTACACTGCCTATGATGGGAGTGTATTGGCTGCGAAATGTTTCATATGGTGGGTCAAATCAAAAATATGAAAGCCACTGGAATGGGGCAAAAGAATTATCAGGATTCAGAAAGGCATGAGTTCATCTCCCCACAAAACTTGTCACCAAAAGAGGGACTTACTCCTGGGTGAATCCCACATTCTGCAGGTGACTTGCCAGCTCCGAATCCTTTACCAAAGTTAAGTTACCCTGCCTGGAAGCCATCATCTTCTATCAAATCTGAGACCCCTCATCCAGATCAGAACGTTTTCCCTCCATCCCTCCCCACACCACCCCTACCCACAAGCCTGGAAGGAATGCCCCAGAAAGCAGCAAATACTTTTCCTTCCAGACAGGCACTCCAAGCTCCAGCAATCCCAGGAGAGATGGACAGGGCTACACGCCTGGGTGCTCTTAGGCCCTAGATTAAGCAAGACTCCCGCCTTAAACAAATCCTTCCCCCAGTTCTGAGCAACAGAACAGCTATCGGGTTTAGACGCCCCTTTCAGACCATTAGGTCTCTCAGAGACCTCTCTATGCTTTCACTTCTTATCCCCTATAGAATCTCTCGCTCTTAGAAAGCACCGGCCCTTACTGGGTAGTTAGCTTAAAATCATGTGGGACAACCTTTTAATTCTCCAAACATCCCAGAAAGCCTATCCGGGAAGCCTTCTCCTTCAATTGGACTTTCATGGATTCTCTCAGCCTCATCCCTGAATGTTCTTGGTAATAATTCCTCAAAATAACGCCGTCAGGGAAAGTGAAGTTGGCTGCTAGGAAGTTACGGTGGTGGGGCGACCGGCAGAGAGGGCGGGCACCCTGGGACCGGGAAGCTTGGACCTGCAGTTGGAGGAGGCGTTCACCTGGGAGCTCCTCTCTACGTGAAAAATCTTCCAGCCAAGAAAGAAAACAAAAGCCAACGTGCCTGGGGCCACCGACCGGATCCGCCACCACTGGAGCAGCGCAAACAGGACTGTGGGGACGGGGCACGGGCTGGGGGAGCTGAGAGCTGCGGCGGGACCACAGGAGGCGAGGGCCGGCGGGGCTGGGAACAAAGCCCCGGGGTCCGCTCCGAAGGGGGCGCGCGGGACCTCCCGAGGCGCTGGTCTCTGCGGCGGGGGCTGGCGGCACGCTGCCCCCTCCACGAGCTCCGCGTAGCCCCAGAGCCGAAGGACAGGGGTCGACGGCTAAAGAAGGCAGGTGTGCAGGTGCGAGTGCTCGCGCAGCGGCTGCCCCTGCGCCCCCCAAAAACCTGGGGGCGGTCTGACCCTCTCCCCGCCCCTCGGTCCCGGAGCCGCTCTCACCCGAGCGAGGATCGAAGGTGACCACAAACACGGCCACCACCTGGTCCTCCTCCACGTCGCCCAGCTCCAGGCGCCCGGGCTGCAGCAGCACCTCGGAGGGAGCCGGCTCCTCGTGCTCCCGCCTCCGGGTCGGCTCCGCGGCCGGCCGCGCGCCCCCGCCGCAGCCCCGGGCCCGGCCTCCCGCCTGCAGCTCCGGGGCCTGCGGCAGCGAGACGGCGGGGCCCTCGGCCCAGCGCAGCAGCGGCGCCGCATCTCCCTGCTCCACCATGGCGAAGCGAGGAGGAGCCGCGGGCGCGAGGGGCGGGGCGGGCTCGGGCACTCCCCTCCCCGCGCCCCCGCCCGCGCCCGCCGGGCTCGCGCTGCCCGGGCCCCGTCGGCCCCCGGCGCCCGCCCCGCGCCCACTGCGCTCCAGCCCAGGCGCCCTTCTCTGGGAGCCCGACGAGGCGTGGCGGAGCAGGCTCAGGCGCCCGGCGACCGGGCTGGAGGCTTCGTGTGTGCATTTACGTATGTGGGTGCTCGTCACAGGGAGAGTGGTGCAGGACGCGCATCCCTGGGTCTGTCCACCTGCGCGTGGGTGAAGCGCTTTCCCACTAGGATTCCGTGGTATAAATGTACCACTCTGAATTTTTTTATACGTCACCTTTATTTTTAAAATCCCATGGTCCTAAAGACCATGACACACGTATTATATAATACTGAGCGTGTGGCAAAATGTGCTTCTAAGCTGGGAAGGAAAGCAGAGGAGCCCTGGCTACTCAGGTGTTTTGAATATACCCAAATGAAGCCTGAAGAGGGTTATGGGGTTGGCATTTGGAAATTTTATTCTGTTTCTGTGGCAAACCAATTAAGATGCAAATTGTTTATTTCCTGATGTATCTACAACTCCAGGGTATTAAACTAGAGGGCGCTGAGGCACTTTGGGAGGTATTCCTACAAAAGATCAGGAACACCCTAAATTGTATGGTCTTGGAAACTAAGGATTTTCTATGGAACCCCCTTTTGAAATTTTAAAAATAAAAATGTGAATACCTCAACCCTTGGGGGTCAATGTGGTAGCTATGTAACTTTCAGTGGAAGTATAAACACGAAATAAGATTAGCCAAGAAAATGAGAAAAAATGAGGTGGCAAGAGAGAATTGCTCAGATACACAATTCATCCAAGGTTCAGGCAGGCCCCACAGCGCCTCCTGTTTTCAGAAGGTCTCAGTGAATTTATGTGTTAGGTGTTGCTCCAGGCCAGTTATGAAGATCCATGTCCTACATGACCAAGGTGCAATAATATGATTTAATCCTGTTCCCAAGAAGATAATCAATGACCACCTAAGCCTACTGCTTTGGTCCAAAATCTATGATTTAACCATGAAGCATTTTACCCTAAAAAGTAAGGATTGCTCCCATCATTTCTATATTTAGTTCAACCTGACTCCCATGGCCAAGGGCAAGTAAAGTGACCATCTATCACTCTCTCCGTGGAGCATACAGATAGCAACTGCAATGGAGGGGGAGCTCCTGTACAGTCCAGTCAAGGCCAGGGTGAGGGCAGCCAAGGCCATTTGGCTCATTCAAGGGCCCACCACTCTGGGTTTTACATAAATTCTCCAGGCCAGACACTGAGGAAGTTGCTACTTCAGAAGACCAGACCACACAGTTAACGCTTCTGAAATTTTTATTTTTAAATATAAAAAAGGGGTTCATAGAAGACCCTTAATTTCTAAAGTCATCAGCTTTAAGGCAAATGGACTTTCTCTTTGTCCCCTGAAGGACTTCTTTTCCTGATCTTTTGGGGGTGATATCTGCACCCTGAAAAGCCTCAACACCTCCTAATTTAACACCCTCAGGCTGTACATATACCAGGAAATGAATGTATAGTATCCATCCCAATCAGAAAAGCAAAATTTCCAATCCACACCCAAACCCATTTTCAGTCTTCATTTAAGTATAAGTATATTCTAGCTCACCAACCACTATGTCTATCTTTATATTCCTAGTACCTAGTAGGCACTCAAAAAATATTTGTCAACAAAGTAAATGAATGAAAGTAGAGAATTATACCCCTATACAATAGAACCTCTTGCCATGCTTTATCTAGTATCTTGCATTAGTAACAGATGCTCAAAAATGTTAGTGATATGACAACATCCCCTCTTAGCACACACATTCACAGTCTGAAAGAGGCTTTCTACCTGATCATCAGGTGTATCTTCTGTTTCTACTGAATTTCATCAGGTGATCAGAAGGGAACTAATTGAATTTAGCTATTAGAACAGCTCTGCTGGGCAACAAGCCTGGAAGACCAGAAGAGAAGGAGCAAGAATCATACAGAGGTCCTAGGTTAATATAATATTTCAAAATGCATTCACCTAGAACACTGCTTGTCTGAATTTTAAAATAAATTCATTTTACTTTCCTAAAAACAAAACAGTAGGGCAAATGCATCAGCCTTTCAGGCTGGGGACTTATAATTGAGAGGTGGCAATGCCAGGTTAAAATGCATTCGCACTTTTCAGGTTCTTGATAATTTTATGTTCATGTTTTGTGATTTAATCTAATTATGCTTTCAAAATATATGTTGGTCAGTTGTGATTCCTCTCCAGTGAACTCTGTCCATTTTGTTTCTTAACCTACTCAACACTTAGGTTGATAAAAGAGTAGACAACCTTTTCATTAAATTGTTATTCAATAATTGCTACACCACAAATGGCATTGTCCTTTCAATTCCTGTGACTTATAATTCACCTTTAAAGTATAATGTTAAATTACTATGCTTGCCAATCTGTGTATCCTTAGTCACTGCTCTGTCTGTACTTACACTAATACCACAGTAATTTAACCATTAAACATATATTTAAAATTTTATTTCTAGGAAAGGTAGCCTTATTTCTTTATGCTTCTTAAAAAAAAAAAAACTCCAGCCATTCTTTATTAATTTTTCATGTGAACTTTACAATCATTTCTTCCAGTTTCAAGAAAAAGTGAGACTTTTCATTTAAATTGCATGAGCAAGACATATTTTCTGGAGAAGAAACAATATCTTTAAATCAAGTCATTTCTTTTGCAGGAAGAGTCTTCCATCCACGTAAGGCATATGTAGCCCTGTATTGTGACCAGTCTGCATAATTAGTGAACCAGGGCAAATACTGGTGATCTAGATTGGAGTGCAGATTATGGGAAAAGAGGAGTTGCAACAAAGGATGAAAGTAGTAAGAATGTGAATGGGAAAGAAGAGAGTAATCTTCCAATATGGAACATCTATATCCTTATCTGTCATGTGAACTAAAGTTCCACAGCCAAATGGATTCTGAGAGGACCTAAAGCCCAGGTTATCCAGCCTCCAGATAACCTCCATCCTCCCAGCTGCCTACCATCTATTTTATACATTGTATCTATTTTACTAGCTACAATGTTTCAGCTTCAACTCCCAGGTCATCTGTGCTGCAGGCCATGATGGGATAGCCCAAGTTTAAGGTGCAGTAAATCACATGCCACAGATGCTGTGTTCAAGTTGGGCTAGGAATAGTAGAGGCATTAACATGTTCAAAGTTACTAAATTATTTAAAATCAACATATCTTTTCCTTTTAGTCCTAGTTTTTAAATTTGCATTGGGGTTGAAAATTAAACATTTTGAAACCTCATTAAAGGTACCCATTCTTTAACAGTGTTCATCATAGGGATAAATGGAATGCAAATATGCTTGACTACTCTGCAAATACTGAATGAATGCCTACTGTGTTCCAAGTTCTGCTCTAGGTAATGGAAATAGAGCCACAAACAAGAGTTGAGCACTGCCGTCATGAAATTTAGGTTCTGTTGGGGGTGGCATGGGGAAGGATGATTTTTTAAATGAACCATGAAATATGTAATATATGATGTAGTGATAAGTTTTATGCAGGAATGAGACACAGAGCAAGGGGCCAGAGAATGGATTGCAAAGCATAGTTTTAGGAAAGACATCTCTGGGAAGTGACCTTTGAGCCGAGGGACAAGTGATACCTGTGAAGAAAGACAAGTCAGAAAGAGCAAGTCAGCCAGAGAAAAGGTCCTGGGACAAACAAGATGTTGGCAGCTGTAGGAACAGCAAGGAGAGCAGAGGCGAATGTATGCAGGGGGAGATGCTGGCAGAAGTTGAACAGGTTGGGGTGGGTTCTATCGCCCTGCCGGACTCGATGCAGGGTTAGCTCTGTAATTCTGAGTGAAATTGGAAGCAGTGGAGGGTTTGAGTACAAGAATATCATGATCTCACTTACTTTTCAGAAGGAGTCCATTAGCTACTAGATGTAGAATAGAATGCTGTGAGGTTAGGGTAAATACAGTGGACCCCTGCTGGAGGTTTTTGCCTCTAGGGAAGAGGTAAGGATGGAATTGAAAAGATTTCTCCCAGGTTTGAAGCCAGATTTAATGATAGGTAGTTAGTGTAGTTAGGTAAATCGGGTCTAATGTTGAATAAGATAAATAAAATGGAGGCCATTATAGAGAATGGAGTCCAGGAAACCAGAGCAGCACTTGGGGAAATTGAAATGTTAATGTCCCCAAGGCTCTGGGAACCCATTCTAAGGAACTGTTAAAGAAACAGCTCCCAGCAAACAGGGAAATGCTGATCAGAAGCTGCCCCAGGCCCTTCTTGCCCAGATTACTCTTTCAGCCCACCTATCTCCCACCTTTTGGACCTTCCCACCTGCATTCTATCACTGCAAGATAACCGAGAACAAAGGACAGGAATGTGGGAAAGCTGAAAGAAGACCTTGGCTATAAAAAAGGGAAGACCTCGCCCTTCCTCAGATTCGCCTTTTGGGTCCCCTTCTTCCTGGGGAGAAGTCTTTTCTGCTGTCCTTTAATAAAGCTTCTACTTTCCACTCTAAACTTGCCTCCGCGTGCTTCCCAGGTGTTGTACTTCAGCATTCCGGGAAGCAAGGACTCCTCACCGGTAAAGAGCAGTAACAGGTTGAATGTAGGGTTGGTGGGGAGGGGAGGTACTCACCTATTGCCATTTACTGATATATGAAAAAAGTGCAGAAGGAGTAGGTTTCACTGGGATGTTTGGACATGTTAAGACTGAGGTGCCTATTAGACATGCAAAGGGAGATGTGATAAGGCAGCTAAAATTTGAAGTTCAAGAAAAAAGTCCAGAGACACAGGTATAGATTCAGAAGCTACCTGTTATAAATAGCATTTCCGGGGGGGGGGGGTGGTGAATGATGCTCCAATAAAGTGAGTATACCCAGGAAAAAGTCTGTGGAACTGAGTCCAGAGCCTCCAGAGTTTAGAGGCCAGGAAAACTAAGAGGGAAGAGCAAAGTGGTTCAAGCACTGTAGGGACTAGTTTTTAAAGCATGTATGTTTCTTTGGTCACTTGGTTACATTTTAAAACATTATTTTAACCATTTAATAAGCATCTATTCATGGCAAAAGATTAAATGTCAAACTTCACACAAGACATGTGATGAACAGTGATTGCCTTCTCCTCTAATACCCCGTCCCACTCTGGCCATAGAGATAACCACCTTTGACTTTTAGTTTTCAGTGGTTACCCCTATGGAAAAGCTTTAATTCTGCTTTATCATATTCTTCAAATAAATAATTAAAAGTTTTCCTTAATTTTTTTATTAAGATACAACTTCAGCATGGGGACCTTTCAGACAGATCAGAAGTAAAAAGAAGAGGCTGAGAATGCTTGACAAGTTACTAGTCCTTTGGAGGACAGAAGAGACAGTAAGTCAAGAGAGGGGCAGAAGGGCTACAGCTCCAAGAATGAGTATTTTTCATACTTATTCATTTCTTCCCAATCAAATTGTGTGTGTGTGTGTGTGTGTGTGTGTGTGTGTGTGTGTGTCTGCGTGCACACCTGCACAGAGGGAGGTGTGCACGCAGATCTCTCACCTTCAGCTGCAGGGCTGGCCTTGGTATAGGTCACACAGTCAACCCATTATCTGCTCTAATTTTAGGGAATCTGGAAATAACCACAACCCAACTGAATAACAGGTCAGGTTAGTGAGTTCAGACTGAATTTTTAAAATATCTGCCTTAAAGTATAGGCAGGACATCATCAATCTCTAAATTATTGGACAACAGGTCAGAAATGTGTTCCTATTTTAGGAAGACTGTCTGTGGGCTGAAACACAGCTTATCTCTATTACAATAACCAGGCTGTTAAAAGGCTCTAGTTTTAGCCAAGGATAAGGTTTGGTGAGAGAATCAATTCATTAAAATTAGCTTAATTTTTTGAACAGGTAGATTTATAGATTTCAAATGAATGGATTGACCTAGATATTTTTTACTAATGGCATCAAAATACTCATTGGTAAAATGACCTTGTTATCATGGATTTGCTTTAAAATACCCTCACACCCACCCCAACAAAACTTCAGATATAAATTAAACAAGGTTGTAACAATGCCTATAATGTTTGGAGCTAGGTTGTAATATATTGTGACTCCTTATGCTATTTTCCCGATTTTTGGTATGTTTGAACACTTTCATAAGAAAAAATTTTTTTAAAAAAGTTATAAACAAAAAGCAGAGTATGGAAACCAGTAGTTTCCAATGGGAGCAGTCTCATCAAATACATGATGATCTAACATCACTATTTTTTCAGAGTCTGAATGACTCAGTCTTAACTCAATCTTATGTAATGTGGTAGAGCTTATTCAGTCTGTTCAGATGTGTTTTGCAATTCACTCTCTGAGGTGACAATCAGTAATGTCCTTCCTTGAAGTGACAGACTCTCAAACAAGTATCTCAACATCCATAGCCTTAGTTTTAAACTTTTTCAAAGGAGCAATCTACCCCAAAGTTGAATGCAAGTTTCCAACTCTTGCAAAATCAATTGCCATAGGTAGATTTTCCTGTTTCCTCTTCTTTCCATCAGTGTGTTTAAAGCTTCAGAACCAAAGTTTGGACAGAGTGGAGTCTAGGCGCTTCTTCCTCTTCCTACAATGTGTCTACAAGAGGTGAGCTTCCTCCAAGCCCATGGTTTAGGGGCTCAAATACAACCTGAGATGCAAGGTGAACTTCTCTCAGGATCTCTGTCCTTTGTCTGTTCAACAACTTCTATTACAACTGGAAAAGTGAATGGTGCAAGTTTCTAATAGAATTACTGTTGATAAGAAGAGAACTAAACTATAACAATGGCATTAGTTGCCTTCCTAGGCAAACAATATAGTCATAAATATGAGTGATTAAGAATTAAAGCAAGGGAGAGAGAAAAGGAAAGGGGCTGATAATATGAAATACCTAGTCTACCAGGTAATACCCTCTCAGCCTGCATTGGTGCCCTGCCTCCAGGCCTAAGGCATGCTCAGCATTGGGGGTCAGGCCCTACTCCGTTGAAAGCAAAGCCAGCTCCCAGCTGGCCCAGAGAAGCAGGAATGACAAACCGTGGGGTTGTGAGTGGAAACTGATCAACACCATCATCTGGCCCACTGATCTGTAAGCAAGAAACGCACACCTAGGCCCAGAATTTCAATAGATTGCAGTTCCTTTACTGGTACCTGTGAGTCTTCCCTCCCCTTTGATGATTCTTATTGGCCCTCATGGGATATGAATCTCTGACAAAGGTGAGCAGCGAGCCACTGCATGCTAGAATTATCCAGGACAGTTTGGGTGGCTGGGAGGGAGTAAGGAAGGGCCAAGGCAGGGTCACATGGTACACCTACCTGCAAAGCTCAGTTTTTAACTGAATAGACACTTTCTCATCTTCTTAGATGGCTTTCATTTGGGTTGCCCTCTTCAGGAATTCTGGTTGGAAATGGGGAAACAATGGAACAAGAGAAAGTGGTGCAGGATCCATGGAATAGGGAAGTGGTGACAAGCAATGGGTAAAATAAGACTGTCAAGAGAAGGGAAATTTGTTTCAAACTCATGGAGCTGCCTAGGTTCCCTCCATACATCCTTCCCTGCACCTTGTTTATCTAGTAAACAATTCCTCTATGCCAGCTGCATCCCTCTAGAACCTCTTAATGGTATTGTGTCATTTTCCTTTTTTATAAACTCACTTTCACATGGTTTTCTCCTATAAAGTGGTATTTCTGGGGTTTGTTTTCTTTTTCTTTCAGACATATATGTACACATGCATACACACACATTGTGTAATGTTATCATTGTGTAATGATAACCATAATCAAATTAATTAATAAATCCATCACCACCCATGTTGTACGTTAGCTCCCCAGAATTCATTCATCATACAACAGATGGTACTTATCATTCGACCAACTTCTCCCCAGCCCAGGGCAACCACAGTTCTACTCTGCTTCTGTGAGTTGGACTTTTTAGGTTCCATATATTAGTGAGATCATACAGCATTTGTCTTTCTGTGTCTAATTTATGTCTCAGCAAAATGTTCCCCAGGTTCATCTGTGTTGTCATAAGTGGCAGGATTTCCTTCTTTTAGAGGCTGAATACTATTCTATTGAATAAGGTACCTCATTTTTAAAAGTCCACTGACCATGAATGGACAATTGAGTTATTTCCGTATCCTAGCTATAGTGAATAGTGCTACAGTGAACATGGGTGCAGATGTCTCTTTGAGATTCTGAATTCATTTCCCTTGAGTGTACACCCAGAAGAAGAGAGATTGTTGGGTCATTTGGTGGGTTTTACTTCAAAAAGTTTTTTACCCTTCATTTGGGCAATCTGAGAAAAGTTAAATAATGTATATTAGAGATACCTAAACTGTAAGGAAAATAATTTTACAAAGTAAGGCTTTTTTTTTTTTTTGGAAAAATAGTTGTCATTTTAAAGTGTCCAACATTTGCTTCTTAGTGTTGCTGATCTTTCTTTGGTCAGTTTAAAATTTTATTCAATTCACTAAGAGCTTTAACCACTAATATTGTGGGGAGGAAGGGTGTCTGAATTAGGGCAAGTGTGTCTGGCAAGGATCTAAGATGTGTCCCTGTCAGGGATACAAACTCCAGCCAAGATATGTTCGAGGCTGTGAAAGGATCAATATGATATCCAGGTGATGGTAAATTCTAATGATCTGCTGTTAGCCATTAGGTGCTTGGGGAGGAGAAAAGAAGAGAGGGTGATATTTATATAAGGCAGGTGTAGAGGAGGGAAAATAATTTGTTAGATAATGAGCTTATTCCCCAATGGGCTAATGGGTATTTTTAAAGCCATACTAAATTAAAGGAATCCAACTACCTCACTACTATTTTATAGCACATGGGAACAGGGACACTCTGTAGGGCATACAGAAAAAAATTTTGTATATGAATCAGATTTAATTGCTTAGAGAGTTACTAGGAATTTTCTGTAATCAGAATGGAAATAAGGATAAGCTGAGGTCTTACAGATTCATGGTACTTAAGGGAGAAATTTAACACTATGCCACACAGCTGTTTGTTGGTTGAGGGAAAGGCTGGCTGAAGTTGTAGAACTTGCTGGGTTTTTCTCCTTAAGTCTATAGGTGTGGAGTGTTCCCTTCAGAGAGACCTCCTTACCTGTGCTATAAGCTCTTTCACTGAGATGGATGACAGTGGTGTTAACAAAGAGCCAAACCAGAAACTAAACTTTCCCTTTAGTGAAGAAGAGACTGAAAGTGAAGAGCAGAAAAAGGTACAAAAATATGGGGAGACCCAGAGCCCAAGTCCAGAGATGGGTGAGGCCCAGGACTCAGTGGCTTCTTCGACTCCTCCCAGCAACATACAGGAACGCAACACATCTCAGGAGAAAGGTGAGGGAAGCCCAGAGCTAATTCTTCGGACTCCAGAGTCAGCTTCTCCCAAATGTCCTGCTACCCCAGCACCAACAGCCAAGAGGAGCAGGCTGCAGCATGGTGACAGCCCCTCCACCCCCAAGGTAAGTTAGCTGTGGAAAGGAGTCAGGTCACTGTAACCTGTCTTCAGTTCAGCTGACACGGCAACAGGACTCAGTTGTCCGTGTGTCTGTGGTAGATTTCATCACAGGCTCTGTATGTCCCCGGTTTTGTATTATTGGTGGAAATGAAGGACAGTGGAAAGCTACTGAAAAGAATCTGCTTCTTGTCTTCTCAAAATCATAGGTGCCAGTAACTATTTGGCATTGGCCACAAATAAGAGGGGTGGAGGATCCTAAAGCGTATTGGACGTAGAAGTAATTCTGAGATCTAGAGCCAATCTCTGCACTCCATTTGAGAAAATTAAGGTCCCAATAGATGCAGTTGCTTATAGCTCAGTCAGTGGCAGAGACAGGGCTAGATACTTCATCTTTTTGACTTAGTTCATCATTGTTCCCATCATTCCAGTTGACTATATTTTGGGGGAAAATTATTTTACTTTTTCCTAATAGAAGAACAATCACATGAACATATTCATGGCCTTCTATTCTCCCCAGCAGGAACTCCTCCCTCCACTCAGCCTAGTCAAGAGCAGGCTCTTTTATAATAGAAGAGCAAAAAAAGTAACTTTTTGATATTCCTTTAAAATTTTGGAATGGCAAATAAGAAGTGGTTTTGTCGTAATTGGTCTTCTATCACACTGCTCATGTTATCCCATCCAGGGTGGAGGCAGGTTACTTCTCATCGACTCTGGTGCCATGGTGTGTGATTCCTAGGATGGGTATTAGTTCTGCTTCCTGCTAGCTCAGCTTGATGTACTTAAGATCATTATAATAACATCTGTGATCCTGCTTGCAGGACAGTCGCTGTCAGCGGGTCTCTTTAGTGCCTGCTGAGTTTGCATAGCGTGTCTAACAGGGAATACTAAGCTGCTTGTCTGAATTGCAGACAAAATATGTTCAGGGATCCATCAGCAGATTTTTTCAGTAATCTCAGTACCAATTAATCATTCATTTTTTAAGAATCCACTGTGCGTAGGGGGCATAAGATAAAGTCTCTGCCCTCAAAGAGCTTAAAATCTAGCAGGAGAGAGGAGGGAGGGAGGGGGAGGTGGAGAGAGAGAGAGAAAGAGAAAGCGGGGGAGGGAGGGAGGGAGGGAGGGAGAGGGGGGAGGGGAGGGGAAAAAGGCAAAAAGACCTTGTTAAGTGCTTCAAGAGTGGTCAGAGTTCTCTGGGCAGATTATCAGTGGAGTGACCTGGAAATAAACAGGTGAAGGAAGCACGAGAATGGCAATGAAAGTTGGCACAGTTTTGATACGTGGAGAAGAACTGGCTGAGAGTATGGCTTGAGTAGGGAAGGACAATATGACATGGTACTGTGTTTCATTCATTTGATCATTTTCAACTTAACACCTCAATGTATTAGCAGAACTTCTGTTGGCAAAACCCATTTACTGTCTTCAAAAAAAGTGCCCCCCAAATGAATAAAGACAAATAATGAAAAAACAATTCAAGTTCAGAACATGTGTGCTAGAAGAATGGTAGGGCATGAAGAGAAGGAATTATGAACTAAGCTTCAAAATATCAGGGAAGACTTTCCAAAGGAAATAATGTCTGAGAACAGTCTTAAATGATGATTTGGGGTTTTCCAAGCAGAGACTAGAGCTTGGGAGGGAAGCTACAAATGCAACTTCATAAAGTGCATATTTATGAAAATACAGTTGGATCAGGACTGGCAGAGAGGAGTTAAGGTGATAATAATTGGTAATGCTATGCTGAGACAATAATTGGTAATCCTTTCTACGTAGGAAAGAAAGGTTGGCTTTGTTCAGCTTTACCCAAGGAGTATAACCAGAAATCATGTGAAACTGACTTTAGTTTTCTATAAGGAATTCCAAGCAGAATTACCTACAGATAGAAAAGCATCATCAGGAGGTAGTAGGGTTACTGTGGCTAAATGTATTGACCACTAGCTGACAGCCACCAGATTGGAATATTCAAGAGATGGAAGCATCAGGGGACTAATTGTGCCAACTGGGCCTTTTCTTCTTGAGATACTATGACATCAGCTGTGTGGGAAGTTTCCTTCTCTTTTCACCTTCTTCAGAAGTCTAGGAGCTACCCCCAGTTTTCCCTTGTCTCCCTTAATCCTCCACACAGAGCGGGACTGAGGGATTTATCTACATGCTCTGGAGCATATTTATACTCTCAATCTGTGTCATCTTCCAGGAATCGCCAATCTGCTTTATCTCCAGGCAGAACTTCCTTTTGTAATAGATGTTACTAATGTCCTTATATCACAAGGTGACTTCATATATTCTGTTGGCTTTCATATTTACAGACTAGAAATTCTGATGTTGTCTGCCCCTATGTGACCAATTTTTCTTTCATTTTTTTTTTAATCTGAAAATTTCTTAGGCTTTTAAAAAAAATTTTCCTTGAAATGTGGCAACAGAACTATGTACTGCGTTCCAGGTGTGGATGTTTCATCTGTCACAGAAGCATTTTGCTTTCCATATGATGATCAGTATCACAAAACTCCTTCTCAGGGAACCATTTACAATAATTTTAAAAATAGAAAACATGTTTCCCAAAACACATTGGTAATTGAAAAATATCAATGATACAATGTAGTTCTGCTTATTTTGAACCAATAGTCAGTTCTCATGATAAACTCAGCAGAAAATCAAGAGTTTACCAGTGAGGATGTTGGCCACAGCTTCTGAGATTATTCATCCTATAAACTCTTAAGGCACAGATAGAGCACTGTAAAAACCCTTGACTTTGATAATAACATATTTCTTCACTAAAATAAATGTTATTATGTGTACTCTGTAGCTTCATTCATTTCCACTTATATCAATCACGTACTGAATGTAATAAGCCTCATTTTCATTCTTTGTATATTCACATTCTTTAATGAGTCATATTATAGTCTGGCTTCTGCTTCTATACTAAAAAGTCAGGGGCAGAGACCATCCAAATGGTAGAATTCTTTTATAAAGAGACCTACAATGCAGTGATTACCCTGGGAGGTACCTGTGCTACTGTCTACTTGCAGATCTATAGCGTAGGTAATCCTCTGATCCCTGGCTCTTAGGACTAATGGAATTCTGTTGTCTCAGAATTTTCTGTCTTTGACTTTCCCCCTTGCCCTTTGGTTGATTCTGGTTCGAGTTAGGTCTATGGTCTCTTACTGTACCACACTTGGAGTATTGTATATTCTCCTATTTATTGGTAGCCACTTCTATTGGTTATAGCCACTGCAAAACCTGAAATCTCAAGCAATTATTTCAGAGCACTATTTTTCAATCTCTTTACCTTACTTTATGGAGCTTTTTTTTTTTTCATTTAATGCTATATTTTAAGTGAAATTGGGGACTTATTTTCTCATGTTTAGTTTAGGAAATCTCTTCCTTACAAAGTGATTATTTCTGAGACACTGAGAAATTGCTAACTAATGGATTATGTATTTCTTAAGAGCTAGAATTCACAAACATACCCCTCAGTATCTAGTCAAGAATCTGCTACTTAGTAGGCACTAAATATTTGAGTGAATAATTTGAAGTTGGAACATATGGATGGGGTTTTCTATAGAATCATTTTTATTTGTTGAAATGTCCTCATCCTTAAAAATTGGAGGTAGGATTAGAATTGGTGGGTTTCACAGATAGCTAACAGAATTTCCTAGGGCAAAGGGGTGGAGCTTAACAAAATACAGATTCCTGTGTTCACCTCATAAATAAGAATATTTAGAGATAGAGACTGAGATTCTATATTTTTCATAGAGCACCAGTTATTATGCAACTAGTTTGCTTTAAGGCCCTTTTAGCAATAACACTTTGTTCAAATATTAGCTAGCTAACTGATATGGAAGTTTTTTGTTTTTGTTTTTTTACTAACCCTATTCTGCCTTGCCTTTGGTCATCCTCATTCAGAGCCTGGTGAGCCCGCCGGAGATTTCTTCAACAGGGAAGCTTCTTCCCCGAAGTTCTAAACATTTGAGACACACATTTGTTCCCCTCATGGATGAGAGTACCTCACTGGCTCTGGTCAATATTAATCCATTCACCCCAGAGTCCTATAGACAATCATTCCTTCAAGGCAAGAGGAAGACCCGAGGAAATGTGTAAGTGTAGCTCTCTCTAACTTTTAAGAACCTCTATTGTCAAGGGGAAAGGAAAGAGAGAAAGTAAGTTTAGGAATAAGAACGCTATTTGAATGAAGTTTAAATAATGTTTACATGACTTTCCTCTTAAGTGCCGATGTTTTCACAGTTTCTAGCATGTTTCTGTTCCAATACTATACACGACTTCTCTGTAAAAGCAGGGAAAAGTAATTAATAGATCTCTGACTTCAGTTAGAAAGTTGAATGGGGTAAGGACTGTATTCAATGGGGTCTCAATTGGTTACGATGGTCCTAGCAGACCCATGGTGTAGTTCACACAGCAAACAATATATTGCTACTTGAAGTGTACATTGTGTGACTGGTGAGGAGAGCTCCAGAGTATAAGGATTTGAACTTCTCTGTAGGTGACGGAAGACTGATTACAGATAAAAAGATAGTGTTTCTTCCACTTTCAGAGGTGCTGAAAAAATGGAAAGCCAAATTGCCCCATTTCACAAAGGGCATGGAATGGTAGAAATCATCCAAATAAGGACTGTGCATGTTACTCAAAAACATTACCATTATTTCTTTTTTCTTAAGAATGGAATTACCTCTGTAATGGGGACAGTTATAAATGTTCATAAGTATCCAGCAAAATAAATGTGCAGTAAATCTCAACTTTGCAGAGCAGTAAATATACCATGATGGGTTGTTTTTTCTTACGAATCAATGACTATGTGTTATGGAGATTTGTGGCTGAATAGGGTTTTTTTCAAAACAGTCTCCCAAATCTTAAATAAACAGAATTTCAGCGTAAGTATAGCCAGTCTACTTTGGTTTCCAAGAATTCTATTGGTTTTAGCTCTTTAGGAGTCTTTGTATGTCATCAAAATCAATGGCTCCACTTTTCACTGAAGCAAGCAGGAAAAGACAACTAACTTGGATTCCTGGCAATGAAAGTGGTGATACTAGAGTCATATTCTTACTGCTTCTAAGATGGTGTTTTTCTCCATTATTTATTGCTTTGTTGTTATTTTATATAAATGTCATTCATAAATATCAGAATGTAGTGCTAAATTTGCCACAAGTGTTCACCAATTTATTTCCATGAATGTAGTGTCCTCTACTTGTACTTCTCTAAAAGAAAAATCTACTGGCTGATCTATAAGATGAATTTTTCCTAAAGATCCAGAATACAGTCATGCAAGAAGAGGATATTAATCAGTGCTTTCTGCTTATTGAAGAATAATTCAAGACATCTTAGCCAAGTCTAAGTTCTTAGTTTTTATATTTACAGTCTAACTGTGAACCGAATTGAAAGCCAGGTTCCAGGTGGGGGTTGGAAGAGGGTGTAGTGTGGCAATGAAGAGCCAATGCTTTGGGATCAGACTTGATTTCAAATCCCAGTTCTATCACTTACTAATTATGTAACCTAGAGGTTTCTTTTTCTTTTTATTTGTTCTAATTAGTTAAACATTACAGTAGAATGCATTTTGACACATTTTACACAAATGGAGCATAACTTCTCATTCCACTGGCTGTACACCAGTAGTGTAACCATACATGTGTATAGGGTAATAATGTCTGTCTCATTCTACCTTCCTTCCCATCCCCACAGCCGCACCCCTCTCTTCATTTCCCTCTGCACAATTCAAAGTTCCTTCATTCTTCCCTAGCCTGCCCCGAACATGGACCAGTATCCACTTATCAGATAAAGCATTTGGCCTTTGGTTTTTTGGGATAGGTTTATTTTACTTAGCATGATATTCTCTAGTTCCATCCATTTACCTGCAAATGCCATAATTTCATTCTTCTGTAAGACTGAGTAATATTCCATTGTGTATATGTATCACAATTTTTTTATCCATTCATCTGTTAGTTTCAGAGTTTGGCTATTGTGAATTGAGCTAAAACATTGATGTGGCTACATCACTGTAGTGTGCTGATTTTTAAACCCTTTGGGTATAAACTGAGGAGTGGGGTAGCTGGGTCAAATGGTGGTTCCATTTAAATTTTTCTGAGGAATTTCCATACTGCTTTCCATAGTGGTTGTACCAATTTGCAGTCCCACCAGCAATGGATGAGTGTGCCTTTTTCCTCACATCCTCGCCAACAGTTATTATTGCTTGTATTCTTGATTATTGCTTAAATTGCCATTCTGACTGGAGAGAGATGAAATTTTGGAGTAGTTTTGATCTGTATTTCTCTAATTGCTAGAGATGAACATTTTTTCATGTTTGTTGATCATTGAATTTTTTTTCTGTGAATTGTCTGTTCAGTTTCTTAGCTCATTTATTGTGTTTTTTTGGTGTGTGTGTGTGTGTGTGTGTGTGTGTGTGTGTGAAGTCTTTTGAGTTCTTATATATCCTGGAGATTAGTGCTCTGAGAAACCACAGAACACTAAAGAAAGAAATTTAAGAAGACCTTAGATGATGGAAAGTTCTCCCGTACTGTTGGATAGGCAGAATTAATACTCGGAATGGCCATACTACCAAAAGTTTTATATAGATTTAATGCAATTCCTATTAAAATCCCAATGACATTCTTCATAGAATTAGAAAAAGCAATCATGAAATTCATTTGGAAATAAGAGAACCAGAATAGCCAAAGCAATCCTTAGCAAGAAGAATGAAGCAGGAGGCATCAAAATACCAGACACTGAACTATACTACAGATCAACAGTAACAAAACCAGCATGGTATTGGCACCAAAACAGACATGTAGATCAATGGTACAAAATAGAAGATACAGAGACAGACCTACATAAATACAATTATCTTCTACTAGACAAAGATGCCAAAAACATACATTGAAGAAAATATAGCCTACTCAACAAATGGGGCTGGGAAAACTGGAAATCCACATGTAACAAAATGAAATTAAACCTCTATCTCTCACCGTGCACAAAACTCAATTCAAAGTGGATCGAGGACTTGCGCCTAATAGAAGAAAAAGTGGGCCCAAATCTTCATGTCAGCTTAGGAACTGACTTCCTTAACAGAACTCTTAAAACACAAGAAGTAAAATTAAGACTCAATAAATGGGATGGATTCAAACTAAAAAGCTGCTTCTCAGCAAAGGAAACAATAATGTGAAGACTGAGCCTACAGAATGGGAGAAAATCTTTAACCTGGACTTTGGCAGCACTCTCTGTCTTGGTTAGCTTATTGGGGATGATAATGCCCACATAGAGTTTCACAGATGTTCTCTTCTCGCCCTTGCTTCCAATTCTTAGCACATGGTGTTCTACTTGCCTAGAACTCCCACTTGTTTTCCTAAGCTGGATCCCACTCATTCTTGGAATCTTAGCTTACATATCCTCTCTTTTGAGAAAGCTTTTTACTCTCGAAATACTTAACTGGACATTGTCCATAGTATCCCTTAATGCTTTTTTTTTTTAATCTTTAGTTGTAGCTGGACACAAACTTTATTATTTTATTTATTTTTATGTGATGCTGAGGATCGAACTTGGTACCTCACACGTGTGAGGCAAGCACCCTACCGTTGAGCTACAATCCCAGTCCTAATGCTTTGTTCTTAGCCTGCCTGATGTTCTCATAGCGAAACTTCCTGGTTATCCCTGCTTTCAGACAGAGATTAAAGCAGGGAAGAAACTGTCTTATAGCCCCAGAACCTAGCACAGGACCAGGCTTCATCAGTGCATTAATCATATATAATTAATCATATATAATCATATATGCATTAAGCATACCTTGATGCAACGTCTTTCTTTTTCCTTAGTGAGGAAGCTGGCTCAGAGGAAGGCAAATTGGAAGGGCTGCCTGCCAAGGTGAGCATGATTCTTTGGCCCCGCTGTCAGGACACAGGCTTTTCAACCTGTTCTCTTTCCATCTCCCCTGTCTTCTCATCTCTCCTCTCCCCTCCCTTTTTGCCCTTTTTCTCCCCCGTTCCCTTACCTCTCTCTTCCTTGCCCCCTTCTCCCTCCCTTTTCTTTTTCCTTCCTCCCCCTTTTCTCACCCTCTCTCCTGTACCCACCTCTGTACCTCTCCACCTCCTTCTCTTTTCCTCCCTCTCTCCCTGTCTTCACCCTGCTCCTGTCCTCCTTGGGTTTCCTCTTTCCTTTTTTCTCCTCCTCTGCCTCTTCCCTTCCCCTCCCCAGCCCTTTATTTCTATACTAATGGGATGTAGAAATGACAGGAAAATCCAGACTTTTTTTTTTTTTTCAAATGGCAAAACAGAATGGGGGAAAATGGTATAAAACCAGAGGTTTGTATGTAAAATTTTAGTGCTTTTGTTTGTGTGTGTGCATTGCTGGAGATGGGCTTTAGGCGTGCTAGAAAAGCTCTCTACTGGTGAACCTTCTCTCTGAGCTACGTCGCTAGTCCAAATTTCAGCTCTTAAATGTGTCCCTATCTATTGAGTTTTATATTGTTTGCAGTCTTCCTTGTAGTATTCCTCTTCTGGTAATCTGATCTAAGAAACTAATACTCTAAATACTACTTCAGAAATGTTTGTTACATCTTAATTGTGATAACAAAAAGTAGGGGGTCGCTAAATGCCCAGTAAAACAATGACTAATTTAATATGATATTGAGTCAATAAAAATTAAATTGGAATTAAGATGTTTATAATGTATAAAAACATGGATCAGTTCAATGTTTAGTGTACAAGAACCCTCAAAAAACTAAATGAGGGATGATCACAATTATGTGTTACATATTCATTGAATTAATGGAAACTACTCAAATAGTGGAAACTTAATTTTTTTCCTTCTAATTCCTAAAGTTTTCTGCAGCAAATTTTATCTGTTGCATAAAGCAGTTGATATTTTAAAACATGACTGTAACCATTTTGGAGAAGACGACCATGGGCACATGCTTCCTCTTATAAGCAGATGTTTCTAACTTACGCCTTCACTACTCTTGGAATTTTATTCTTATTTTGTAAGGCATCTCCTAGCTTCAGATAGAAATGTCAAAAATATTCATTAGTATTTAATATGTGAAACACATTGTATTTGGTTCCCATTAGGAATAAAAACTATATGAAAGTCACTTCCTAAGAGGAACTAACACCTTTGAAATTTCAAAATAATCTGAACATAAATGTGAAGTTAAAAGATGTGTATATTTATTTGTATACTTGTGTGATGTGTATATACATACCCATGTATTTATTTAAAACTTTGGTGGAGGGTTAGAAAAGATGTAGGAAGCAAGTCCACCAGAATACAGTGTATCAAAATAATTCTGGGCAAAGGAATAAGTAAATGCTGTGAAGGTGGAGGAGGATATGTTGTGAGAGGGTGGGATTGGGGAAATTGCAAGGATGGTGAGCTGGCAGATTGGGTATCTGAGATGAAGGTGGTAAGGTAGCACTATGCATCTGATGAGAGGGCCTTCAGTTCTCTTGTTAGACATTTAAATTTCTCACCAGGAAACAATTAATTGTCTGATTCTGTGGTATCATTTTGCAAAAATAATTCTTACTATTAAAGGAGTTAGAAAGAGGGACAATAGTTATAATAAATCCAGATATGGAGTAAATGTCTTGAGATTGGCTAAGGGCAATGGAAATTAGAGACCTAGATGATGAAGACTGATTGGAATTGGATGTTAAAATGAGCTAGTTAACATCCACATATCAAAAAGAACATTTGAAGTTGTGCTGAAATTGTGTACAATGAATCAAAATGCATTCTGCTGTCTCATATACCTAATAAAATTTTTTTAAAAAGAACATTTGGCCTTTGTTTTGGGGCGATATTCTCTAGCTCCATCCATTCACAGGCAAGTGCCATAATTTCATTCTTCTTAAAAGCTGAGTAATATGTTACTGTGTATATAATCCCACATTTTCTTTAACCATTCATCTGTTGAAGGGCATCTAGGATGGTTCCATAGCTTAGCTATTGTAAATTGAGGTGCTATAAACATTGATGTGGCTGCCTGACTTTAGTATGTGGATTTTAAGTCCTTTGGGTATAAATCAAGGAGTAGGATGACTGGGTCAAATAATGATTACAATCTCAAGTTTTCTTGGGACTCTACATACTAATTCCATAGTGATTGAACCAATTTGCAGACCTAGGAGCAAGGTATGAGTGTACCTTTTCAACACTCACATCCTTTTCAACATTTAGTGTTACTTGTATTCTTGATAATTGCCATTCTGACTGGGGTGAGATGAAATCTCAGTGTAGTTTTAATTCACATTTTTTCTAATTGCTGGAGATGTTGAACACTCTTCATATATTTTTGACCATGCACATTTCTCCTTCTGTGAAGTGTCTTTTCAGTTCCTTGGCTCTTTTATTAATTGGGTTATTTGTTTTTTTGGGTGCTAAGTTTTTTGAGTTATTTATATATCCTGAAAGTTAATGCTGAACCTGAGGTGCATGTGGTAAAGATTTTCTCCTTTTATGTAGGCTCTCTCTTCACGTTATTGATTTGTAACAATATTTTCTAATATATATTTTTTATTTTATATGACAGCATAATGCATTACATAATGCATTATCTTATTTCACATACAATTCTTATTTCACTTCTACTGTGAATATTGACACAAATAGAACAATTTGATATGTGGATGCTAATATACATAAGGGTGGGCTAGGGAAGAATAGAGATACTTTGGATTGAACAGAGGGGAGTAAAGGGAAGGAAGAGTGTATGGGAGTAGGAATGATAGTAGAAAGAGTCAGACATTATTACCCTATTTGTATATAGATTTTATGACTGGTGTGATTCTACATCATGTAAAACCAGAAAAAAGAGAAATTATATTCCATTTATGTATGATGTGTCAAAATACATTCTACAGTTATGTATAACTAATTAGATATAAATATAAATAAAAGTATCATTGCAGTCAAAATGAACTAGTTAAAATTAAAAAAAAAACTTTATTTACTTACTTATTTTTGATCCCAGGGATTGAACCCAGGGTGCTTAATCACTGAGCCACATCCCCACTTTTATTTAATTTTTTTAAAAATTTTGAGACAGGGTCTCACTAAGTTGCTTAGGGCCTAGCCAAGTTGCTGAGGCCAGCTTTGACCTCATGATCCTCCTGCCTTGGTCTCCCAAGCTGCAGGGATTACAAATGTGCACCATAGTGTCTGGCTAAGAATTAATATTTTTTAAACCACTGAAGTTAGAAGATAAAAATTTCTGCTAATTGGGAAATTAGGAAAAGATGACTTTGGTAGACAAATCAAATTCATGTAAATTGATGGAGATGCTAATCATAAGTTTGCTGAAAATTTCCTATGTGCTGGGCATTCTACTAAGTTATCTATCTTATTATTACATACAATATAAGTAATAGGATATTATATATTTTCATGTAATAACCTTAAGGAGCAGTTGCTATGATCTTCATCTTACAGATGAGAAAGCTGATAAAGGAATTCAATTATTTGCCTGGAATTATTTACTAGGTGGGAAATGAGGGATGTCACTAGTTGGCCAGTAGGGAGAAGGTTTGCTTTGCTTGAGCATTTATTCTGAACTAATCAAGGGAGTATTTTTTGTTCTTCAGGCCAAGATTTTTTGAGAAAACTATTTGTAACCAAGTCCATTCAATATGAGATAGAAATCTTAGCATGAGGACTGTGAGGAATGTAAAGAAGAGATTCAAAGGGACGTTTTGGTTTTTGATTTGCTCTTCCTTCAGCCGAGGACAATAGTGCTGGGTATGACAACATGTGTTCTCTGTAGGAACATAGAGAAAATAATAATATGACTAGGTAGAAGAAAGACCATTAGAGAATGCACAAGAAATGTCAGTACAGAATTGTGCGGAAGGTTACAAAGAACAGAGACGGTAGTCAGACATTGAGGGATTCTTGCTACTGTGAATATGGACACAAATAGAACCTACTGCATTTGCCCCAAGTCTTTTTCAAAACCTAAAGAATTTAAGAATGTAATATGGTTCTTTTTTATTGCTCACAATATGTTGGGAAGAGTTATTCTAATTCTCTTTTTATAAAATATTTTAGAAAAGTGTTCTGCAAGAAACTAACATGGCTTCCCGCTATGAAAAGGAATTCTTGGAGGTAGAAAAAATCGGGGTTGGAGAATTTGGTACAGTCTACAAGTGCATTAAGAGGCTGGATGGATGTGTTTATGCAATAAAGCGCTCTACAAAACCTTTTACAGAATTGTCAAATGAGTGAGTACCTTCGAAATACACTAGAAGTGCAATCTTGGATTTGGAAAACTGTTTCTTTTCAAAATGTTTTAAATGCTAGTGCTGATAGCATGAAACACATACTGTTACTTCTTTGTTGTCATTTTAAAATTCTCCTCCCCCAGTGTATGTCGTCTTATGTTCATTACTTTCTTGAGTTTTTCAGATTACTTTTTCCAGAGACAAGTTCCTAAACTATAACATGATAATTTCAAATACTGTTGTGAGTGTGGGTTTTTTTTTTTTTTGTGTGTGTGTGTAAATCTCTTAGTTTTTACATTTTAGTACTGGTCTTACTGTCTTTTTTTTTAATGAGTAGATTTATGGAATTATCTTTTGATACTTGTTTAGTTCATCAGAAATACTGCTGAGAAAGAAGTTATCGTTGACTCACTGAGTTAGCTCTACTTTGCATTAATAATGAATACAATGGTCAAGTTTCAGAGACAATACACAAGGAAAAATTATTTACAGGAATTTGTATTTCATCCCAGAGCTAATTGTTAGCAATTTCTTCCTTGGTTATAAGGAAAACAAATATTTTCAGATTCCACCAATACTTTTTATGAATTCCTTGGATATAATACTATGCTGAATCCTGAAATTACAGACTTTGAAATTCATCAAGTACTATATTTTGCTTACCTTGTATTGGGTTTTCCTATTGTATAACAAATGTCTATCACTAAGACTCTCTATGACTATATCATATTGACTGAGTTTAATATTGACTCTAATGAGGGGCTGCGGTTGTGGCTTAGTAATAGAGCACTTGCCTGGCATGTGTGAGGCACTGGGTTTGATTCTCAGCACCGCATATAAATAAATAAAACATAAAGGTCCACTGACAACTAAAAAAAAAAAAAAAAGGACTCTAATGACAATCTAGCCTTACAGGGAAGATAGAGACCCATCACAATATCCACCATGGGTGGTATGGTGACTTTCTTGTTAAGCCCTTAAGGTTTTTATATTGTGACACAGTGAAATTAAGATCTGAGCCTGTCTACTATTGTGACAGTAAACACCTAAGACTCCTCTTCACATATGCCATGTTCAGTATAATAACAGAGGACTTTGGTACCAGGCTGACCAAGCTTCTGGTCTAACCACTATCACTTTGAATTTGGACCAGTCACTACTTTCTAGACACTTCATATTTTCCACTGTGTCTTACCAATGAAGATTGAATGAGATAAAATAATAAACATGCAGTAAGCACCCAGCAAATGTTCTGCCATTGTTCATGCCTCATATTTTCTTTAAAAACTTCTTAATGTATAAATTGTCTTGATTAATTTTTCTCAGTGCTTTTCTGTTTCAGGAACTTGAGTTTGCATGAAGTTTATGCTCATGCAGTGCTTGGGCATCACCCGCATGTGGTACGTTACTATTCCTCATGGGCAGAAGATGACCACGTGATCATTCAGAATGAATATTGCAATGGTAAGTATGTGGACTAATGTCTATAGAGAGGGATATGAGTCTTATGACAAGTCTTCAGAAATAAAGCTGGACTCTTCATAATTTATGCCAAGTATGGCAGAGACATACCTAAAATGTTGGTACCATAATCTTGCTTAGAATCAGAAAGCTGAGAAAATAGTTGAGCTGAAAAAGGAATTTTCAGGTGCATATATGTATTTCAGAACTTGTATGTAGTTGATATGTATGAGCCGTCACTCCCTTTACACTTTATTTATACTGAGAGAAAACATTTACCCCAGCACTTAAATGGTAAATAATTCTTCTGCCATTTTTAAGTTATCTTGAAAGGTACAAGCTATGCCACTTTGAGGAGCTGATGGTGAAGTTTCTTCATGATGCCCTATTTTGGTATACATATGACTTTTGAATAATTTTCTAGTAGATTCTTAAGTTGGGATAGTTAATGCTTCTTACCTTTGAGATTCAGTGTTCTCAGAGTGAGAACATGGGGTGAGACACCAGGACTGGACTTGGTGACTTCAGATACATTATCCTAGGTTCTTCATGTAACACACAGTTGTAGCACATTTTTCTGGGCTACTTCGATCATAAAGAGAGTCCTCTGGTTTAACATACTTCTAGTCCATTTTTAAGAGGTTGACAGCAGTTATGTGTTGTTGGCCTTGGAAATATTTGTCATCAAAATGTTCAGTGGTAAAGTAGAAAAGTGCTACAAATTGAATAAAAGCTTGCCCTCATATTAGGAGTAGAAATCCATATTCTGGCCACAGTACTAATTGACAACCACGTTCCTTTCCTCTATCTCACCTTCCCTGAGTGTCTTTAATGGTGTAGCCTGTCCTTTAGCAATTTTAGTAACCAATTGGCCCTGAGTATATATGTCCAGCCTGGCTTTTTAGGGTAGTGATAAGTGATAAATTATATAAATTAATATTATATATTATATAAATAATATATAATAACATATCATATATAAATAAATAACAAGTAGGCAAGTAAATAATATTATGAAATTCTAGAAAATGATACATACATCCTGCAAAATAATGATTTGACATTTCTCTTGTTGTTTTTCTTATAAATTTCCTTTTAGCATTACCTGTTACCCTTGTGGGCTGTTTTTTTTTCTCTTATTATCTCACCCCAAATCCCTTTTTCTAATAATCTGTCTGGAGGAACTGATGGATCCTTTCTTTATGCTTAAGATTGAGAGGTCAGTACTTCTCAATCATTTTCTTTTCCTAATTCCCCCATATGGAAGCCTGAGGTTTCTGTTTTTTTTTCCCACTCTCTTTCTGTAAGGAAGATTAGTTTTATTCCTGGGGCTTTTTTTCTATTAAAACACAGATATTGCCAAATATCAATTAAACAAAAACGCTTTGTAACTTGTTTTAGAAACAGTATAAAGCCTTCAAAATTCAAACCAAATAAGTTGGAGAGACTATTCCTATTAAAATAATCTTTTAACTTATTTCAGCATTTGTGGACCTTCTATAGGCTTGACACTGTATGGAGCTGTAGGTAGAGGAGTACTCAAGGCACTGTGCTGCACTCATTCTTTTAGAATGACTACACAAGAGGCAATGCAAAGCTTGCTGGTACAACTATGGATAAACCAGTAAAGAAGATAAATGTGACAAGGTATTGGAAGGGGCCTAGATTTTAGGGTCAGGAAGACCTGGTTTCCAAGCCTAGCTCTGCTGCTCACTAGTTGTATAATTGCTGTGATGTCAATACCAAATGAGTGAAGGAATGGTAAAGGAATAGTTTGAGAATTAGCAACAATACTTGCCAAATGTTAGCAGCAGAGTTCCAATACCACCTGGTGTGGAGTAAAAACTCAATAATAATTGTTGTTAGAGTAGCCTTAGATAATTTCATAAAGGAGGTAAGATTGGAATGAGACCTTGTGGAAGGCCAGTTAGGTACTTAGAGAGAAGTTTTCCAGTTGTTGGAATAGCATGTAGGCCAAGGGTATGGTATTGGGAGCAGGTCTGGCACACAGTAGGTTCTCACATGACTGAAGTAACCCGTGTAGTAGGAAATGAGATCAACAAGGTAAAGGGTGGGGAGACTAGAGAAGGCCTTGGAAGCCAGGCAGTAGATTTCAGATTAGATGTGATGAATTCTAGGGAATTGTTGCTTCATCATGATGACCGATAACTTCACTACTTGCCATTTAAAAAACAACTTTGATTTTGCAAAATGCAATCCATACATGTTGAGCCTTTCCAATGCCTCATTCCTTTAAATGCTTCCTTCATTCCATGTCCTATCTCTCCCTCCTTCTCATTCCCTATTTTTCCATCCTCCACCTTCCCTCGCCCCCAGTCTATCACAGAAGTTAGGCTGGAACATGTACAACTATGATTTTAACTTATATTATAAATCAGATGATTTAGATAGTCATTTAATTTCCCCTGCTATCTCTCCCAACCCTTTAACCAATACAATGTTACTTCCTTCTTCTCCATCCTTGCCAAGTTCCCCTACAAGTCACCTCTGGGCCACCCTCAAAAATCTAAAATACTAGTTGGATTCTACAACCCTAGGATTCTAACTGAATCAGGATTAGACATTAACCTCTGCCACAGGCAGTGTTTTCTGGTGACATCTGTCACAGGAGTTTTCAAAGCATGCTCTGCTAGAATGGTGGTCCTTTTACTTGTTTGGCTGATGTGACATTTGGAACTAGGCATCCTCTCTGGGATGCCATGAATATTGGTTGTTTTTTTCTATCAAACAAAGAATCACTTCATCAGCAGAAAAATATACTGGTGTTATAGGTAGCAACATGAAGAATGTAAGAATACAAATGTATGAACCAATATTCTGTTGAATAGTTGATCTTTTTTTATATTTTATTGTTAGAGTCACCTGCTCTTTATATATTTTGATATCTGTTAGGTCTCATTAGAAGAAAGGAAAACATAAATATCATTTTTAAGTTTCTTTTATTTTCTGGTAAGGGAGTTAAGTACTATTATTTTATCTTAAGGGAGGAACTCAGCAGCCCATCTCACATAGTGCCCAAGGGCTGTTTTGTTTTTTTCTTTGGGCACAATGCTTGCAATTACAGAAGCCATGTCCAAGTTGTACCTTGGGTTATGAAGTTAGGGCTTCTGTGACTGGATGGGATTGATGCGGATGAAGCTCACAGTATATTCAGAATTGCTATGTATATAAACACATGCTTCCTTTCTGACACTATTGAGTAAAGGACAGTTAATTGTGCTCTTTTATAAGGGATGGACAATCAGCTCTAGTTGTAGCAAAATAAGGATATTCTAACACCTTTGTATATAGGAGTACTTTTCAATTACTTCTACTATTGTTAATTATTACTTGGCCAATTTTAATATTATTTACTGAACTTCCAAGTATTTAAAAGCAATGTTAACACTGGTATTGTTGCCCTTACTAACACTGAAGCTTTTCAGAGTAGCAACCACCTCTGTTTATAACCTTCAAGAACATACTAAAAATTCCTAGTATCCCAGGAGTCTTCTTTACTCCACACCTTAAAGGGGTCCTTGACTTTCTATTCTTTCTATTTCTTTTCCCTCTAGAGCCAGGATGAACATTCATTTCAGAAAATATTTATTACATGCCAAGTCTTGGGAAACGGAATATGAATTGGATGTGGTCTCTGCCCTTATGGAATTCAGGCTAGGAGGGACACAGGAGTTCTACTGGATGCACCCTTCCTCCTCCTTGTCAACATCACCTCATCTACAAACTGCCTCAGAGTGGCTTCATTTTAAACAAAATCCAAAACCACCTTTTTCCTTTTTCTTTCTCAGTAATAACTCATCTATAATACATAAATTCTTTTCTGAGAAGAACCTGAGAGAAGTAAAAACCTTTACTGTGGTACTCTTTGTGTTTCTGAAAAGATCTGAATTATTTCTTGTGAACTTATTTTAGCATGACAGATGAGTCTTTTCATTTAATTTTATACAGCCTACTTTAAGCACACATTTCCTCTATTACCATCTGATACATATTTGACTGGTAGAATTACAGCTTTGTAACTGCCAAGGGGAGCCAGGACCCTATAATTTGAAGAATCTGCTAGTAAATGCTAATTAATGAAATAAAGTGCTCAGAAACACTCTAATATCTTAAGATGGGTGTCCAACCTCAAGTAGTCATATAAACCCAAGCCTTATTTTTTATTGATGACAATGATGAATCAAGATAGTCTACAGCTGATATTTAAATACTGTGTGGTTCAAATAGGATTCAGATGTGTCTAAAGTTTTAAATTTTTCCATGGGTCAGCTATCATTAAGTAGTCTCATTTTATGATATATTTTTAGTCAAATTAGAATCCATTACATTAAAATTATTAGCCTGACATTGACATGGAATTAATCATCAATACTGATGGCAGCTATATGACTATGCCTGATTGGCATTCTGGTTAATAGGTAAATTTTTCTTTTTTCCTACTGAGAATTGAACCCAGGGTCACGACCACTGAGCTACATCCACAGCCCCTTTTATTTTTTATTTTCAGACAGGGTCTCACTAAGTTCTAAGGCTGGCTTTGAACTTGCCTCAGCCTCCCAAGTAGCTGGGATTACAGGCAAGTGTCACAGCACCTGACTTCTTTTCCTTTTGAAAAGCTCTATTTCTTCTTTCCAACATCTCTATAATATAATATAAACATAGAGCAGATAATATTATGCTTTGCACTGACACTAAAGTAATACAGACCCATTGGACTGCAAACAATCATGAGGAATTTATTGAATATTTATTATGCTTTCACCTTTAAGACTCATACCTATTTTCTCTTCCTGTGGAGTTATTCTCTGTTGTTTCTTTCCTAGGCGGGAGCTTGCAAGCTGCTATATCTGAAAACACTAAGTCTGGTAAACATTTCCAAGAACCAAAACTCAAAGACATTCTTCTGCAGATTTCCTTGGGGCTTAAGTATATCCACAACTCTGGCATGGTACACCTGGACATCAAACCTAGTCAGTATGGCTCTTTCTATTCTTCATGCCATATTTTGTTCTTTTCATATCATCATCACAATTTGTGTCTGTATCAAAGGCCCTTGACTATCAAGTGTCAAAAAGTGTTGGCTGGGAGAATGCCTTCCATTTGTTTCCCCTAAAAAAGTTCAGTTAAATAGTTTAACCATTTCCCTCTTGGACTTAGAGAACACAAAGGGGGAAAATAACTTCCACTATAAAATAGATATTTAATTTACTACAAAAGTGGCCGTTTATTGGCTACATTCTGATCATGTTTATAACTACTGCTGCACTTTTTCTAATACAGCACTGATCAAAATGAGCAGAAATGAATTGTTTTTTCACTCATTAATGTGAAACTTAAGGATAAGTTACTACTTTGTGTATGGTGAGACAATGGTATCCTGCCATCAGTCTCTTCAGAGAATGTGAAATATATGATGATGGTTTAACTTGAATAGGCATTATCAATCACTGGCTATCCCAATGTGATTTGAGAGATCTCATAGAAAAAAAAGAAAGGTTGGTGGTCTTGCTACAATCACACAGGAGGAGAAAATAGGGCAGCTAAAATGTTAAATTGAGAAAAGAATCTTTGGAATGCAGAGCTTGGGAATCATTACCTAATGTCTAGTCTGTATTTTTCAGGTAACATCTTTATTTGCCATAAAATGCAAAGTGACTCTCCTGGAGTCCCAAAAGAGGTTGAAAATGAAGCTGATTGGTTTCTCTCTGCCAGTGAGATATACAAAATTGGTGAGTCTGCTTTGTAGCCCTACCAGTATATTATTATTCTATAAAATTTATACTGATGACTCCCCTTATTCTTTTAAAGAGCTCTGTTTCTTATTTATTTTATATTTTTTAGGTGACCTGGGTCATGTGACATCAGTAAGCAAACCTAAAGTAGAAGAAGGAGATATTCGATTCCTGGCTAATGAGATTTTGCAAGAGGTATAGATTAAAGGGAAAGAGAGTATTTTGTTATTTTTTGAGATAGGGGCTTAATAGTACACAGGCTGGCCTCACACTTACAACTTTCCTGTCAGCCTCCTGAGTAGCTGGAGCTACAGGCATGGAGGGTATTTTATACTCATTGACCTTCTTGACATTCAAGGCTCAGTGCAAAAAATGAAGAGAGTATATCTAAAATTTAAACATATTGTATCTCCTTTCCATTGAGAATAGAAGCCAAAGAGGGGAGAAACTTACCCCCAAACATGGGGAAACTGGCTCAATCAAAGGTGAATCGATACTCACACAGTTCTTTCTGCAGAATTACTGATCTGCCTTTTTGGAAGGAACCCTCCTCCTTAAGCTCTTGTTGGTACAGACCATTTTTATCATGTTGTGATCCGTTAGCCATTGCCCATCTTCTAAGATGTCTGTTGAGTCTGACCTAGGAAGGATAAAACTTCCTTCTGAGTGATAATTAAGAAAAAATGAGTCTTTCATTCCTGCGATTGGCTAGTTTATGTGCCAAGCCATCTTGAGTCTGGCAGGGCCAAATGGCCCTGAGATTATTCCTTGGGCACTTCAGGGAATAGCTGTATTAAAAGGTATATTTGTGTTCCCTCTATCTTCTTAGAAATAAACCACTAACTATAGTAAAAGTAGCTTGGCTCATAGTGTTTATTGTGCTTACGTACTCAAATGAACCTCTCCTACCAGTTGCATTTTAGTCTAGACTCACTCCATTTGGCAAACTAACTGGTCTTCCTGTCTTTGGTTCTGCAGGATTATCGACACCTTCCCAAAGCAGACATATTCGCTTTGGGATTAACAATTGCGGTGGCTGCAGGAGCAGGGGAATTACCCTCCAATGGCAGCTCGTGGCATTCTATCCGAGAGGGCAACGTTCCAGATGTTCCTCAGGAGCTCTCAGAAGACTTTCACAATTTGCTCAAGGTGACATATCCCATGAGATAAAGAGAAGACAAAGTGTCTATTTTTTTTTTTAAATGATGGCAAATGGTGGTGTGGGGGGTTGGGAAATGGATCTGTTGGTAGTGTCATTAATAGAAGGAAAAAGCAACTGACTGGTAAGGCCAGAAAAAGACACAGGACAGATTGAAAGCTTCTCAAGAAAACTTGGAAGACGTCATGAAATCCTTCATGTTATAGTTTTAAAATCCTGTTATGAACATTTTTTTTTCATTTGCTTTTCATAATAACTTTAAAATGGGCAGGTGGCACCTCTTTCTGCACTGGAGGAAACCCAAGGATCTAAGTATATTTGAATTTTATATTTACAGTCAATAAGTAGTTAACTTAAAAATTAAACTTGACCTTTCCCCCTCCCACTTCTGGGCTTTAACTATTAGCAATGATAACAGTGATGACATTACTGAAAGAAAGAGTTTCAAGTGTATATAAAAAAGTATAGTATAAGTGACTGTTGATAATTGACACAATACCAGTAATTGGAGCTATTGGAGAAAAGGCATAATGTCAATTCAAAAATCTGCGTGTTGGGGCTGGGGATGTGGCTCAAGCGCTAGCACACTTGCCTGGCATGCGTGCGGCCCGGGTTCGATCCTCAGCACCACATACCAACAAAGATGTTGTGTCCGCCAAGAACTAAAAAAATAAATATTAAAAAAAAATTCTCTCTCTCTCTCTCTCTCTCTCTCTCTCTCACTCTCTCTCTTAAAAAAAAAATCTGCGTGTTCCTTGTACCAAATAATATCAGAGTATGTGTAGGGAGAGAAAAAGGAGGATATCATGTTGAAATGGAGATACAAAAACACTGTCAAGCTTAGAATCCTATCAAGAAAACAAAATGCATATATGACTAACTTCATGGCTTAGGAAACAGGATTGGTTAGGATCCCTAAAATAGGCTTAGAAATATCCGCACTCTTTGACATTATATTTGAGTTTCACAGTTTACCTCCAGTCTTCAAATATAGTTATAAACGTGTTCTTCCGACTTCCTTTTGCTTTTTTGAAAGGAGGCAAATCTTTCCTTACCAGGGTCTCTTGTTCACTTTTTAATCTGTTACAATATGTAAGTTGCTCTTAGATTCAGTTGATATTCACTGAGAACCTAAACAATGGCCCTATGCTAAGCAATACTGTACAAATCTGGGCACAGTGATATACACCTGTAATCCCAGCAACTCAGGAGGCTGAGGCAGGAAGATTCCAAGTTTGAGGCTAATCTCAGCAATTTAGCAAGACCCTGTCGCAAAACAAAAAACAAAAAGGAATATGGATGTTAGCTCAGTGGTAGAGTGCCCCAGCACCAAAAACAAACAAAAAACCAAAACCAAAGCTGTAGGTGAATGTTAATTTTGTTAATTAATTTAATTCTCACTATAGTCCTAGAAGGAGAATACTGTTATTCCAAATTCCAAATTTTACTGAGCTTCAGTAAAGTTTTCAAAGTAAATGGCAGAGTTGGCTCAGAAATTCGTCCCCAAGTGTTTTCTTCACTATATGACACTACTGATATCTATCAATTATTTCCTACCATATTCAAATCCTCTTAGGTTACAGCCATATCTACCTGGAGATAGTGTTTTAGGAATATTGTTGAAGTGGATCATTATTAAGTGATAAAGGAGCAGAACCAAAAGTTGGGTAAATTGGCTTTGATCTTGGTTCTTCCTGTTGAACTAGTCACTTAGACTTGGATCAGTTACTTTTTATGTAGCACCTCATCCTTTTCCATTTTAAAATATGGCATTAGACTAGTTAATCAGCCTGCCTTCTTTAAACCATGATAATTAAAGACGGGTCAAAGGTGTGGACAACTGATGTTACCAGACATGGACGATTCTTTTGTCCAAGGTGGAGCTAAGTTTTCATTTATGTCTCCTTCCCTCTGCACAAAAGAAGATCAGTGTTTCACAAAATCCACCAACATAGGCGGGATTGGAACTGGCTCGAGTGGGGAGATTTTCCCAGTAGTGAATCTTCTGTTCCTTCCTTTTGGCCCTACTTCATCAGAAAATGATCCACCCTGATCCAGCTGAGAGACCTTCTGCAGCAGCTCTGGCCAGAAATGGAGTTCTCTGGCCTTCCTTGGGGAAAACACAGGAGCTCCAGAAGCAGCTGAAGTTGGAAAAGTCCAAGATGGCCATACTGGAAAGGTAGATTTGGGGATGTTGGAGTCAACAATGAATCGATTGCAAATCATTCATATCAGTATGAGCAGGCTGGTGTGCTTCTGTGGATTTACATTTGCATATATTGTACATTATAATACATAGGCCCCTGTCCACAAGCAGACTGTCGGCACAAAGGCCTTTTACAGCATGGGACTAGTTCTGTGTCTAGGTGGCTTGAGAGAAAATTCCAGATAATACAAAGGAAGCAAGAGGGAGGAATATAAGGAAGTACCACTGGTAAAGAAAGCTTGGGATTCTGAGGGACAGCAGGTGTCTTAAGTAACTGGTGGGGGTCATCTCACCTTGGTTAGTGAGTAGAGACCTATTTGAGAAACTCACTAAGCTTCAGTGTTAGGCAGGCAGGTATACTATCATGGTACATATTTAGAAGAGGAGTTTTCTGAACAAAGAAAGCAATTCAATTGCTTATTTGCATAAGCTTGTATTCTTTTATTACCCCATTCCTTCATTAAACAGATGGGAATTAATCAGATGGGGTAAGGTTGGGGAAGAGGTCTGGCAGTGTGTTTGAGCAGTGTTCTGAAGGAATTTTTAAGTCATTATTATGTTGTGCGCTGTTGAAAATACAAAAGGAAATGGAAAAGGGTCCTTGTCTGAAGTAAGCTTACAAGTCCAACTACTCTTAGCTACAAAGTCCATCTTGAAAAGAAAGATTAGTTTGAAAGCTTAAAAAGTCTCTGATATGATTTTTTAGTAATAAGTTGCAGACTAAAGACCCTAGGTCTTTAGTCAGTTAATTATTCCAAATAAGCCACTTAATAATTATCTTGCTCTAGTTTTGAGTTCCATTGTCCACGGAATAAAAAGAAAGTATTTATCCACATATCTTGGTCACAACAAGGTAAGTGCCTCTTACAGTGTAGTAGGTCTATTCTGTGAAGCTTCCAGTGACTGTCATCAGCCAGTACCAGTGGTGGGCACCCATCACAGAGATGAGGCAGATGGCATCTTGAAATTGTCTAGACCAGAGTATGGCAAACTTGTTTGGTAAAGGGGTAGGAAGTAAATATTTTTTGCTCTGTGGGACATATAATCTTTTCTATAATGACTCAACTTATTTGAAATATAAAAACGGCCATTGATTGATTGTGTTTGTGTGTGTGTAAACAAATGAATGGCTGTGTTCTAATATAACTTTATTTACAAAAATAGGTGGCAAGCCAGATTTGACCAGGAGCTGTCTTTTATTGACCCCTGTAACTTTCATGTATTGACTGAAAAGCTGTATGCTTATGCCCCAGAGATCTGGGAAATTGAATCTACCACGTGCCATGACATGTATTTCAACTTATTAAATGACAATCATAATCACAGGAACTGAGCTTTCTATTCTTCACATAGTGTAGGCTTCTTTCTGTAAACCTGAAATAAAAAGAAACTGATGTGTTAGTTGTGGTCGTAAATAATATCTATAATTAGGGAATAAATAACCTATGTTTTCCTGCTTTCATTTCAGGAAACTGAGAGAAACCCAGCAGGCCTTATCCTCTATGGAAGACGCCCACCATAGTGACCCTGAGATCTCTGGGGCTCACACAGGATCAAGAAGAAAAAGACACCTGGTGGGAAGAAAGACTACAAAGTCTTCAAGCTTTACCTGTGGGGAATCTTCTCCATAAGAACTCATTTCATACCAGCAGTCTTTTACCATACAGCCTCCAGAAACAGACACTGGACATCCAAATTTCCCTGTTGCAAGAAGGAAAAATTCACCAATTTGAATGCCCAAGACTTCAAAATTCACCTAATTTACTATTTACAGTCAAGGTCATAAAGCTACTAAGGTTCTTATCAGCAGTGGTCCCAGGTATACTAATTGGTAGCCACTTTTCTTCCCTATTGTTATATTCCTCCTGTCAATAACTTATGCTTAAATTTTCTGATGAACAACAAGAAAATGGCCTCTGAAGTGAAAGAAGGGAATGGCCTTTGGCTTGGCCTGTGGACTGAGAAATGTCCAAGGACCCCAGGGACTCTCTGTACATAGAAAGCAACAATATTTGTCTTTGAGTTGAAGTAATAGCTTACAAGAAATGTGCCTGGAATTCAACAGTGCTTCCCAAGGTGCATGATACTATTCCTAAAAGTGAATGCCCACATTTTGAGCAAGTAGTATTTTCTGGATGGACGTATTCTCTTCTCTGATACTGTATTTATAAAATTAATGGCCCTAAATTATGTGAGGTAGGTAGCAATAAGAATATGTACAACTAGGACATCCCTGAGCTGGTTAACTTGTGAAAACAAAAACAAAAACACGGGAGGTAGAGGGTTCAAGGAAATTTGATGTTACTGCTCTCTCTCAGTCTATTTGTCTTAATCATCTTGTGGCTGTTCTGGTTGGTTTGGATTTTTCTGGATATCAACAATTTCTCTTGATTTTAGCAGAATTTGGCTTTGCTTCTGTGATTTTAGCATATTTTATCCAAATCCTCTTCTCTGTGTACATTTTCATAGGAATTTATAAATAAAGATTTTTATTTTTTTCAGAGCCAAATACGGGTAAAGCATTCTTCTTTATAATATGTAATTAACAAATAATGAGAAATTTATGTTAGAAAAATGGATGGTAGAGTGGGTGAGAGAATTCAGTTGATTCTAACACATCTTATCAGTAAGGCTTCATAGGTCCAAAAGCCAAGAATAATGGTCAGGCTCAGCTATAAAATAATTTTGACCATAAAAGTATTTTATAACTTCTTTATGTCATGTTAATGATGGTAATCTGTTAATAATACATTGATTTTTCTGTTGCCTAATTTTCTTCGTTTCCCTTCATTTTCAGAAGGAAAAAGAAGAAAATTAGGCATCCCTCTAATAAGCCCTCATACAATTCTTCTGTCTTGGAATAGCAACTCTTTCCATGTGGTCTATTGTCATTGGATAAAAACTAGTAAATAAAATGGGGTTGGTTTATTGCTTGCCATTTCCTCAACCCGACTCCCTTCCTATGTTCCTTGCAATACAGTGCCAGGTCAATCACATTTATGGTTTTAAAAATAGGTACGTTATTAAGTGTGCAATGTATAGTCCAGAATTCTTTGGTTAAACTAGTCTCGGGTATTACAGCTACCACTAGAAGGGTCTCTGACCTTTCCACTGTGTTCCTCAGAGTCTAACTTCACACCTGAATGAACCTGATGCCAGATTGGTTGGGCTCCCTCTGGCTCTGTGAGTTTCCATGGCAGCAATTATCACAATAGCCCATAGCTGCATGGATACTATTGAGTATGAGAGGAACTAGGTCTTCATTGGGTTTGAGATTTCATCTTTTCCACTTCAGTTGGACATTTACCCCTTGCTTGGGTAAATTCTGACTTTGCATCGATATCATGACATAACTCAAATTATTATAATTATTTCATTAACATTATTGGGCTGGTGACATTAAATAAGTTAAATTTAAAAACTCTGGAAATGTATCCTCCACAAACCCTGATACCTGAAGTTGCCAACAGACAATCTTGAGATTTAGAGAAATACTTTTGTGCTCTACTGGTCTAGCTCTAACAGATCATTTATCTAAGGTTGTAGAAGGATTATAACTAAAAGACTAATGTTAACCTCCCAGCCTGGACAATTAAATCTGTACAATTTCAACCTTAAATTACATTAAAAAATTGTCAGGTTTTTTTCTTTTTAAATTAAAAAGTAGCCACAATAACTCTAAAGTGATGCTAAACTTGCTTTTGAACCACCTTAAAAATACACGTTAGTAATCAGTTTAGGCAGGAGTGCTATAATAATTTTCCAACAGTTATGAGACTTTAGAAAAACTGACTTTAAAAGCAAAGTGAAAACTTGATTCAAATTTTCAAAAAAAAAATATTTTTTTACAGTATCAAAACTTTCCAAAGCTTCCTATTTATGATAAAGCATTGCAAACCCTGTTCTCTATCACTGGATGGCCATAGCTGAAATTCTTTTTTTTTTAATTTATTTTTTAGTTGTAGGTGGACACAATACCTTTATTTTATTTTTCTGTGGTGCTGAGGATGGAGCCCACTGCCTCACGCATGCTGGGCAAGCGCTCTACCTCTGACCCACAACCCCAGCCCTCTTCTTTTTGGCGACCTCTTGAATTTTGAGGCCTCAGCACTTTCTCTACATTCCTTCACTTTTCTGCTTAGGGCTTCAGGAGGCTTGGGGCATTTGTTTTGTTCCCAGTCTCAATTACACTACTTCTTCCCTACTTGGGCGGGACTGGGAACCTCATTCCTTTGGAAATTTAAAATCGCCGCAACTCACCGCTTGGCGGCGCCGATGCATCCTTTTCCGCCTGGAATAAAACTTCCCAGAACTCCTGAGTGAAAGGACGTGTTTCCCACAGTTTTGACCGGCAGCATTTTTACGGAGCACGCCTTTGACTTCCTGTTTTCTCCTTCCTATCGCAAACATTACGTCTTCCGTGCACCGGAAGTGACCCTTGGGTGGGGATTGCCGGGTCTAGCGAGTGAGGTGAGGGAGGGTGTGAGGAAGGGGGTGAGCCGTGGGTTAGTGTTCTTGAGTGCCTGCGAGTTTCTGGAGGTGGTGCAGTGTCGCGGTCTTTCCCTTCTCACTCGAGGCGTGGACTCTGAGGTTTCTCCCAAGTTGTTAGGTGGGAGTGTCACGTTTGGGAAAGGGCGTCCGTCCCTCCCGGGCGCTCGCGGGTCTCGGGGCACTTTGGCCTTTGCCAGCCGGAATGAAAGTAGTGGTTTTTGCAGCAGCACCGGGTTTCAGATTGTAGTCCTTTAAAGACACTAATATTTATTGAGCTCTTGCTGTGTATGAGGCACTCATAGGAGTCTAGAATATGGGAGTGAGTTAATCAGGCAATCTTTGCTTCGAGAGCTTGTGTTTCAATACAGTTTGAGAAGACTGGATTGGAAGTGGGAATAATTTAGAACCAGAGTTTAAAAATACGGGTTGAAGGAAGAGGAAATTAAGTGGGCTCGAAAAGAGGTTTCTGGAGGGGGAAGGGGATCCTCAAATGTGCAGGGATGTTGATGTGGACGCAAGTTAGAAGTGCATAAAAATTATGAGTGCAGTTAGGAATTTAGGATAGTCAATGTTTCTCTTGCTATAAGATGCAGTATTTAATTTATCTTTTTTTTTTCTTCAGGAAAAGCTAAGTTTAGAGTGTAAGAAAAGAAAATAGAAGCCATGTTTCGAAGACCTGTATTACAGGTAGTCACTTTTCTGTATTAGTGCTAAACTGTACTTTGATCAGCCATAATGATCTGGTTTCTGTAGGCTTTTGACTGCAGAGGCAAAAGACCTTTAAGTCTACCCATCACCTGTGTGTACTCACTGGACAGGGAAGTTCAGAAATGAATTTTGTTGTGTAAATAATGTTTACTAAAACAAAAATTTTCAAATTTATTCACCTATGTAATAAGAATCATTAATTTTTAAAATGTGTAACTTGAATATAGATCAGAGAGTATTTAAGGTTTTAGTGATACAAGGACTATAACAATCATTGTTTCAGCATTTTTTTCTATGACACGTATAGTTCCTTTTCTCACCATCTATCTCCTTTTACTAAATGCTTCCCTCTTCTCATCTTCTACAGTGAGGACAGCTCAACTCTGAGCATCACCACAGATTCACATTGCCTACCTTCAGTCTCATTCTGAGCAATTTGACTCCTTATCTATCCCCTCATCCTGGCCATCTTTGAGTCATATTATCTAGATTACCACTTTTCCTTACCACATTTGGGCACCAAGTCCTGTAGATTCTCCTTAATAATACCTCTATGACTCCTCATCCTCCCATTAAGTCTACTGAAGAATCAGTTCCTCTATGAAATCTATTGACATCTTTGACCAATTGTCAATTTGATTTTATAGTCTTAGATCCTCACTTTAACTTATAGGTACTTCTAACCTTTTAAGATTATGTGAAACATGGAAAAGTTATTGCTAGTTGGGTACAGTGACTGAGTCCTATAATCCCAGTTACTTGGAAGGCTGAGGCAGGAGGATTCCAGGTTCAAGGCCAATCTTGGCAATTTATTAGAACCCTGTCTTTAAAAAAAAAAAAAAAAGTGCTGGGGGTGTAAAGTGCCCCTTGTTTCAATTCCTAATACAAAAACAAAAGAAGTCACTACTATCTTGCTATCTTGATAGTACTTAGTACTATAGTACTAAGATATCTTTAAGATCAAATATTCAGAAGTTAAAATTTAATTTTAAAAGTCATACAAGTTAAATAATTTCCCTATTTCTATTTCTTTAGTTGTTCTTAATTTTCATGTGTGCCTAATTTAAGACATTGTTATTTTTTAAGATTTATGAGTTTTGGCTTCTCTGACCACTTAAATTAGTATATTGCTATGCTTATGACTCAGTTACCAGTTAGCAGTTTGAGTCTCTAGTATGTTGTAACTTACTGTATTTGTTTTCTTATCCACCTTCTATCCTGAAATTTATGATAGGCTTATATAGCTCACAGCACCCAGGAGTGGGTATTCATTTGGTGGTGTTCTTCTGCTTTTTATATTAACAATACTGCTGCTTGAAAAATGTTTCTCTGATAGAATGTCTAGCTCTCTGAATTCTGCATCCAGTGATGTATATTCCTACCTTATGAAGGTAGGAGTAAAGGTAGGACTATACCTTGAACAAAGTATCTTTGAGGCAGCAGAGGACAGTGGGAAAATCAGCAACCTTGTTATTAGACAACCCTGGATTCTAGTCATTACTTACCACTTATTTCATACAAGATCTGGGGCAAGTTCCTCACTCTCTGAGCTTCAGTTTACTTGGGTCTAAAGTGGGGATAATTTTACATAATTTATATGTTTAGTTTTAGAGTTACTTGATAAGGTAAAGCTCTTTGTTGGTATTCAGTAATAATATCTGTGATTAATTTGTGGCAGTGGCTACCCTTTTCTGATGACTCTGTGACTTGGATAGCTATATCTTTGTACTTAACCATTTTTGCTTATCTTATGTCATTTTCCTTGATAACACTGAAAACATGAAGTTTTCCATCAGATATTTATACAGCTTTACAACTGGCCAAGTCCACTATAGAAGTTGTGTGGTTTTTTCCCAATAGTCTTGTGAAGCAGATGTTCATCATCATTTTTGCTAATTTTTAAGTGAGACACATTAGGCTAATCATATCTGAGTTATCTCCTATAGGGAGCCTGACTTTGGAACCTATCCTTTTGTATATCCAAAAAATATTCATGTAATGAATATGTGGATTTTTTTTTGGTTCTGGGGATTGAACTCAGGGGCACTCAACCACTGAGCCATATTTCAATCCCTTTTTTTGTATTTTATTTAGAGACAGGGTCTCACTGAGTTGCTTAGGGCTTTTGCTAAGTTGCTGAGGCTAGCTTTGAACTTGTAATCCTCTTGCCTCATCCTACCAAGCTGCTAAGTATTATAGGTATGTGCCACTGTGCCTGGCTTTGGAATGTATTGTTTGTTTATTTATTTATTTTGGAGTTTAACCTATTTTTCATTCTCTGTTCTTGTGGCTAAAAGTGAGACTTAAGTAATGACATTGTTTGTATTACATATACCCTAGCAGTAGTTTGATAATTGCTTTTTATGTTATTAATGAGTATTTATAAATACATTAATTATAAAGTACTATTCCTTTTTCTCCTCTCCTTTGGTCTAATGATGTACTGAGTCTGTACCCATATTAGATAAATATAAGTTTCTTAATTTCTAAATTGTGTATTCAAAATATAAGTAATATACCATATATTTATTTATTTTTAAAAAGTCAATCTATTCTTTTGAGTGTAAAAAGTAATTTTTGCTTTTTTCTATGTCTCCAGCTAATGAAAGCTGGATTTTTTTTTTTTTTTTTTTTTTTTTTTTTAACTTGGGAGCAACTCTTGGGTACAGACTAGATTTATAGTTACTGTGATGCTTTCCTTTGTGGAAGACATACAATTTTGATTTTATGTTTCATGTGCAAACACAGAAGTGCCAAAATCACAAAGATTACCACAAAAGAAACAGAGGACTATAAATGAACTCTTGGGCATGTTCTCTACTACCTTCTTCATACCTGTGGTTTCTGTGGTAGGCTGCTCCAGAAGTGTTTGCTTGGTCTTTCTGGCTTTGTATGTTGAAAGAACATGGGAAAAGCTTTTCTCTTCTGGAACTCTTCGAAACTACTGCCTAAGTAATGAACAAATGCAAGCAGGTCTTCTATTTGCCTTTGCCTTTTCTAAAAAAGTAAAGCCATGTTGCTTGTTTGTTCATCAGGTACTTCATCAGTTTGTAAGACATGAGTCTGAAGTAGCAAGCAGTTTTGTTCTTGAAAGATGTAAGTAGTCATTTTCTAAGTTTGCAGTGTTACTTATGGTACTGTTCTAGTATTCTCAAAGTGCTATAGAAGAAATGTGCTGGGTTAAACTGTGTTAACCATTATGGCTTTGGCCATATTTGCTTCTTAGGTTGCTTGCCCCATCAGGCTGTGGGGCCCCTTCTCCCCTCCCCTCCCCTCCCCTCCCCTCCCCTCCTTTTTTAATAAATTGGGCCTTTGTTTTTGTTTTTTTAAACTGGGGATTGAACTCAGGGCTGCTTGACCACTGATCCACATTCCCAGCCCTACTTTGTATTTTATTTAGAGACAAGGTCTCACTGAGTTGCTTAGCTCCTTACTTTTCTTGAGGCTGGCTTTGAACCCTCAATCCTCCTGTCTCAAACTGCCAAGCTACTGGGATTACATGCATACACCATCGCACCCAGATCACTGTCCTGCTGGACAATTTCTCATATTTGGTTGTCTGTGTCTTCTAAGGTTATTTTAAATTGTGAACAATACTATTTCACAGAAATATTCCTTTTTTTAATAAAGGTTTTTAAATCTCAGATTTGTTTTAGTTCCACAGACAGTTCTTTTAAAAAAGATACTATACATAAGATAAAGAATTTGATTTTTTTTTTTTTTTTTTTTTTTGTGGGGCTTCTTTCTGTTTTCTTCTTTCTTGCAATCTCTTTCCCCCGCTGCCAATCTTCCTTTATTGGTCCCTTTAACTTAGTATGTGGACTGCTAGTATTTGGGTTTTACTTAATTCAGAGATTAAAGTTGAAATGATATTTTTAACTGTTCCTTTTCTAGATAATTCTCTCAATCTGAGGTGTTTAGATTTCTTTAAATGTCAACTTCAGCTGACATAATGAATTATCACAGAGTGGGTGGATTAAACAATAGGCATTTATTTTTCACAGTTCTGGAGACTAGAAGTCCAAGATCAGGGTGCCGGTATGGTTGGGGCCTTACCTGCCCCTTGGTGAGGGCCTTATTCCTGGCTTGCAGATGTGTTAGCTTCCTTACTGTTTTCACATGAGTGAGTGACTCTGGTCTTTTCCTTTTATAAAGGCATAAATCCTATCATGGAGGCTCCCCTCATCACCTTATCTAAATCAAATCATGGGCCCATGGTCCCCCTCCAAATATATCACATTGGGACTTAGCACTTCAAGGTACAGATTTTGAGGTGGGTACAGCAGTTTTTTCAGTCTTATTTTATTTCCTTTTTCAGCTCTGAATCGTGTGCAGTTACTTGGGCGAGTAGGTCAGGACCCGGTCCTGAGACAGGCAGAAGGAAAAAATCCAGTAACAATATTTTCTCTAGCAACAAATGAGATGTGGCGATCAGGGGAGAGCGAAGAATACCAAATGGGTAAGTATAAAAGCCTGGGGTTTTAATTTTATCATCAATAAATAGAAATTATTTATTGCCAGTTATCTTAAATAGAAATAAGCTACTTTCAGACAAGGTTTATCTTTTCTCATTCTGTTGTTCTTTTAAAAAGTTGTGAGTTTGATTTTCCTGGCATGTTGTCCACTGGCATTTGTTTTGTCTGCTAGCATTGTAAATATTTCCTTTTCTTGTGATTTAGGTGACATCAGTCAAAAGACAACATGGCATAGAATATCAGTATTTCGGCCAGGCCTTAGAGATGTAGCATATCAGTATGTGAAAAAGGGGTAAGTTACAAAAGGAAGAGTCTTTTGGATTAAATGATTTAAAGAACCAATAATAACAAGTGTTGTCATGGCAAGGAACATGTAACAACTCCTTTGTTCTTGAGCTCTTATATTAAGAAGTACTATACATTTCTTAATACTATATGCGTGGAATGTAGCTATGTGTGTGACTCATTCAAAGGCATGTAAAATCTTAGTCTTCTAAGAACTTATATTTTAGGGCATACATAAGGTATATATGTGAATATACATACATACCTTATGTATGCCCTAAATAGCAGTAGATTGGGGCAGGAAATAAGACCAGTGCCTTAACTGCCACCGCAACATGTGCTTTTTGAACAACTGCAACAGGTCCTGTGCCTCTGTGATCAGGGATCCTGGAGGTAGGTAGTGTCTTTTCCTCTTTGCATTCACATGACATTCCTAGCAGAGGATCTGGAATGTCTGAAGCCTGACACTGAGTTGTTATTCTCAGTATTTATTTTATATTTGGTAATTTTCTATAGATTTAGTAATTCCCTTTGTAATGCTTAGATTAATTATCATAAAAATGTCTTTTCCAAATTCTCAGGACAAATGGATGTGTTTAACAGCAGTTACATTAATAGTTATGTTGTTTAGAAATGTACTTGTTTTGTAGAAATAAAATATTTAATAGAAATAATTTCAGCAATGATTAGAAATTTTGTCAATAAAGCATAACTTTTCTTCATATGTATCTCCATTGTCCTTCTTGTATGTGCACGTGCACACATACAAACACGTAAGAGGGTATTTCAAGGAAAATGTCAACTTACAATTTTACCTACTGATTCATGAATCTGCATGTGTGTATGTTTTCTTTGATCCAGTCATTTCACTTGTTTTGTCTTCTTTCTATATTTTGCTTCACTCTTCTGGTGATGGTGGACTCTGAGAACTGGTGCTGTCATAGTAATTTTCTGCCCTTTAAAATCACAGTTATGATTGTCATCTAGCTCAGTCTTCTATATATATATATATAGTGTAGAAATTGTCTTAGTAATTGACTCTGAGTGATATGCTAAACTGAAAACCTCAATTTTGAGTTTTAATAATCTAAGCCCCTTAGAAGTAAAGTCATCAATTTCACTATAGAAGAGAATTGATAAATAAGTTAAAATCAGCATTTCTGTTAGGAAGTCTAAAACCAGAGGTTAAGTAAAATCACATTTTGGAAATCAGTCCTAGAGATTCATAGATGCCCCTAAATTGGTCTTATGTCTTTATAATCTTAAGGCTACCTCTTTTTTTTCTTTTAATTTTGGCTTAAGATTTAAATTTTTTTTTTTTCAAAAACTCCTATAAAGAAAATAGCTGAAGGATGAAAACATTGTTTTTTATATATCAAGTCTGTCTATACTTTGTTTCTGTACTCTTAATTCTAAACTTTAAGAAGTGATAGAAAAAACGGAATTATGTGTAATTATAGATTTAATTCTTAGTGTGTATTCATTACCACTCCTGACCTGACTCTTTGTAAAGCATGTTAGAGTTTCCAGAATAAAAACTGTGAATTATTTATAACAGGTCTCGAATTTATGTGGAAGGAAAAATAGACTATGGTGAATACATGGATAAAAATAATGTGAGGCGACAAGCAACAACAATCATAGCTGGTAAGAACCTTGTGATAATAACTGTTTTTTTCTTCTTTAAAAGCTTGACTATGGGCTGGGGTTGTGGCTCAGTGGTAGAGAGCTTGCCTATATGTCTTAATTCTTTGTTTAATGACAGATTTCCTTTTGTCTTCCTCTTTCTCTTTGCTTCAGAGTTCATGTCTTAACAACATGTTGATATTATAATTTGTTATAAATAATAATTATATTTACTTACTAGTAAGTTTCTTGGAAAGTAAATTGACTTTGAAAACCAGCATAGGTATTTTCCTGTCCTCTTTTATTTTTTATGATAAACTAAATTTGTGAGTAAACTTTAGATTTGTTCAAACTCTTGGGTGTTATGAACCAAGCAAAATAGAAGCATTTCAGATTATCTTTTGATTTTTTTCTTGTCATCAGTATGATCAGTTAACTATATGTTTATGACTGATAGTAAATATGAATAGAACTTCATTTCTGTTTGAATTTAAGAAAACAGTTTAATTTAGTCGACCTCTTTTATAGGCCATATTTTTTTTTCTTAGGAATCATACCAGAACTTAAAAATAGCCACCAGTGGATGGCACTGTTGGCTTTGTATAGTGATTTCAGTTCTTATAATCTCTTTCTTGACTTACCATTCTATACCTAAGTATTCTATTTTGGAAAGACTGCAGTTATGAAGTCATGAACAGATATTGTAAATATAGGTCATTGTATAATGTCTACTTTGTGGATAATTTTATAGTTATAGGAATCTGAAATTTTTGGACTTATGCAGGAGATAATGCTTATCTATTTTCCCTTGTTTGCCCTTAGCTAACTCCCTCTGGAATAGCATTGCAGAGTAATGTCTGATGTTTTCAGATAAAAATGCTTATTTATATAGTAATTATTGTAAAGCTTTCCCCCAAAATGGATATATATAAAATCATTCTGTCAAAAATTAAGAACAAACTTTTTCTGTGAGTTTTTGAACTTACTTAAAAACATATCTGCAACACTAACAAGACCACATGGGAACCTTTTCCTTTCTTCATACCTAGCGTATGAAATGATGTGCATTGGTCCTTTTCTTTGTGAGGATGTGCTGTCTGGTGTCATGGCCTCTTACACAGCAGACATTCAAACTTGTGACCAGTTTTTTTTATAGGAAGTTTTTGTTGGGATGATTTTATTTTCTGTCTTCAAGAAAAACAGATACCTCAGCTTTTCTAACAAAGTGAACTGTTGAACAAACTGCCTGGGAAGCCCAATTTTTAGCTCTCTTTATGCCTATTTAGTTAACCTTTCATGAATGCAGCAAAAGTTATTTAACATTTGGAAAACTTATTATAGCACTAAAGTATGTATATGTTAGAGAGGAATTATTAAGTGAAATGGAAAAGAGTTCTGAAATTAATATTTGTCTTTTGGCTTCTTTACAGATAACATTATATTTCTGAGTGACCAGACAAGAGAAAAGGCATAAAATGGATGATTCTTCTTTGTCCATTGTTTGGTACAGTTCCCTTTCTGAATCATGTATAGTCTTTATAGTTTCTAAGGACAAGAATTAAAGTGCTCTTTTGTATAAATGAGTGATAATATTTTTCCTGTCACTGCCTCTCCCTTTTTTGTAGCATAAACATCAGTAGCTCCTGTCAGTTTTTGTGTGTACTGGTTGTTTATTCTTTTATGAGTAGTTTCAAAATAGTGAATTTTGAGGTTCATTTACCTGTGTTATAACAAAAGGATTAATATCCTTTGGAAGGCCTTCTGCTTTGGGGCACATTTCTATCACAATATACTGTTCAGCCACTCAGCATATATTGAGTATTCCTGTGTGTTAGGCATTTATCCCATAGTTGTAAATGTTGACTTTCTTACCTATTTGCTCCACACATTTGAAAGCAAGTGCTGAATCTTCTCTGTGTACCTCTACTTTAACCAGTATGTAGCTCAGAAGAGGCACTCAATAAATGTTGACAGATGAATGATCCCAGTGGAATATTGACCTTTAGTTCAATTTGAAGGTGTTTGCTGAACAGTGGTTAGTGTCTAACCTAAAACTAATTCAAGAATAACCTATCTTCTTCACATCTCTTGCTTTAGGGCAGTTTAGTTGTAACATTTATGAGATATAGTTTACCAGCAGTAGAGACCTGAATATAACTTCAATTGAAATAGTTTATCTCTAGATTCTCTGGTTTCATTATTCTCTGTTTCCAAGCGCCACTTTGGTATTCTTTTCAAAATCTCTTCTAGACTTCTCAAGGGGTGGGGTGAGGGTCCTTTTTTTATTTACTTCTTATTAGGTTCTGGGATTGAACCCAGCACTTTGCACCTGCTATTGGCAAGTGCTTTACTATTGAGCTAACCTCCTGATCTGAACTTGTGAGGGGGAAGTTCCCTCAGAAGTTTCCTTAGCTTTATCTTAGCCTTGCTTATCCTTTCTTTAGCTTTAAGAGAGTTTCCTTAGCTTTATCTTAGCCTTGCCCAGGACAGTAGAAGGTTACTGTTTCCTCCTATCAGCTGTCTTTCTTTCTGTAGCTGGAACCACTAATCACAGTATTAACTCTGATGTCTAAGCTCACACATTGATCTGCGTGGTAATATAATCATCATTCCTTTTTGCTACTATGTTCCTTAAGCAGCATTGAAAGTAGATAAAAATTATTCTTTGAGCAATGCTTTGTCTTCTCTCAGCAAAGCCAATTTTATATTTTTTCAATGTAAGAAGTTAGGCAGATTAGCATGTCTATTTAGACAAAATGATAAATCTGTGCTCTGGGAAAATCACATAATGAACAAAAGAGCCTAATTACCAACCCAGAGCATTTCTGATTCTAGGATTCAGTGGCATAATAGTGCATGCTTCAGGATCATCTCAGTGAGCTGAGGAGATCTTCTCCAAACTCTTCTGCTGGAAATTGCCTCTTACCCTTCTGTCCCTGAAAAACCATGAGGCTGAATCAACTTTCAGTCAGGTTGAGTCCCCTCCCTGCATATTGATTCTGCTAGATCCAGTTGTCCCTAATCAGATAGACTGGATCATAACCTCTGCCTTCCCCATCTGCGGAGAAACTTCCTATAGCTCTTACAGACTGTAGGGGTCTTCTAGCCCAACTTCAGGTTTTTTAATTCCCTTTTTCATGGTGTGAAGGCCCAAACCTGCAGAAAATTGCCCTATGATTTTCATTTGGGGATTCCATGTTAAATGGAAAGATGAGCATAATATGTCAAAAAGTAGGAGAAAAAGTACATGTGTGATGTTATCCCATATTTGAAAAGTTATAACTGAGTATAAGCTTTAAAAAGTTTGGAAGGAGAAATATTGAAATGTTTTGATTACTTCTGGATAGGGTGTTATAAGTGTGGTTTTTCTTATTATATATGCTTGTGTGTATATGTATGTATTACAACATAAGCATATATTACTTTTATAATAATAGTAATAAAAATATTTTCATTTTGGGGAAAACATCTTGCCATTATTTCCAAACCAGGCTTATTGTACTTACCAGTACTGCTTCATATACTGGGATGAACAAGAAAAACTTCCATATACTTTCCCAGTCATCTGTATTTTAGCATCTTATGCTTCTTTACTTTATCCACCTTTTAATAGTGTGTGTGCAACCCAAAAGGATGATTTTAAAGACCAGCATGTATGAAATCCATAATTACTGTCAGTACAATTCTTTTGAGTCATCATTTCTCAAAAAATTGTTATGTGATTAATGTTCAGAAACATCAAACACATTTTTTTCCTGTGGCTTTTGGGGTATTACATATTGCTAAATGGGTTACAGTTTATCCTTTACAGCTCAGGAAAAATTAAAGGGTGTTTGCTTTTGTTTCCAAAAGAGATCATATAATTCTTGAAGGCAGGGTTATTTTATTCAAATTACCCTTTTGCCCCAATCTGCTTCAACCCAATGCAGCAACTTTGCATGTTTGTGCTCAGTTGTAATGAAATATTGACATGAAAATGAAGGCAGTATCACTTTATTTTCTTTCATGGTTTGCATTATATACTGTGAATATTGGGGGAGGTAGTAGGAAGAAAATCATTGTAGAAAATAAGCAGTTGGGGCTGGAGTTGTGGCTCAGCGGTAGAGTGCTCTTCTAGCACTTGCAAGGCCTTGGGTTTGATCCTCAGCATCACATAAAAATAAAATAAAGGGATGGTGTCCATCTACAACTAAAAATAAAATATTAAAAAAAAAGAAAAGAAAAGAAGCGGTAATCCCCAGGGTTAATGAGAATGAGTTATAGGGAAATCTCTTAAGAGGTAACAATAATCATATTAATGGCTGACATTTCTTAAGTGCTTAGTATGTGTTAGACACTACTTTTTATCATTGTCCCATTTAACTATTATCCTAAGAAGAAAGTTCCGTTATCTCCATTTTATAGGTGAAAGTAAAAGGCAAGTTAAGTAACTTGTCAAAGCCATGTATCTTAGGCATACCTGGAATTTCAGCTCAGGTATGTGACGTTTGCATTTGACTTTTGGCACTGTCTGCTTTGGTTTACACTGATAGGCTTCACTTGCCTTAATACCCACATTCTTCCACTGCTAACCTGAAGAATACCCTGTGCAGGGTATGTTGGAATCATACCAAGAGTCGAATAAATAATAGTTTTTGGTTGGGAGAAGAGTTTCAAGTAAAGGAGAAATACCTACTAAACCTTAGTCTTTCTGAGTCTTGGTCTGATGATCCTATGTCACAGTTAATATCTCTACCATGGCATCTTAGCATATTCCTTTTGTTTTCCTTGTATTGAGTAGTGTTTCTTTCCTGATTAGAGTAACTTCAGTTTGTTTCTTTCATTGTTTCCTAATTGAGAGTTTTAATTGTCAAGAATATTGTTCAGGGATTTTTCAAGTTTACTCTTTAGAGAATGAGAATTTTGGCAGGCATTACTATAATTTGCTTCTGTGCCAGCCCCACAGTCCCACATACTAGAATAGCATATAGCTTTTAGGTTGTTGGTATTATGTAGTCACAATAATAAAGCATCTCTTTATTTTCTTATTCTTTGTCTATTTGCTCTCTGCTGTGTTTTGGAGCTCAGGCTCTGTTTTACCACACAGGTGCCCAGGTTGACATTATTTACTTTCTGTGTCCTACCTGTTAGGAAAAATAAATGTGGTTTCTAATAATAATAATAGTTCAGAGTTAAGGCTATACAGTCACACAGCTTAGATTTGAATCCCTGCTTTTCCATTCACCAGCTGGTTAGATTGTTGTTTTGTTTTCTTGCAAGTAAAACAGGGATAATAGTACCTATCTTATAGTCCTGCTGTCAAGAGCACAGTAAATACTACAGTACCTGTAACTTCTTTAATACATAAGACCTGCAACAAGTCCTCAGTATGTGTTGACTGTAATTATTGTAGTTATTTATTTTTTTGGTACTATGGATTGAACCTAGGTTTGAGTAACCACTGAACCATATCTCCAATTCTTTTTACTTTGAAACAGGGTCTTGCTAAGTTGTGTAGGGCCTTGCTGAGTTGTTCAGGCTGGCTTTGAACTTGTGATTCTCCTGCTGCAGCCTCCTGGGTCTCTGGGATTTCAGGTGTGCACCACTGCACCTGGCAATTATAGTTATTTTAAATAAGGCACATCATTCTTTTTGTCACTGTGCCCATCTTACCAAATCTCATGTGATATTTATGAGAGTTTGTAAACTTTAGAATAGTTCATTGTAATTTTTTTGTTATTAACTTCCATGGATTACTGAGTACTTACTCTACATTGATGATGTTTTTGGTTGTGTTTCATTTCCCAAGATTATTTACAATTAATCTAGTTATCTTTCTAAACTCTAAGTCAGTTGGACACTTGCTTTAGGGCATACACATCTAAAGGACCTGGATGTAGGGATGAATGTAACAAGACTCCAGTGATGAAGGAACTCAGAATTTAGGATGATGAGGGTGGGAAAGAGGATAAGCAGAAACTTTTGCAGCTAAGTGTGTGAGGAGAAGCACAGGAGAAGATAGGCTAGTCTTTTGTAGAAGAAATAGCATGATCAGAGATCCAGAAACTTAAAAGTTTTTGAGGCATTGAAAGATGAAAAAAGGTGGGTTCAGGCTAGATGGTAAAGGGTCTTGGAAGACTGCAGAGAACTTTGGCAAAGGGGAGCCATAGATGGTTTGCAAATAGGGACATATCATCACAATTATGCTTTACAAAGAGAACAACAAAAACATGGGGATGCATTAGAAGGGGGACAGCCTGGGGCGGTTAGGAAGTTCCTACAGTAAGCTTAGAGAGATGAGTAGAGTGGGGATGAGAGACAACTTGAGGGACATCTGGGATTTGGGTTGATTCAACAAATTATTAGTTTGTTTTCTAGTTCTGTGCCAGATCCTGAGTTAGAAATACTAAGGAGAATAACTTATAGCTTTTTCTCTTACATATAGGATCTAGTAAGAGAAAAAGCAATAAAGGATGATTTTGAGGTTCCTCTTGGGTACATACATGTGTGGATAGTGATACTTTACTTCTGAGTTTATGGAACAGGGATGTGGTAGCAGATTTGAGAGGGGGAAAGATATTGAGTTGAGTTTTGAACATAGTTTAATTGTAAAGTTTATAGCAGATATTTGTTAGGGTGTTGATTACATTAATTGAACTTGGAAGAGAACAGGGTTTGTTTTTGACTTCTGTTAAACACATTGTTAACAGGTTTTGTGAGATAAGTTTCAAATATTTTCAGGATTCCAGATTTCTGTTGTAGAAAAGATTTCTAGTTGCTTGTTTATCTAGAATTTGTTTTAATTACATAACGATAATATGACAGGGAGACAACTGCTTTTAAATAAGTTTTTTCTTACTTACAGTTCCTAAGAGGAGAGGCATACAGTGTGATGCAGGGCCCACTTGAGGAAGCCCCAGGGTTGGGTATGGAGGCATAAAGGAAAAGGGCAAAGCATTGTTTTGTTTTTCATGGGGAAGGAACAGGTAAAGCACAGTAGGCTAGCAGAGCAAGTTTAGGATTAGGTAGTTTGAATAATTTCAACAAACTTTGAGCTGTAGGTATGATCCCTAGTTGTCAGATACTTGGCTGTCTCTAGGGTGAACAAAGGAGGGGCTGATAAAACACAGTAGAGGGTGTGTGGATTTAGAATTGTTCTTTTTTTTTTTTTTTTTTTTTTGCATATCAAAGATGTGTTTTCACTAATTCTTGGAAATAACTAATCCTGGAAGGAACAGCCCCTCTCTGGGTCTACAAGGCTCCAAAATGTCCAAGCTTCCTAGAATATAAACAATAAACAAAATGAACACACTACTCAGTCTCCATTGTGTCTTTTATATTTACAGAAACAGTATTTTGTTAGTTATGTCATTGTGCTCACCCTAAGTACTACATTTCTTTTCTTGGTAGTTAGGGTTTGCCAAGTGACTATATACAGAAGTCATTTCTTGGAGCTTCCAGGAAAATTCTTATGTGAAGTAATGCTATTTGGAGACTCATACTTTGTGTTTCTCCAGATCCTTATCCCCTGACTTTATCTTTCTTATCTCAAATGCGGATGTGATGCCTAAATCTGTAGCAGACATCCTGAATATACAGCAGTCTTCAGGATGGAAGATGGAAGAAGCTGGGATCTGTGATCTCCTGAAGCCATGTGACCAGTACTGCACAGTCTACCTCTGGACTTCTTTGGAAGATGCAAATAAACCTTTTCCTTGTTTCAGCCACTTATTTGTGTGCAGTTAAAACTAAATCTTACTAATTTATACATTTTTACCTTTACTCTTATCCTTTCTTTCTGTTATATCACCTTCCACTGAAAATAGAAGTAAAATTTCATCTCTGATCACATAATCCTTTAGATATTTATCCTACATCTCATAAATTTGGGGAGGACACTGGGGCATATAAAGTACACAGAACCTTAGCAGTTAGCCTTAGAAAGAGTTAATAACATCTTACTTTTTTGTTATACAGTTTCATTTTGTGTGTACTCCCTAATGAGGACCCCTAATCAATAACTCCCCATTAAATAAAGAAGCACTTAAAATTAAGAATAGAAGTACTGTCCTTAGACTCCCCGGAGAGTACTGAGGCTTCTCACTGCAAAGTAACCAGATCCAAAGTACAAAATACTTATTATTGCATCATTATGTGTATTAGTCTGCACAGTCTGCCATATTAAAACACCATAGACTGGGTTTAAACCACGATTTATTTTCTCAAGTTTTGAAGGCTGAAAATTTGAGCTTGGTGTGGCAGCATGACACTGCCAGCAGTTTCTGGTGAAGCTTCCTGGCTTGTAGATGTCTGTCATCTAGCTGTGCACTCCACTCACATGAACTCTCGTGTGCCTGTGAGGTTTGGGGCCCCACCTTTTTTTTTTTTTTTTTAAAAAAAAAAAAACCTCATTTAATTTTACCTTCTTAGGGGCTTCATCTCCAAACACAAGGTAGAGGTTTATGTTGGGGGTTAGAACTTCAGCATGCAAATTGTGGAGTGTGGCAGTGACCTACTGCAGTCCATAGCATTGGGCTTGCAGAAAAGGGAAAACTCCCAAATGACAAGTTTAAAATAGGAACTGAAGTGAGCAATAGAAAATGGTGTTCTGTGATGATAGGTGTCAATCTTTGCATTATGATTTGGAAATAAAGGTAATGTGCAAAATATGCCTCAAACATTCTTTAATTTTTTTTTTTTAAAACAAGATGGGCATGTCTTCTACCACATCTTTTAACAAATTACCTCTACCTAGGTTCTAGCAAGTGCTGTTGAAAGAGGAAAAGGGAAAAGTGTTAATATTAGAAAGAATTCACAAGTGTTTTGATTATATTGAATATGATTATATATGAACATAGATATTAAGAGCTGCTGGAAATAAGTATTCAGGTGCCAGCTATAAACAACGAAAATGTAATTTTTATGTCAACAAATGCCACCATTTTGTAATTTTTAAAAAGGTGCCATTTAAAAGCACCAGAACTTGCAAGGAGTCTACAGTACAAGATCTCTATGGTGAACATTATAGAAATTTATTGAATTACATTAATAGAAGAATTCAGGAGTTTGAGGGAACTTTACAAATTATTTCTAAATATATGTTCACCAAATGTCAAAGAACAAACAACATACTCATGAAGAATGAGAAATGGCAAGTATTTTTTTTTAAACCTAATATGGTATACTATTGATACAGAAATAAACAAATCCCAAAGTAGTACAGACTAGTCCAGAAACAGACTATGCTTATGCAGAAATGATAGCTGACGAAAGTGGGGTTATAAATCAGTGGCTAAAGTATATTCAATAAATTTGAGGAAATTTGTCATCCATACCAAAAAAGAAAAAAAAAAGAAGTCTGTATACTGTATGCAAAAATATATCTGGCTATTTGAATTTGTTTGTAAAATATAAAACTTAAAAGTTGAAAAAAATGTAAGGGACAATGTCTTTATGATTTGGGTATATGGATTTTTTTAAAGTGATAAATTTGACTTAAAAGTAGCTTTTGTTTATCATAAGTCACCATTAAGCAAAAAGATAAGTCACAAGATGAGAAGATACTTGCAATCATATAACTGAAATATAATTATTTAAAACACATAAAAGCCTACAAAGTAATGAGAAAAATCTCAGTGGAAAAAATGAGCAAAGACACAGAAGGAAATACAAATGACTTAATATATGTAAAAGAGGTTCACTTTGACAATTAAGGAAATGGAAAACAAAAGCCACAATGAGATTTCATGTTAAGCCTTCTAGATTGGCAAATGTCAACATTTACTAAGGGTGAAGGAGGATGCTGTAGATCAGTGGAAACATGCACAGGAGGGGGCAGTGTGAACTGGCATTCCCATTTGGGAAAATGTCTTGTCATTGTTGAAATTTCACATAATTATTCTACCTTTAGGGCATATACCCTGAAGGAAATGCTTGCTGAATATATCCCATGAAAAATGTCCAAGGGTGCTCATAGCAGCAATGTACATCATAGTAAAAAACTGACAACAACCCAAAGGTTCACCAAGAATAAATACTCATGTAGTGGAATATTGTGCAGCTGTATAAAATAATTATAGTTAACATTCTAATAGGAATAGCTTTTAGATATACATGAAGAGAGACAACATGAGTGTAGAAGATCTTTGTGTAATAAAGATTGGTATCAAACAAGTCAATTGTTTATGGTTTGGTACATGTGATGAAACTTCTAAAAGTAAAAGGGAATGATAATATTCAAGATGAGTTATCCTGGAAACTTGGGGAAAACAAATAAGGGCAGGAGAGGAAGAAATATATGGTGGAATTACGGGTGTTTATTTTGTATAGCGCTATTACATACCCTGTATGTTTGTTATTTTCTAGCCCAGGTAGTGAATAAATGATGATCATCACTATTCCTTCTATTTCAATAGTGCATGGAATTCTCCTGTCCAGATTTTCTGACAGTAAGCAAATTATTTGCCTACTGATGTGGTTCCTTTTACATTTTTCCTTCAAGAAAGGACACAGGGGAGATGGGGTATCTCCATCAGCTCACAGAAGGTCCCTGCTAACCATACAGTGCCCTGGCCCCTGTGTGTAATAAGAGGACAAGAAGGAACTATGTCTTATTTCTATTGATGATTCAGGTTTCCATTTAATGGAGCCTATTCTTTAACACAAACCATGTGATACTGTAAAATTTGCCTTGAACTGGTGCATGAAAGGATACCCAGAGGAGATTTCTTAGTATACAATGCAATGTAAGGAGTATATATTTTATTGTAATGGTAGTGGGAAGTGACTGAAATAGTAACTAACAAAACAAAATGATCAATCAGATTTACATTTTGGGAAGACCACTCTTGTAGCTAAGTGGGGAATATATTATGGGGGAAGACAAGAAATGGGGAGAAATGTTGGTAGGGCATCAAGTAGTACAGATGAGAGATGATGACATCTTGGAGTAGGATGGAGGTTATAGAAATGGAATATCCAAGGCATATTTTATAATTAAAATGTGTAAGTCATTGATGGGTAAAATCAAGTTAATTCTTAGGTGGTGCCTGATTTAAGGAACTGGATAATGTTAACGTTTGCTGAAACAGGGAAGAATAAGGAAGAAAAGGTTAATTCTTTTAAAGTGGGAATCAACTGAGTAGTTGTTTCGGATGTGATGGTTTTAAGGTGGAAGGGGTGAAATTAATAAAGTTAGTAAAAAGTATGATCACATATGAAATGTATGTGACATGTATTTGAACATGCCTTGTATTCTGAGCTTTGTCCTCATTGAATAATTCCAATGTGTCTAGAGGAGTGTTATTATTTATTTGTTCTCATGTAATGTGAAAGAGATTGTAAGATAAGAAAAAAATCTCAATCTGTAGAACCTAGAGTATGAGAAAACTGAACAGGGACAAGGGCAGGTTGTAGGATAATCCTTGTCACTGGAGTAAGATCTAGTTATTAGACTCCAGAAACAAGGGATTCTGACCTTATTGTGATTCCACTGCACAGAGGTCAGGAAGCAGGTGGGCCAGGTTCTCCTATTGGCCTGAGAAAGCAAAAGGTGATGAATGTGAACTTATGCCTGAGCGCTCTCCAGTGCTCCTGAGGTGTATTGTGTACAACATGGTGCCAATATTGCTGAGGTTTGCCTCACTCAGTTGAGGGATTCCTTGGCATCTGTTCAGATGAGACTATATCTCATTGAGATTTACCATCTGCTACTCTGTGACGTCCTTTTGAGGAGACTTAAAAGTGTCTTTCAGTGCATAATGTCCATGCCCTCTCAGCTTTGTGTTTTGATGGCATTGATTCCTTCTCCATCCATCAGACATTGTTTCCAAATAGTCTTGATCACAACTTATTAGTGGGTTTTAAAATCAATTTTGTGAGACACAAGCATATTGAAAGATATAGACTAGTATATTATTTTACTCATTTTTTTGTTTATTATTTTATGCACTTACCCTTCCTCCAGGATGAGGGATAGTGCTTTGTGGTAGAATTCTGATGTTTCCCTTCTGTTTGTATGTCTCTGAGTCCTCCTCATAGGAACCGAGGCTTTTCATGCTTCTGAGTGATTTTTTGGCTTCTTTGATGCTTTCTGTGCTGGGTGGCTTCCATCCCTGTGCCCTTTGAAACTGAGTCCACTTTCTCCATATTCTTTGTGACCCGGATGTCTTCCTTCTGGGTGACACTGGACACTACTCTATTTGCATTTCAGCAAAGAGCTGCTGAGTTTAGGTTCATAGATTGAAGTGACAGTGCATGTCATCTGTGAAGAGAGCAGAGCAACCTGACAGAGCCAGAGAGGATTCAGTAAACTCTGCTGTATGGCAGACTAACTTGGGCAGAGACCAGAGACGGGTACAGAGAAGCAAGCTGTAGACAGGATAGATTCTCAGAAAGAAACTTGAAATCAGCAAGGAAACTACATACATCCGCAGAAAGAGCAAAGATCGGGACTGCCTACTTGTTGAAATGATGGGAGCCATTGAGGGGGTGTTTCTGGTTCTGATTATCACCCAGTTCATTCTTGGAAATCTGGGGAATGGTTTCATTGGTTTGGTCAATGGCAGAAGCTTGTTCAGGAGCAAGAAAATCTCCTTATCTGACTTCATCATCACCAGCCTGGCCCTCTGCAGGATTGTTCTTCTGTGGATTTTCTTGACTGATGGTGTTTTGATAACATTGTCTTACAAAATTCATGATTCAGGAACAGTAATGCAAATTATTGATATTTTCTGGACATTTACAAACCACCTGAGCACATGGCTTATCGCCTGTCTTGGTGTCTTTCACTGCTTGAAAATTGCCAATTTCTCCCACCCTACATTCCTCTGGCTCAAGTGGAGGGTTTCCAGGGTGGTTGTATGGATGCTGTTGGGTACACTGCTTTTGTCATGTTGCAGTACCATGTCTCTGATCAATGAATTTAAGATCAATTCTGTGCTCTGTGGAATTGATAGCACAGGTAATGTGACTGAGCACTTCAGAGAGAAGAGAAGTGAATATCATCTGATCCACATTCTTGGGACTCTGTGGCACGTCCCTCCCTTAACTGTGTCCCTGACTGCCTATGTTCTGCTCATTCTCTCTCTGCGGAGACACACATGGCAGATGCAGCAAAATGGCACCAGTTCTAGAGATCCAAGTACTGAGGCCCACGAGAGGGCTACCAGGATCATCCTCTCCTTCCTGCTTCTCTTCCTACTTTACTTTATTTCCTTTATAATTTTGTCATCCACTGATTTCCTACCAGATGCTAAAGTGGCTGAGATGGTTGGTGAGATATTTACAATGTTTTATCTTGTTGGCCACTCATTTGTTCTCATTCTGGGGAACAACAAGCTGAAACAGACATTTATGGCAATACTCCCTTGTAAGTCTGGTCATCTGAAGCCTGGGTCTAAGGGACTCTTCTCCCCATAGTTAGCAGAGGGTGCAGGGTGGAGCCTGGGAGTCCTTTGGCCTGGCTCAAGACTCTAGGGCTCCTCCTGACCCTACCACAGTGCCAGTTTTGACTTTTAATAGAAGAGAGACACTGCCTTCTTCACCCCTGCTTCTACCTGGTACCAAGGGTGAAAGGCAGACTTGTTTTCTATACATAGGATAGTTTGGGAAGAGGAAAACCGTCTTTGGGAAATTTCAGTGTGGTAAGAAGATTAACCATGTATACATGGAGCTGTCTTTTAATGACTATGAATATTAGTTTAAACTTAAATTTGATACTAATATGAATAAAATAGTGTAGTAGGCTTTTTTAAAAATTGAAATAGAGGAACTTAACTACTGAGCACATTCTTAGTCCTTTTTATTTAGAGATAGGGTCTGGCCAAGTTGCTGAGGATGGCTTTAAACTTGCAATCCTCCTGCCTCAGCCTCTAAAACTGTTGAAATTACAGGCATGCACTACCATGCTTGGCAGAAAGCAATAACTTTTCTGTCCCATAGATGTTTGTTTGCATTCTTGTTCTATCATTTAAAGATCAAGATTTTTGGTCTTTGATAAGCTACTTTAGTTACTTGTTTGACTGTCTCTTTCCTCATCTTAAAAAGTAGACTATAACATCAACTTTGCAGGGCACTAGAGTTTCACAAGACAACAGTAACAGCATTTTTCACAGTTCACTATATATAGTGCTGGATTAATGAAGGCTGTTTAACAATGACCTATGCAGCAATTCTTCTCATAAGGTAGCACTTTCCACAAACCTGTGGTTTGATGATGAAAGCAGTCGGGTGAAAAGCAGGTGTTTTGGATTCTAGTTTCCATTCCATGCTTGCACTTCATCATCATTTTATTAAAATTATCAGCAGCTTTTAACTTTTGAGGAAGGAAAAACCCCAAGCATCCCTTCCGGCCCACTCGCCCTCTCACCCACTGTCCTTTCCTACCTCCCTTCTTCCTTACATCCATATATTCTTCATTACTTCTTATTCTTTTTTAAAAATATATATATCAAGATAAATATTTGTTCTTCAAATTACAAAGTGTTATCCCTTCTAATATATACAGCTTATGTAGACATTGATTTACCTCCTGTCATCAATTTTGACAAGTCAGTGAGAATATTGTTTATGTTTATGTAAAATTCATTTTTGAGCAAATTCAGATAGGATATATGGTATTTCTGAATGTGTATTTCTAGCACTAATATGGCTTTCAAGTGTAGAGTGTTGTGACTAAGAATGTGGGCCTGAAAGGAAGATAGACTGGGTTCAATTCCTGGCTCTTGCCCTTAAGAACTGAATGACCATGGGGAAATTTCTTAACCTCTAGTTTACTTTCCTCCTTTGTACAAAGGAAATAGAAGTAGTATTTTTTGATGGGTTTGATGGAAGGAATGAATGAGTTAACACATGAATGATATTACAGTTTTACATGGAGAAACACTGACAAAACATTGTTGTTTTGTGAAAGATGGTATATTTTGACCTAGCATGAAGGATCATCACATGACTTGACATTTAGTCATGTGTAACCAGAAATTAATCTTACGGCTGCTCTGGGATATGTACATATATTCCTAAAAATACAGGAATAAAATGTTTTTTTGTCTGTATAGTTGGTTTTTATTTATGTTTTATTAATTATCTTGTTATTTGCAGTTTGGGGGGCTTAACCCAGGACCTTGCACATTAGGCAAGTGAAGTGCTTTGCCACTGGTCTGTTGACTTTTAAATTGATACTTGCTTCTTGAAGCTGCCAATAAAAATCTAAACTCTGACCCATCCCACAGTTCCCTATTTAGAAAGATGTATCTGCTAAAAACTAAAAATGATATAAGATTAATTTATAATTCAGTAACATGAAAGGAATTTAAAACTGGTATTTCCCTCAACCCCATAGTTCAGTAATTAAATAAAGTCTGCTTATTTTCAGCATGGGGGAGTTCTTTGTGGAATTCTATGCTGCCATGCTTGGAGGGCATCTGTTTTGTCTGCTCTGACCTCATGCTCTTTAACTCAGCCTCAACTACTCTAAAACTTCTCCTGAGCTCCTTTCTACTTTTGTTACTTTGACAACTTTCTTGCCTAGCTCTGGCCTTATTGTTCTTTAGCTGATACTGAGGTCCTGATTCTGCATTAAGGACTGAGATGTTAGGATTTTCCTTTCTTACTTAACATCTCACTAGAGGTTTTGGCTTAGCTGTTTGCTAACTGACTGCTTTTCATTTCACTGACTGTAGTACTATGAATAGTGGTGCAGAATTTTTGGAGAGTCTGGTGTGGTAAAACATTGGTTCCCTTAGGGCATATGTACCCCATCCCACTTCAAATTCCCTCTTTCAGAAAAATTTGGAGGTGACTCCTGGAAACTATGAGAGTGTATTTTGTGATTTGAGCCATGTGTGGACTGTCATTACTCAAAGGTGGGGTAGGAGTAGGGGCTTGGGTGTGGTTGAAGGGTAAGCTTATGAAGAAAGGAGTGTCGCCTACTGCAAGAGGCACAGTGATGGGAAGTCTGGCTATTTTGGACAGGGCTTGGTCTTCTAATTCCCTCAGAGGAAATGCCTAAACTGCAAGTTCTTCAGTGAGTCCCAGGAAATACAGTTTTTAGAAACCTTGGAAAATGACATCTTTATGTTTTGTTTTGTTTTATTTTGCTTTCAAGTAATTGGCTTTCTTTGCTAAATCCCTTAAAATTCTTAAATCTAGGTCCTTTATGCCAAAGGTCCAGGACATGGCTTTTCTCTTCTATGATCAGACACCCTGAATCAAATTATGGAATATTAATTATATCTATATTTGAAGCCCAATTACATGCTAGAGTTGGTTCCCAATGCCCATGTCCCCTCCAAAACACATCTATTCTTTTGTGTATTTTGGAGCTTTAACACGGGAATCAAAATCCATTTATGAGAGAGCTCATGAGACCTTCTAGTTTTCCATCAGGATCCTCACAGGTGAGCTTCATCCTTAACTCCATTTTGTGGCAGCCATGAAAATATGCTAGTCAGATCTCTGCTGTGGAGATCATAACTGGCTTATATCTCCAGCTGCTGAGACTTGGCACTGTGAGGCTGTGCTTCCTGTGAGTTTCTTCCAGTGTATGACAGAGCACCGTGCAGTATCAAGTCAGGTCTGTTCTGTTGAAACAGACTCCTGCTGAGGGCCATTGCCAAGTAGGAATGACGCATCAAAATTTCCTTGCTAGCGTACCCCATATTAAATGGATTTCACTGTTGACATTGCCATTTTGGTGGTCCGTACGCAGAACGTCTGAAACTTGGAGGTAAGTGAAATTGCTCGCCCCTGAGGGAAGGCAAGAGAATGGGTGACCATTTCAAAGAACAATGTGTTCTTGTTTTGATTTATTTTGTTTTTGTTTCAAGTTGCCTGTTCTTAGAACTTTCTCAGGCAAACTGGGGAAAATGGTTGACTCAAGGTTTGAAGTTGTTCGCCTCTGAGGAAGAGAAATTGTTAGAGAAAGGAGGCACCCCAGTGAGACCAAGAACAGCTAGGGCATATGTTGATACAATACAAAAATGTAGCCCATGGCTTTTTAGAGACGAGTTATTAAGTATATCAATGGGACCATCATGGTATCCTGTAGAAGGATTTTTCTTCAACAAGAAAGAGATGGCTAGTTCTGTTTACTACATTTGTCTAAGATCTTGGTTTTTACAGACATCTGATTAATTTACAAAGCTAAAGTGTTAAAATATCAACCACTAAATATAAAATCAAGTACTCTTTACTTATTAAGTTCCATAAGGTAATAATATATTTAAACATTATGTGTGTTTTCATAAATTGGTAAATATAAAAAAGTTTAATATTGCTTTGGTCTGTGTCTTTGCTGAAACAAGGTTACTAAGTCTTAAGATTCTATCAGGTGTAATTTATATACAAAGAGTATAAAAAGTTTCAGTTGATTTATAAAAAGGGTTAATGGTTAAAAAAGAGATATAAAAAGATTCAAGATGTGGAAATATATTTTAATATAAAAGGTTAAAGGAAAAAGAAATGTTTCTAGATGAGATAATCTCTGGTAATGTAGGGGCTGGGGATGTGGCTCAAGCAGTAGCGCGCTCGCCTGGCATGCGTGCGGCCCGTGTTCCATCCTCAGCACCACATACCAACAAAGATGTTGTGTCCGCCGAGAACTAAAAAAAAAAAAATAAATAAATATTAAAAATTCTCTCTCTCCTCTCTCACTCTCTTTAAAAAAAAATCTCTGGTAATGTAAAAAGTTGTAAAATGCCATTTAAAAAGATTGTGAGGAAACTAGACTTACTTTAAAAGCTTTAGAAAGGAAGAAAGAAGAAAAAGATATTGGTACATGGCAGATTGAGACAAAGCTTCTTTTTTTTTTATTGGATGTTCACAACATTACAAAGCTCTTGACAAATCATATTTCATACATTAGAATCAAGTGGGTTATGAACTCCCATTTTTACCTCAAATACAGATTGCAGAATCACATTGGTTACACATCACATTTTTATATACTGCCATATTAGTGACTGTTGTATTCTGCTACCTTTCCTATCCTCTACTATCCCCCCTCCCCTCCCCTCCCATCTTCTCTCTCTACCCCATCTACTGTAATTCATTTCCCTCCACGTTTGTTATCCCATTCCCCTCATAACCTCTTATATATAATTTTGTATAACAATGAGGGTCTCCCTCCATTTCCATGTGATTTCCCTTTTTTTCTCCCTTTCCCTCCCGTCTCATGTCTCTGTTTAATGTTAAACTTTTCTTCCTGCTCTTCCTCCCTGTTCTGTTCTTAGTTGCTCTCATTATATCAAAGAAGACATTTGGTATTTGTTTTTTAGGGATTGGCTAGCTTCACTAAGCATAATCTGCTCTAGTGCCATCCATTTCCCTGCAAATTCCGTGATTTTGTCATTTTTTAGTGCTGCGTAATACTCCATGGTGTATAAATGCCACATTTTTTTTTTATCCATTCATCTATTGAAGGACATCTGGGTTGATTCCACAGTCTAGCAATTGTGAATTGTGCTGCTATGAACATCGATGTGGCAGTATCCCTGTAGTGTGCTCTTTTAACAAAGCTTCTTAATGGAGGAAAAAAAAAGCCTTTGGTTGAAGGGCAGCCATGTAAACTAACATTTAAGCGATTTAAACAGAATCGAAGCCTCCTTTAAAAGAGTGAAGCTGTAGGTGGTGAAAAGGTACATTTAAAAGTACAGTATAGATGATTATTGAAGGCTTTAAAAGGTTAAATTGAAGGTGGTCGATATACCTTCATGGTGGAAAAAAGATTGCTTTACTCATCAAACTATTAAAACGTACTTATTAAACCAAAAAGAGGGAGATGAGATAATCTTTGTGTGGTAAAGTAAAAAGTTGTAAAATGTCTAAATAAGTTGCAAAAGGCTTTAAAAGGTTAAATTGAAGGTGGTTAAGATGCCTTCATGATGGAGGGAAAAAAAACCCCATGAAAATGGGAAGATAATAAGATAAAAGATATTTAGATAAAGAAGATTAAAAATTTGAAGTGAAAAACTTTAAAGACAGAAGTATAGAAAGTTAAAAAGAAAAAAAGATAAAGAAGATGTAGAAAGATAAAAAAGATGTAGGAAGACAAGAATTTTAAACCCACAATTAGGAAACAAAAGAAAACTAAGAAAGATAAAGCAACTAAGGGTAAATATAAAAACCTTAGAAGAAAACTAGAAGATAGAAATAAGATAGAAAATGGTTGAAAATGTCAAGTAAAGGTATTTCAGATAGAAAATGCAAGAGGCTAAGACAACTATGGTTTAAAACCACATCAAAAAAATTAAAAGGACTAAAGTAATTCTAAAAACTAAGGCAGAATGCTTTTGAATGACTTAAATTTAAAAGGATCTTATAGGGATATATATCCCCCAAAGATAAAATAACCCTTTTTACTCTAAACTTTTAAAATTTGGATTCACCAGGACTTAGTGCTGCAGAAAGACATATGTATCCGAAAAATGTACATAAGCCTAAGGTACTTTGGAAAGATATTCTAACAGGACAATGGAAAGGTCCTGATCCAGTTATTGTCTGGAGTCGGGGCTCTGTCTGTGTTTTTCCACAGGGAGAACAGCAGCCGATTTGGATTCCAGAGAGATTAACTAAAGCAATTTCTACAGAAAAAGAAGATGATTTGACTCAAATCCATAACAGCTGATATCCAGAGCTCCATCTTGGCTATTCTTACATCTGTGACAGTGATTAACCAAGGTGTTTTTTTTCAATATCTATTTTATTATTGCATTTTTCCCACATCATAAAGTTCTATTTTATTTTTGAGCTCATACAAACCTAGGTTAATGTTTTTCTGATCAGTTTTATTTTTTGACTGTGGAGTTTTAAACATTGCAATGGAGATTTCACCTAGGTAAAGCTACAAGGCCTTTATTGTCTTATGTGTTGTATGTTATGTGTGCACTGTTTTGTGTTGTATGTCTGTATGTGTGTATGTCCATATTTCATATATGAGGAGCGCTCATAAAAAATGGATCCGAATTTTTTTTTATTCACGTGATTTAAATGGTTTAACTTAAATTAGGTAAACAGCTGTTAAGGATTGTTTTTTATAGGAGGTTAACAGATCTGTTTGTTTACTTTCACCTTTCCTTTTCATTATATTTAATAATTCTGTTCAGGATAATGTCTCTTTAGCATCATTGCCAGAATTTCCATCTCCATCCCAGTGCCGGTGAAGACTAAGATAAAACCAAACTACAGCTTCTACGATAGCTATCACAGTAAACTGTATAAACTGATGCATCAATGAATATAACTCAACAAGTAACGCTCAATCAAGGACTCGATTTACTTTGGGAAGAAATGGACATATTGATAGATTCTTCCACTTTGAACTGCCTGCAGAACTTGCCTGGACTATACATCAGTTGTATGCATTGTGAACTATCGTCTGGTGCAGTGAATTGTGGTACTGCTGGCATATCTTTGCTGATGGTGTCACCAGTGATGCAATTTTTCCAAAGGAGCTGTCAATTGGCTTGGTGTCGTGGCATTTCTGTATCCTCCTCCCTTCTACTAGTGATGGTCTAAAATTTGGGGGCCAACAGAGGTGAGGCAAAGAACCTCACCCCCCCACTGGCACCAAGGCTAAATTTGGGGGCCAACAGAGGTAAGGCAAGAACCTCACCCCCCCACTGGTGCATAGGCCTATCCACAAGCATGGCTGACTGCTGGACCGGTAGTCAGTGACGGGTTGCTCTGATT